>NC_050069.1:6793236-7096593 GCF_009764565.3 Dermochelys coriacea | reverse complement strand
GATAACATGATTTTGGCAATTAATTAATCTTTAAATATTCATGGTAAATAGGCCCAATGGCCTGTAATGGGATATTAGATAGGGTGGGATCTAAGTTACTACAGAGAATTCTTTCCTGGGCATCTGGCTGGTGAAGCTTGCCCATATGCTCAGGGTTCAGTTGATCGCCATATTTGGGGTTGGGAAGGAATTTTTCTCCAGGGCAGATTGGAAAAGGCCCTGGAGGTTTTTCACCTTCCTCTGTAGGATGGGCACGGGTCACTTGCTGGAGGAATCTCTGCTCCTTGAAGTCTTTAAACCACAATTTGAGGACTTCAATAGCTCAGACATAGGTGAGAGGTTTTTCGCAGGAGTGGGTGGGTGAGATTCTGTGGCCTGTGTTGTGCAGGAGGTCGGACTAGATGATCATAATGGTCCCTTCTGCCATTAGTATCTATGAATCTTGCATTAATCTGCTTGCAAGCAGCCTACAGGGTCCATCTAGTCTAGTACTCTGTCTCTGACAGTGGGCAGCACCAGAAGCCTCAGAGGAAGGTGCAAGAACCCTGCAGGTGGGTAGTTAACCTGCCCCTCAGACAAAGTTTCTTCCTTGCCTCCAGGAGTTAGTTTGGCTTGTGTCCTGAAGCATGAGGGTTTATATTTTTGAAGAAAGTTCATTCTGTCATTTGTTCTTTTAATCCTTACTACTATAACTCTGGTATTCTTGTTAGGATCCTACTAATCTCTGGGCCTTCATGCTATCTTGTGGCAGTGAGTTCCATGGGTCAGTTGTGTGCTGGGTACAGAACTATTTCCTTTTGTTGGTTTTAAATTTGTGGCCTTTCAATTTCAGTGAATGTCCCCTGGACCTGGTGTTATGAGACAGGGTGAAATGAAATTCCCCACTTATCCTCACTATAGCATTCGTTATTTGTATGTCTTTGTCATGGCTCTTTTTATCCGTCTCTAAGGCAAACAGATCTGATCTTTTCAATAACCAGCTATGGGGAATAGATGGACATGAGTCAGAGAGGTCAGGGCAGTGAGCCCAGGAGGAGTTCTGCGACAGAAGCATGGTTAACTCACAAGCCTGAGAACACTTGAGTTATATTCCTGGCTCTGACACCAAGGATAATGCATACCTGCGTAAGAGGGCTGTTGTGCAGTTTAAATAGTTGATGTTTGAAAGAGCTATTTAAGTATCATTAGTAATTCTGGAAACCAGGAGGGTGATTTTATACAAAGTGCAGCCCTTTTGGAGCCAGAGAACCCTCAGACATATGATTCCCTCAAAGCGGGGGCTCACGGTCGCTGGGATTGTGGCTTGCACAGTGCAACAATTTGAGCCTGTTGTCTTGATTCCATTATCCCTGGACTTCCACTTGGCATTCACTCTCAAGTGGCTTCTGGAGCTGAAGCCTGGCTTCTGTCATTCCAGCCCCGCTGCTACTCTTTCACCTGTTGCCCCAATTAGATTTCAATGACTGCTCTGCCGCATTTCACTTGAGTTGTGTGGAAGAGCGAGAAATGCCACAGAAAGGGGTGGCAGCAAGGTTGCTGGCTGGGGAGAAGCAGGCTGCTGGGTCTTTCAGCAGAAGTTGATGCATCACGGAGCCTTCTGTTGTGTGCGTGTGTGTGTGTGTATGTCTCTCTCTCTCTCTCTCTCTGATGTGACACATCTAGATGGTAAAATACTCGTCTCCTTGCCAACAGACCCTCTATTCTTGAAGCAATATGCAACTATCTTCATCTGAGGATGGAACCTGCTGGTTCTTATAACTCCTTAGACAAACTGAAGGGGGAAGGGGCCACAGTAGAGCTAACGAGCGAGTGTTGGGCCCGGGCATCTTGCAAACAATGTACCAGTTCCTAAGAACTGTAGTCATTTGTCATATAAAACCAGTGGCGGCACGGAAGCTTTGCCTGAGTAAGAACCTCAGGATTTTGGCAATAGGAGGAGGAAATACTTGGATGCTGTGCTACTCAATCAAACAGCTAATCTTGTGTCACTTTGCTATGGTGCCCGCGAGAGCACTCCAACATTACAACTCTCTGGAGCATCTTTTATAACGTTCTGCCTGTTCTTATCCCCAGGCCTCACACTCTGGAGTTCTGCCTCTTAGGGCACAACTGTGTTCCACTGATTTTTTTCCCCCCACTTCAGTAGCACTTTGCTGTCATGAAGTAATGGAGCCTCCTGTGTCTTGGTGGTTATCCTTATTGGAGAGATGGGGAAACTGAGGCACGGGAGTTAAGTGACTCGCCTGAGGTAATAAGTCAGTGTTAAAGCTGGGATTCAAACTCGGACATGCCAGGCTGCCAATGTGCAGTTCTGATAAACCCTATCCCCAAAGCTCTGTCCCCTAGCTCCTTTATCTTAGGCTTGGCAGAACTCAATTATTTTATCTTTATAATGTTGATGGATAATATCAATATTTACTTTTAAGCATTTTTTTCTATTTTTATCCATTTAAATGTTCAGAGGTGGGGAAAATCGGGGGTGTTTGTGTCAGAGAAGAGTGGAGTTCAGAAATAATTATTTAATGCCAAAAAATGTTAAGATTCAAAAAGTTAAAGCTTTGTAACTTAAAACAAAGATGGTCAATGTCACATACAAAATATATGAAGGAAATACCCTGAAATCAAAAGCTCCCAGTTCTCAAGCAGCACTTTTCTTTCTTGGCCTAGCTGTACGTTTCGATTGGTATCAATAGAAATATTTTTTCCATCGGTTTGTGTGTGTACGGTGAAATGGATGTTTTTCTGGCAAAAATCAATACTTCCAAGCCTATCATACTGTAAACACCTTGTGCTGCAAATCCTGGTACAGTAATTCATGCCCCATATTGCACTGGTTGAGTACAGATATAACATGGGGGATGAAGCATTTGGGCACTGGTCACAGTTCGAGATGGGATATTGCACTATATGGACCGATCATGTGTCTCTGTGTAGCACTTCTTGCATCCTACCCAATGGCCTCTGACTCCTCATATCACTAGCTAGTAAGCTTCCACTCCTGCCCCTCTGAGTAAGTTACAGGTATTTGGAGTCAGGGCAGAGAACAGTGATCGGCTTCCACCTTAGAATGGAGGCAGCCTGGCAGATTCTGAGCAGAGGTCTCCTAGCAAAGAGATGGAGATGGCCTACGGTACCAGGCCATATTGTGCCTTCCTGGTGGCCAGGGCAGGGCTGCCTTCTGCAGTGTATTTCCTAGTGCTTTATCCAGTCTAGATTTAAACATCTAGAGTGACAGGGCTCCCATGCCACCTGTTGGGAGACTAGTCCGCTATCTGGCAGGCCTTATTGCGAGGAGACTGGTATTTTTCTTGCTAGCCAGCCTATATTTCTCCCCCCCGAGCTTTTGCTGGGACAGGGATGAATGGGAGGAGAGAGGCTGTGAGTGGACTCTGTCTTCCAGCACCAGTCGCTGCTGAATTTCAAATAACTCCCAAACAAAATACGAACAAGCAGACCCTTGTGTCCCTCGGCCTCCTCTCTCTTTGGCCTCAGTCACCGTGGTTGGCAGCACTGCTGCTTCTCTGTGGTTTGTCACACACCAGCCGGAGAGTGGGGGCTCTTCGTAATCAGTGTTATCTTCAGTGGTCTCTGCCCTCAAGGTCTGAAACAACAGGGTCTTTTGCCTTGTTTGCATTAGGGGGCCGGTGGGGAAGACAATTGTCCTGACCTGCTTTTCTGGCAGAGAAAACACATAGCTTAGTATGAACGTGATGGGCAATGGGAATACTTGGGTATCTTCAGCAGAGGTCCTCTGTCCTCGCTGCCACCCTCACTCCTGATTCCCCCTCCCTGCACTTCCTCAGTGCTCCTCTCCTACAGCAGAAGGAGGTGGCTAGTTGCATTTATCCAGTGGGCAGGAGAGAAAGGTGCCGCTTGATTCCTGTGGACTGGCAACTCCCTCACATGCCAGAGGGGGATTTGATCGGCTGGGTGGCACCAGCTAACTCTGGCTGCACAATAGAAAGAATCTAATTGGCGTGGCCTTTTTCCAAAGCACAACTGGTGTGTCACTGCAGTGAAAGGGGCAAGTAGTGACAAATCCACTCAGGAAATGCAGGCTCTTGTCTGAGGCCTCAAGGTTGGCATTGGTTTCCTGGCACTGGGGAGGGGAAGCAGGCCAGATGGGACTCCACAGTGAGTCGGAGAGGACAGGACAGGAGAGAACAATGGGAGACCACACAGCTCTGCCAATGCACCTTAATCCTCTGCTCTAAAACTTCCTGACTCAGCACTCCAAGTCCTGAACCTCTCTAGGCTAGAGAGTGCCAGTCATGTGGAATTGTCCCAGGCTACTCCACATGCATGCAGTGGTGGATTAACTCACAGGCGCCCTGGGTGGGGGGCTGGGGAATCTGAGAGCAGCCCCTAGTCTGTGTCCCTGCCCCTTGGGCTGCACCACCCAGGGTAGGTGGAGGGTCCAGGACTCCCCACAGCGGCATTGGCTCCCTGGGCAGCTCTTACTATGGTGCAGCTCCAGCTTCTGGCCTGGCCAGGGGGTGGGGCCTTAAGAGGAAGAGGAGGAGCAAGGGACAGAGCCCCATGGTGAGGGGAGTGGTGGGGGGCCCAAATGTTGTTTGTGCCCAGAGTCCCAATAAATCTTAATCCACCTCCGTGTGTATGTGAGCGGGACAGATGTCGGCTAGGGACTGCACTGAAATTTCCCAAACTCATTCTAATTGTGGCCCAAGTCAGAATTCAATCTGCTGCACCTGTCTGGTGGATCAATGCAAGACTTCCTTCTCCAGGGCTGTCACCAGCTCCTTTCACTGATGCTTTTAAAGGGGGAGGGAGGTGGGAAATAGCACAAAGGTTATTGTAGTTGCAGATAGAATCTACAGCACTGAATGGTCCCTGGTACTGTTGGAGAGACTGAAGTTATGCAGTCAATAACTCTTGGTGTTGAAGGCAGCGAAGCACAGTGCATGGGGGCACTGGAGCAGAAGCAAGGAGATCTGGGTGCTAATTCTGCCATTGAGCTGTTGGGTGATCATGGGTCACTACAGATGGGGAAACAGAGAGATGAAAAGCGGGGATAACAACTTTCACAACATGTTGGGCTTGATGCAGAAATCATTGGTGAGATTCTATGGCTTGTGCTGTGCAGGAGGTGAGACTAGGTAGGGATGCCTAAGAAAAAATGACTTAGTTTTGCTTAGTACCATGCTGGTGGCCTGCTGCCTAGAGCTGAAGAAGTCAGCCTGAAAATCTCCTTCAGAACTGTACTTTGCCTTTTGTTGATTTACGCATCAGTTACTTGACACTCAACATTGTTTTATTGGGCCTGACTGATGCATCTGATTGTTTAATGGGCTCTGCCACTTTTAAAAAGGATCAGATGTCTTCTATTGTAAAAAATATTCTGATATTGGTGGGGCACTTGCATGAGATCGGAGCAGTGTGAAACCCTTCACGCTTCTGTCAAACTCTGCATGGCAGCAGGATTGGCTGACTCAGGGGACAGGGAGTGGCTGGAGCAACCTTTTACTTCTAGGTAACTGGTTCAAAGCCAGGATTACAAATTGTTACCACCTTATGACTGTTCTTCTGGCCTCTGAGCTGTTCCTGCTGGAGTGTGGAGAGAAAAGCAACTTTTAAAAACTGTTCCACGTTGTGAGTTTTCACACAAAATTTAGAGTCTGTGCCATGCGTGTCTTATAAATTGATTAGATAAAATATATTTGAGCAGCTAGAATTATCTATTGTAGAACAATATGCATTGGGAATTTACCCACCTTTCCCCCTCTGTTTGCAAATCACTTGTGAGCTGACCCTGAATTTCTGTGAACTCATTTGACTATTCATAAGTATTCCTTTGAGAGTCCAGATTAACAATTCTCAGCCTATATGGGTTGTTGCCAGACTCTCCTTTTTGACTATTAGGATTGATTGGTCACCTAAATCCGGTCATATATTTCTTCTACTCCCTGATTGGGCAACTGAAACTTTTCAGACTGGAGGATAATAAATGATTAATAGTGAATATTGAATAGAAATTTCCTGTAAGTCATAGTAACAGCGTCCTTAGAGAGGCTGACTTTGGATCTGAACCTGTGACCACTGGATCTAAAATCATGACCCTCTATTGTCTGAACGGAAAAGTTAGGTCTATTAGCAAAGGGGCAGTAGCAGACTCATAAACCTCTATACATGGTCTAGTCACTAGAGGGGGACAAATACCCACTTTGTTTGCCTAGGTTACATAATCCTTTGTGCTAAACTTTGTGGAATGTTTGGGATGGAACTGAAAATGTTTCCATGAATATTCCAAGAGTCAGCTGAATATTCATGAGCAATGAATAATATAACCCACCAATAGCAGTGGAGGAAAATAAGCTCACTATACCATCAATATATCTGCAAATCTGTTTTTCCCACCATAATTCAATCATCTTTATGAAATATGGAGATTTTTCCACTGATGAAAATAATTTGCTACAGAGAAACACCTCACAATGTTCAAATGCAAGCAACTAGGATGAAAAGGGTTTGGAGGGAATGCAGAACATGCAAATTAGTGATATAACTGAATCAAAGATAGAACCAGCTTCAGAAGGAAATGGGGTTTAAAAATCACTGGGAATTTCCAAGTCATGGCTTTACAAGCACATGTTGGAGAGAATACAGAGGAATAATAGTGTTTACCATGCCAAACTGATTCATAGTACCTCTAGTCTGGGATCCTAGTACTGACAGTGGCTAATTCTGAATGCCTCAGTGTAAAATTCTTGCATAATGACAGGTTTCAGAGTAGCAGCTGTGTTAGTCTGTATTCGCAAAAAGAAAAGGAGTACTTGTGGCACCTTAGAGACTAACAAATTTATTTGAGCATAAGCTTTCGTGAGCTACAGCTTACTTCATCAGATGCATCCGATGAAGTGAGCTGTAGCTCACGGAAGCTTATGCTCAAATAAATTTGTTAGTCTCTAAGGTGCCCCAAGTACTCCTTTTCTTTTTGTAAAATTCTTGTAATGCACCTACCACTGCAATGCTGGAACAGGGGAAGGACATAATTCCTGATCTGTATAGTGTCATCTTATGCCCTAAACCATGAGATTTACAACCTAGGATCATTTTATCCTGGAGAGTGCAACTGCTGATGCTGTTCTTACACAGATGAAAATGCTACATAAGCGCTATGTATTTACTATTATTAATAATGACAAATCATTTTTGAGTCACATTCTGCCATTTGCCTTAGCAATATCTTGCAACAGCCAAATCCAATAGTTGGTGTTTCCTTCTACCACTCTTCAACACATTGCCTTCTGATTTTATCGAGTAGCAGATGAACTTTTTGAAGTTCAGTGGGTCCCTTCCCAGCTGTAATAACTGGGTGAGTCTAATGCATCAAATAGTCTGCCTGTTCTAGGTGAAGAAAAGCCAGAGGGATAGAATAAAAACCTGTTAGATTTGTGTCTGATAGCTTTGTTGATAACCCATCCTTCCTTCTCACCCCTGAACTGATCATCTAGGATAGGAATGTCAAGAGCTGGCACAAACAAGGATCACACTGGATACTTATAAGGAGCCTGAGGCCAGCAGTTAATTTAAATAGAGCAGATTACAGCCACCCTCATCTTTAATCGAATAATAACATTGTGCCTTTCACTGAAGGATCTCAAAGATGTTTTTAAATGCTAATTAACCCAACATTTTGTACAGCGCTCTAGGTTACTAATTTCCATATCACATATTTGGCCAGGTGTGGAGCTGGGCATACAATCGAGGAGTCCAATTTTCGAGCTTTGATAACTAGACCCCATTCCCTGACACGTGGCCCAAGGTGGAGGACCTCATGCTGGGAGCTGTTTCCCGCACAGGTGCTCTGCAAAGGCATCTCCAGGTGGCACTGGGGGTTGCTCTTGTTCTAAAACAATATTGGAAAGTGTTGACTTCTGATTAAGAGGCTGATAGGACTAGGTGAATGGGACATTTATAATAGCTTCTTATCCATCACTCAGAAGGGTAGTTTCATATAGGGGGAGTGTAATTATGGATTGGCTCCTATGCCGGACTCTGCTTAAAGGCAGGCCATTGTGGAGTTGTTGAAAGTCAAGTGTGAGGCGCATTTAAATTCTAACATCATAGGAAGGACACAGGGGAAATATTGGCTTGCAGGGAGAGAGCCCATTTACACAGTCCTTGGAGTTGCTGTTACACAGGATTATTCTTTCCCCACAGTTGACGGGGCAGTTTTAGGCCCAGACTAACGCCTGAATGTTCCACACTGTCCAGTCATTTTGGGTGCCTCCAGTTTTGAGGGTCCAGCTGTGGCCATATACAGCCCAGCTCTCGAAAGTGCTGAGCGCCCACAGCTCCCATCGACTTCAAGTGGAGTCGTAGGTCCTCTGTTCCTCTGAGAAATCAGGCCCCAAGTTAGGATTATGTGGATAATTTTTGAATATGTAGGCCTGAGTACACAGCCATCTATAGCTTCTCTGAAATAGAGAGAGGTGAGAATGCTCCAGTAGGGTCACCCTATTGGTCAATAGGCCAGTCCCAATCTGCTCCCCACTACCAGGGGATATTCTGATCACCCCATCCCCTCTCCAGAAGGGTGTCTGTCCCTTGTGTTCATGTGTAGCTAGCGATTCTGCTTCTAAGGTCCAAATATCAGGACATCCGGGATGATCCGGAGCCCATAAAACTGGACAGCGGTCAGCACGCACTGAGCACCCTTACAGAAGTCCCAGGACAGCTGCTTCCAAAAAAGGGACAATCCTGCAAAAACTAGGTGGCTACCCTATGTCTGGCTAGGTCTTGGACACATCCACAAATCCTGCTGTTTCAGCAGCAACACTGACAGCCTGCTGCAAAGGGTTCTGGGAAACCTTTGGGCTCAAAAGACAGTTGCCTCAAGGAGCAACCAAACCGAAGGAATGAGTGGAGCGACAGCCCAGCCAGGTGCTAGAGTGAGATGCTGAGCTGCGTGGAGAGCAAGGGGCAATGAAGGGAAAAGGAGGGAGGCGTCTGATCCCTTCTAGGCGCAGAGTTGCATTGCTCCCCAAATTCCCCCCATGTAAATGCTGAACAGCGAACGCTATGCAGACCAATGTGATGTACTTGCAGTGGCAGCAGGGTTTTGGTCCCCGCTGTGATGAGGGGAATGGACTCTCTTGAAGGTCACTGGAACGCTGACACTTGATAAGCAGCAATAATGGAAAATTACTGATCCCAACCTCCTCTGGCATAGCAGAGACTGTGCAGGCTGAGGGGGCTGAGAGGCAGGCACATAGCTGTCTCTGGGGACAGGTTCTGCTACTGCACCTGCCGCCAAAGGGCAGGTGTTTAGGGGCCATGTTCCTACTGATACTAGGCTAGGTCTGGCTGTATTTTTTGCGGGGTGGGGGGTGACCCTGCCGGCATTGGCAGGGCCTCTAGGACTGCAGCCTGAAATGAGAGCACCTTCACCCCCCATTCCCTGCTTCAGGATAGGGGTTCTCCAAAGTCAATAAGACCCTTAGATACAGTTATACCCTATAATAGCTGTAACCTCCAGTGGAGTTTAGCCCCCTCCCCCCCCGTCCGCCACATATTAAATGCTTAACCCTCTTTATCTCCTTGCTGCTTTGTGTTCCACCACTGCTTGCACACCCCAATCCTAAATCAGTGTAGACTATAGGAGCTGGCCTTTTGAGCCACTTGCCCCAGCCACTCATCGCTATTGTGACACCTTAATGCTTGAGCTGAGCAGGAAAATGGGACATCCTTAGCGGATGGGGAGGGGGCAGATGCTGTGGTCTGTTCTCTCACAAGATGAGATAAGTGTATTTAACTCTCATCCATGCTGACAGGTGTCACTGGCATAAATACCCTTCCTTCCCCACACCGGACTCCCTTAGGAAGGCCGGGCACTCTTCTCAGGATATGGTGGGACTTACTCACGCACTGTTTGTCATATAAAGTAGCCCAGACTCATGGTCATTATCTCAAAGGCCCTACTGGGTCTTCTGGCCCTTGAGGCAATGCAGGGTTCTTTCCTAAAGCATGCAAGTGCTAGGGAGTTTCAGCATCCGGGAGACTGTCCCATTCCTGAACAGGTCTCAGCACTAGGAGACATCTCCTGCTACCCTCCACTTTCCCTGGCTCATTTTCCTTCCTGTAGGGTTAGCGCTAGCTCCTGGGACCCACACCATCCCTGCCCATTGGACCTTCTCTGGGGAATGGATTTTAGATCAATGACTTTGGTGCATGGCTCTCGGATAAAATGAACCTCTCTGGCACTCTCACTGAAGACTCCATGGTCTTCTCCTCACTGGAGATTTGTCCTGATTACAGCCATCGGTGTCCAGTCACCAGTGCGGGTGCAGTGCAGACAAAAGGCCTGTGACCCTGGGTCTAACCAACAAGAGGAGTAAGAAGCATGCTGCCTTGTGCCTCCTGAATTGTGCCTTTCCCATTGAGCAGCAGGTTGCCTTAAAACACAAAGTGACTGAAGGAGAGCGTCAGGGGGATAATAGGGGTTTAAGGCTATTTGGATGATTAGTGGCGCTAATTTCCTTTATTGTATATTTATGGCTGAGCAAAGTCCATGAGAGATGTGGCTTGAGGCGGGGAGAGAGCGTCTTTTCAGGACAAAGGGAGAGCCAACAGACCAGTGGTCAGGAGGGATAAGGAGGCTGCGGGGAGAGTCCAAATGGATCCTACTACAGCAAGAGTTATAGCCTCAGTTTTAATTGGGGAAAAGCCCATGATAGGGCCCAGATGCTGATCTCCAGCAAGCAGGGAGATAGGCACAAGGTAAGAGTGCCATGATGAGCAAGTCAGTGGAGTGATGACCCCATTGGGTGTGTGGTGGTGGTGGTGGGGATATAGGAAATTCTAGGAAAGCAGCTGGGTGGGAGTTAGGAGAAGCAGTGGCTTTGGGAATGGAGAACTCCCCGCCACACACACACTTGTGGTCATAAGATGAGCTATGCCCTGGGCTAGATTTTATTTTATGATGATACTGAAGAATGAAATAACCAGTGAGGAGAGTATGTTGTCTACACAACTCTTTTGATTGTTGCCGGGCAGCAGACTCATGCTGCCAGCTCACAGGGATGACCATGGGAAGGCAAGATCCTATCTGAGGAGAACTGGCAGGCAGCAACTCCCATCTGAGACCAGCTCAGCTCTGATGACTGAGCCAGATGTGGCGGATGCAACATGGCAAAGGATGTGTGTTAGTAGCTTGTGGGCCTGTTTGCCTCTTGGTCACAGTAGCATATGCAGGACCCTGAGCCAGGGAACTTGAGTAACCTATTGCCTGCTGAGTGCTTGGCAGACCTAGTACCAGGACAGTTGCACTGGGGAAGCAGGGATGGTAACCTGTGGCTGAGAAGGGCACAAGGGGAAGAAGTGGTTAAAGGGGTGGGAATATCCTGTCCTAGAACTGAATGCGGTCATGAGCTACCCCAGCACGGGAGGACTAGAAGGAAGAAGCTAGATTCCTGATCTAGGGAATTGTTAAATAGTCTTCCAAGGGAATTCCCATCACCTGACTTCTTTAGGCAGGGCAAAGCTCAGACTGTAGGGAGTTATCCGGCTCTGGCCTGGGATAATGGACTAGATGGGACCTACCAGGCCTTTCCGACCTCAGTATAGCCCTGATGCTCTCCTGTTACCTTGCAGTACTTTGATCTGCTACTTTTTCCACCTAGGAACTCTTGGTCACTGACACTAATGCATCTCTGCAGGGAAAGGGAGGGACCTAGACAAATTCTCTGTCAATGATTTTCCCTGGACACACATCTCAGACCGTGGTGGGGGGATTTAGACATCCATATTCATTTTCACTGCTCAGGCTAAGATAAACATGGCTGTATTTAATCCACCCGCACATTTCAGCACAGCATGGGGAATTAGCATCCTTCCGTCATGATGAAACACTGACTGGGCTGCTTTAGGAATGGAGCAGATGACGGCTCCTGCCCTGTCTATAGAGTCGGAGGTCTCTCTTCAAATCAAGGATGCTCCTTTTCTCTCCCGAAAGCCCCTAAGGTGCCCTTGTTGAGACCGCTGATATCCCCTTAACAAGGCAACTATGTGCAGTTAAAATGGACCAAAGAGATTATGAAGAGTCTCCAAGGAGTTAGATATTATTCCCTGGCTTTGTATCTTTCAAGGATCTCTATGTATACCTCACCCCCGTACTAAACCTTCTTCTGTAGGTTGTCAACAGCAGTTTGAATTTAGGCTGGGAGCGGAACATCTTGAGGGTCCTCCGCCATATTCTATCTCTTCACTGGCTGCCTCTGCAATGCTCCCTGCTGGCAAGAGAGCAAAGGTTCAATGTGGTTCCCAACATAAGAGCCCAATCCTGTTGAGCTGGCTAGTTGCTGAGCTCCCTCCATTCCTGTTGGAAGCTGAGGTCTCACCATTTCTCCCATGGCTTTCAGCATCTGCTAGGAACTGGACAGATCCATCGCTGGGCAGCAGAACCTGCACCAACCCTGCAGGTCACTGAGTGGAAGGTTCTTTAGGAGTCTAAGTGATGCATGGTGGAAATGTGTTGCTGGTTGGAGGATTTTACACACACACACACAAACACACACACACACACACACCCTGATTTGTTTCACATCAGCCTTATTAAAGAGAAACTGTAACCATGGTTCAGCTTGTGAAAGTGGTCACAGTCGAGCCAGGGCAACACTCAGTTCTTCCTCTGAAGTGGCTGTGAAACAAGTCTGTGGTCTGAACTAGCACTGTGCAGCCTGGTGAGGAGGTTGGACAACTTGCTAGGGGGAGGCCTCCTTTATTTATGACACTTGGTTTGAACTGAGTTGCTTTGACTGCCAAACAGATGAATAGAATTAAAGATGAATTTGTACCACAGCCCTGGATCCACATGGCTTGTAGACAGAGAGGAGCCCAGATCTGTGTCCAGACCCAAACTTCTCCATTCAGAACCAACTTCTTCAGATGGATCCAGCCTGGGACACTGGCTCCAAACTTCCTTGACCTTTGGGTTTGTTTAGCTCCGTCTCTATTAAACTAATTGCCAACTGGTTTGCAGTCCTTTCCAGTGGGGTCCCATGCAGCCAACCTCAGAATAGAAATGACTTGTCAGGAGGGCTGCCTTTCTCACGAGACTCAGAAATCTCCATTGTGGTTAAACGTGTGGTCTTTAAAGTGACAAATCCATGGCTCCTCAGGAACGCCGCAGTTGTCGCTATGCTGCAGGCCCCTGGGCTGGTTGGAATTTCACACCGGCAGTCAGGATAGAACTCATACCTCCTTCTCCATAAGCATGGGCCCTGTTGCTTGAACGAATGGAGAACCTCCATTAGGTGCTAGCAGGGTAAGGATCCATGCCACAGTTGTAGTGCTGATGCTCTGCAATAGAGGAGGCAGGTGCACGCACCAGCAAGCCAGCTGGTTAACCATGCTCTTCACAGTTTATTCACTGGTGACCATGCTCCATTTGCTGTGAACTCTCATATGGTTGGACTGACAGAATGAGTGTGGTTTCCCATTTAGCATTAAGGGGGACTTATTATCTTCCCTGGGAACACCTGCCTATTACCGCTCCCTTCTCCTCACACCGAGGGGTGAATAGGTAGCTGGTTAAATCCTAGCCAAGGAAGGGGAGACGGCCTGTGTGGGTGAAGCTGTGAACTCTGAGCTGTAACTTGCAAGATGTTCGCCGTTCCAGCGTCAGAAGTGAGAAGTGACAGCATATGATTAACTTATGAGGTGCTCGCCGGGCCGGCATGCTTGGAGCGAACAGACCCTTTCGCAACCGGGAGCTACTAGCAGATGAATTTTTGAAGTCCGGGCTGCATTCGAATCGTAGTGCACTGGAGATGGAAGTTACAGCCTGAACTCTCAGAGGTGTGCTACAGATGGTGGCAGACGCCAGTCACACTCCCTTCTCATTGCTACCTCCACCCCCCACCTATAATCCTGACAGCCTGTGCTCATGCATCACTACACATAGCTCTTCCCCGCCCTTCCATCTCCTCCTCACTTGCCCTGGCATCCCCACCCCACGCTGCTTTCCCTCTCTCCCCTGCCCATCCCTCTCTGTATGCCACACTATTCACCCCAAGCCTCCCTTTGACACCCATCTGCCTAGCCTCTTTCCCCTACATCCTCTGGCCCCTTCCACACATCCATTCCCTGCTACAATCTCCTTCCCCCAACCCTCTTTCTCATCACGATTGTCTCTCCCCCCCGCCCCCGCACTCTCATCCAGCCAATACCCCTTCCCTGGCATGCTCCATCCCTCCACGGGCACCTTTCCCTTCCCCTCACTCCTTTCCTCCCGTTCACACGCATTCCAGTCCCTCCACAGCCTGCTTTCATTCCCCTCCACAGCCCTCTCCTGTAGCCTTGTGCTGACCCACACTCCTCTGTCACCCCTGTACCTGCACTCCCCCCCCCGCCACCATGAAACTTGCTCTGCCGGTAAAGGCATGAGCTGGCAGTGCCTTTCACAGGGAGGCAGCAAACGAACCAGTGTGAAGAGGTTGCCATGGCAACAGCTGGGTTTCCCCATGGAGAATGTACTAAGGGCAAAGAGGGACTCCCCACTAACAGTCGTCTTCCCCACGACCCCCCCCCACCCCCCGGCACTTTTATGCTATTAGTGTCTTCTTGCTTTTACACGGTGATCAAAGAGGGTTTGTTTCGTTTTCCCTTGGGGGAGGGACAGGGGTTTTCTCTGAAACAAAGTGCAGTCAAGGGCCCCCTACTCTATACGCATTTTAAACTGAATTGGAGGTTTTTTTGCAGAATGGCTTTCTGACATGATTTGGTGGGTCAATGTGGGTGGGGCCTGTTGGCCGTGTTCCCCATGAAAAGGGTTGGCTTTTGTTTTAAGGTAAGGGACAGTCCAAGAAAGGCCAAAAGGGAAGTCTCCAGGAGAGAGCACAGTGTGTGTTTCTCCATGGAAGCAGACTCTAGCCAGGTCTGATTCTCCGTTGCCCTGCGCAGACCTTGTGTGGTCATTTACAGTCATGCAATGTGACAGCTACGTCGGCAGGGGGATATTCTACACATGCTGTGTGCTGGTGTCAAACACAGAGTGTAGGGCAACAAGGGATCATGCTTAGAATGTCTTCTGAGGTCTGCACACAGGCAATGCAATTAAAAATTGAAAGGTGCAAAGTGTGGACAATTAAGGGTGTCGCAGTTACACAGCTCCATTCACCACAAGGTCAAGCCTTGTTAGAGACATGGATTAGTCTCGCTCCTAGGACATAATTTAAGCAAGGCTCTAACTCAAGTTCAATCAAAACCTCAGAGCCAAATAATGTGGACTTTGGTGAAGTTTGGATCCAGATTTGAACTTTGTGGGTGGCCAGTCCTTCTATTTATAATGAATGGGCTAGGGCAAAACCCAGGCTCCCACCACTCAGCATGTGGGAGACAGCTCTGATCCAGGCTGGGAATTGAAGTTTGCCATTGATAGTTCTCACCCAGTTTGACCTTGTCCGGACTAAACAGCATAGCAAACGGATGCACCTGGAACAACCACTCCTTGGGTTTGAAACCCAATGTTGGACCTGAGAAGCAGAGTGGCCAGAAACTAGGGGTGGGGGGAACCAGTTTGGGTAGAATGAGGAACAAAAATGAAAAAGGATAGTCTATAGCAAGAGGAAGGAAAGTCCTTCTGAATGAAACATAACGATTCCCCAACCGAAATCTGTTTAAAAGAGAATGGTAGCCATGTGTTGTATTCAATTTCCATGTGTATGGCTCCTTTTCATAGCTCTAGGATCTGGGCATAGTTCACCCTAACCCTAAGCAAAATCCAAACTCTAGTACAACAGAAATGACCTACTCACCCAGGACTGTACAACTTAGAACAATCGCCCCATTAATTACCGTGATCCCCGTCGGCCACCATTCACTCCCGACCACCCCCTGATGAGCAGCCTGAAAGAAGTTGGGCTTTGTGGTGTGCTTGGGGAGATAACAGAGCTGGGCTTGGCAAGATCCCCCTTGGCCAGGGAGTGAAATCCAGAGTCTGAGACTCCTCTTGGAGAATACCCTGCCTCCTGCTCTCTCCTGACTAAATTGAGGGCATTGCCCGCTCAAAAGCTGCTGCTACTGGCAGATATGCTAATGCTGTATTGCACGGAGAGAGAAGGGTGCCTTTTAGGCTGGTCTATGGCTCAGTATGTCCCTTGCTTCTGTGATGGCCTTGAACACCTGAAATGGAGGAGGGAGCTGCACTCCTCACATTGGGCCTGATTCTGCTCTTGCTTACTCCTGCGCTAATCAGAAGAAACCCCCCTGAAGTTAAAGGCTCTTCGCTGTTGTAAAACTGGTGTATGGCTCCGGACTGGCCAAGACCCATGGTTGTGCTTAACTAACTTAAAGCAGATGAATAGAGCTGCTGAATGAATGGGTCTACTCCCATGCTTAACATGGAGCCCATGCATGAGTCTGCAGGGCCAGAGGCTGTGAGAGGAGAATCTGCCCCCTAAAGACCTACCCAGGTGTTTTGTCAATGATTTGGGATTGGAGAGCCTGCTCCCACTGAATTCAGTGACAAAGTTCTTATAGACTTCCAGGGGAGCAGGGGCAGGCCCATCAATAGCTATGTAGCTTTCTGTCTGAGGAGACCCCAAAGTTGCCTGGAACAGCCTATCAAGAAGAATCACCCCCAGTTAAACAGGAATTAGGTTCCTCTCACCTTGACAAGTGGAGTGTTATTTAATGTTGCAGAGAGAAAAAATGGTTGCCTGGGGATGTTTGTTTGCTCATGCAAAGGGCAATCCCCCTTGTGTGGCTGGATTCTTTCTGTTATATAGTTCTATTATGGGCTGTTTGGTCTGATACCAAATATCATGAACCACAGATGGGAGGATCCTTGGAACTTTCCAGACCAGAGCAGAAGCCATTTACAAAGAGGTAGGGACGGGAGAGCCTGTCTAGGTATTGTACCAAATCTGCAGTCACCTAAGATTTTGCAGTTGTCACTGAGCTGCAAATCATGGCCAGTCAGAGCTGCATGGTGACAGTGAGGGATAGAGCTCAGATCCCCCGGCTCCCAAAACACAGTAAGACTCATAGCGATTGACTCAAAGAACTCAATCCAGTTAGTTTAACAAAGAGAAGGTTAAGGAGTGACTTGAGTACAGTCTATAAGTATATAGGGAATAAATATTTAATAATGGGCTCATCAGTCTAACGGAGAAAGGTATAACAAGATCCAATGGCTGGAAGTTGAAGCTAGAAAAATTAAGACTGGAAAAAAGGTGTAAATTTTTAACAGTGAGAGTAATTGTTCCAATGGTTAATTTATCA
Organism: Dermochelys coriacea; assembly: GCF_009764565.3. Classification (NCBI taxonomy): domain Eukaryota; kingdom Metazoa; phylum Chordata; order Testudines; family Dermochelyidae; genus Dermochelys; species Dermochelys coriacea. The sequence goes on along the minus strand of NC_050069.1, from coordinate 7,079,349 downwards.
AGGGTCATGGTGGATCCTCATTACTGGCAATTTTTAAATCAAGATTGGATGTTTCTAAAAGATCAGCTCTAGGAATTATTTGTGGATAGTTCTCTGGCCTGTGTTACACAGGAGGTCAGACTAGATGATCACAATGGCCCCATGAATCCTGGCTGGAAGCAGAAGCCCTGAAATCTCATAGCAGAGCGGTTCTCCTGAGATTTTCAGCCTAATTTCTGATCCAAATTGGTTCAGAGAAGCAGCTAAAGGGAGATCCTCAGCTGCTGTACATCAGTGTAGCTAAAACGAAGTCAGTGGAGCTATGCTCGAGGTAAACCAACCAGAGAGCTGGTCCCTACATGATCAGAGGTTTCCTTGACTCAATAGTCTCTTTCTAGCACTGAGACATCCCTTCCCTCCTTGCCCCAGGTTGTCCAAATGTTCGGGTGAATGCTGTCATCTTGAATAGATAACATTTCCTTCCTGCTGTTCCTACTTCTGGCAGGGTTGTCCCCTCTCTCTGGGGTGGTTTGGCAGCTGGCATGCAACATCAACAACCAAAGTGAAGAAAGATGACAATTAATGTATATACGGGTGCACAGAGAATGCAGCTAATATGAGGCAAAATGAATCGTACTGTATCTTTACAAGCACAGGGTGCTCTTGACTCTGGTAGCCTTTCTTCATCTCCTGCTGTTTGTTTATCTTTCCCTCCATCCTCCTCTACAATTAACTTTGCAATTAGACTTAATTATATTCAGTAACAACTGAATGTGTCCTCTGCACTGATTGCTCATGTTGGAGATACACTGCAGTGTGGGTGAAGAGTGCACGGGCAGCAGAGCAGACAGTGCAGTTGTGATTCACAGCTCGCACGGAAGGTTAGTAGCTGGAGCTGTACGAAATATTTATTCTTGTGAATTTCCATTTGGCAGAAAATTTTGGAATTTCAACTTTTCGTCCTGTTTTGGAAGGAAAACAAATGTTGCCAAGGTCGGAATTTTCTGTGGGGACAAATTCTGAATTTCGCTCAGCTCTTGTGGTGCTCCTCCCTCAGCCAGTGTGGCAATCAACTCACAGTAGCACATGGGGGCACCATGCTGCTGAAGGGTCGAACGTTTAAGTGAGATATAAAAGCAAAGTTGTGAGTGTAACCCCTGCATTAGTATAATGTGGTGCCCTCTTTCCTTCTAGTGACTGGACCATATAGAGGTTTGAGTTAGGAACAGCGTTTGACCTAATGGAGCTGGTCTTTTAGCTCAAGCACTAGAAGTGCATGGCTTTAGATCCAGGGGTCTTGGGTTCTATCCCCACTGATGACCCACCCATTGACACTGCATTACATGAGTATTTAGTGTCTGGTTATTAAATATCCCATGTCACTTTTTGCATGCGTCGAAGACTTAGCTTCAGGGTCCTCTCCATATCCTGGTTACAATGTTATTCTCAAAAATAAGTGCATTTTCACACAGTCTATGAGTGAAGCTTTTAAAAGCCGTTTGGATACAAGGTCATGCTCATAGACATGTCAGGTATAGTGTGTAGTTCCTCTTCCAGGAGGATGGGATGAGAAGTGAATTTCATACCTAGCACGCAAGCAGAGAATTGCTCATGATCTTGGAAACAAAATGTTATGGCTTAGTACAGCCTCTGCGATTAATCCGCTATTAAGAAAATGTGAGTTGTGTATAGTGGAATCTGTGTATAAAAAACCTCTGAAACCAAGTGTCTTTGCCGTAGGTTGGTGGTTTGAATCTAACTCTGGTCAATAGCGGAGGATAGCTTTTATCTCTGGATGGTTGGTCTTGGCCCCAACCCTGCAAATGCTTGTGTACATGCTTCACTTCACTACTGCAACTAATTCTATTGATTTTTTTTCTTTTTAGTGGGACTATTCATGGTATCTTGTGTTTGCAGGTTATGGGCCTAGTTCCTAGTGAACACGCATCCATATCTCAAAGCCCACCTCCACATAGGCAGTAATTGGTGTCTTTTTTGGCAGTCCTTGCAGGAAGGCAGAGACTGAACCGTTCTCCATAGACATGATCTCCTCAGGACAGGGATTTGAAACATCTGTGGGAGACAGGGTAGTGATGTGTAGAGGCAGCTGGCACTACCACTTTTTCTGTGAATAAACAGAGGATTTCATTTTCCAGGGCTGTCAATCCAGATTAATTTTTAATGCATAAAAAGTAAACTGTCTTTGCTAGATGAAGTTTAGCTAACAATACACCACTGTCTAGATAAATAGGCATAAATCCCAATGATTGGATGAATGTACAGAGAGCAGAGATAACAGTAAGGCACAGAATCTTTCCCAGGTACTTCAGGGAAAGAGTGACGCCTTCCATCTCGATGATAAGAAAACATGTTTATAAGGCTAAGGACTCTGCATCTTGTCCTAGGAGAGATCGCTCCTCATTCTTAATTAAGCTGTGCATGTACTGCCATCCGGTCAGTGGGATGCATGATTGATGGAGGATGTAGAAGGTTGTCCTTCCCATGAACCAGAAACTCAATGCTAGCTGAAATCTCCTGGCCTCAAGCTTGTTCGCTACTTTTGTATGTTCGTGTGCTCAGCAGTTAAAACGGTGTCTGGCCAAAAAATGTTATGGGGCGGGGGGGGCGGGGGGGGAAGAAAGGGTAGAGGATGCCAGAAATAACACTGTCGCTCATGAATAATTCAACACATAAGATACTTGTTATTGTAAGAACTTATCAGTGCTAATTATAGTCTACTGCTATCATTCCTTCTGAAACGCTGGCATTGATCTCAACAGGACATGCCAAATGTCTCACTAAAACAAAATATTGCACTTGATTTTTTCCCTCTTGATATGCAGGTCTTTTCTCAGAGGATTACCTGTTGTTCCATGCCTTGGTGTTCCCTCTTTACCCTTTAGATGGTAGCTGATCAGAGATTAGATCATCCTACTCCTCCCTTCTGGCCAGATTGTGCCCTACAAAAAATCTCCACTGCTTTGTTCTGTCTGGTTTTAAATGTCTTGGCATTGTGATTTATTGGGCCCTTGTTATGGATTAGAACCCAATAACTTGTAGAAGAATAGAATCCTAGAAATATAAGGCCAGAGTGCACATCAAGAGGTCATCTAATCCATCTCTTCTGTTCCGAGGCAGGATTAAGCATACTTAGAAAAATAGGAACTGGGGGGAAAAGTAAAAAACAAAGGTGCAGTAACAACAAGGAGTCCGGTAGCACCTTAAAGACGAACAGATTTATTTCGGCATAAGCTTTCGTGGGTAAAAAACCCACTTCTACAGATGGAGGTCCAGTAGCTATTTCCTGTGTTGTTAGGAAGAGGTACTCAAGTTATATTGACCAAGAGAGTGGAATTTGTGACTTCGCAGATAGTTTTGCTTTTAGACCTCTCGGTGATATGGAGTCACACGAGAGACTGCTGCGATGGTGCCCAGGAAGTTCACAAGACTTTATGAGGTATTATATTATAGATAAGGGAGAGAGGCAAAGAAATTAATGATCTGATCCAAAGCCCACTGGAGTCAGTGGAAAGACTCCCATTGACTTCACAAAAAGAAAAGGAGTACTTGTGGCACCTTAGAGACTAACAAATTTATTTGAGCATAAGCTTTCGTGAGCTACAGCTCACTTCATCGAATGCATCCGATGAAGTGAGCTGTAGCTCACAAAAGCTTATGCTCAAATAAATTTGTTAGTCTCTAAGGTGCCACGAGTACTCCTTTTCTTTTTGCAAATACAGACTAACACATGCTACTCTGAAACCTGCAATTGACTTCAGTGTGTGTTGGATCAATTCCTAATTGCACTGCTAATGTCTGTTCCTTCTTTGTGATGGGGAGAGTGCAGGGAGAAGACACTTGATGGCTATTGACCCTCTCTTAATAGAGGTGTGATAAATTCAATACACTAAGCTAAATTCCTCGCAGGTATAGTGACAGGCAGTTACAGCACAGCTGTATGTCCAGGTTTAAAGGCTGGTTTAGAGTCCAGTCTAAAAGCAGAGAATGGGAAAAAAAAGTATGCCCTCATACAGGAGTTGCATGCTCCTCTATAAAAGAAGAGATGATTTAAGCTAGTCAGTAGCTTGTCAGATGGGTGGAAATCATTGTATCCTAAGAAGAGGAAACACATCAAGAAAACTGTGACTCCAGTACATTATTTTGGTATAAAGAGAGGCAGGCTGTGAAGAGGTTGTTTGAGAATAAGGCAGATCTAGCCAGAAAATGATCATCTTGCTTGTGGCCACACAGAGCAGAGATCTGAGAATCCTGAATTAGCAGAGCCATTGCTTTGATGAGTCCTGCCCTTTCTAGAGAAAATGATCATGCCGGAAGCCAAAAGGTGGGGAAAAGAAAGATGACTCTCTGAAGCACCAGTCACTCTCTCAGTGATTAAAGCTGGAATTGTCTAAGGTGCATATGGCATCCAACTCAGTCCCCTTAGAAAATTTCAGCCTAACCAAAGACATTTCTTATGGGGTTCCTGCTATTTGAATATGAATGGCCTGACTCTCCATGGCCTTGCATCTTGAATGTAAAATGCTACCAAACAGGGCACAGTGGAAGTGACTGCACTAGACGCATAGCAGTGGAGAATTAAATCCCATGGGTCCAATCCTGCAAGGTGTTGAGCACCATTCTTATCAAGGGCACTCAGCATCTTGCAAGATCAGGCTGTATGGGAGCATCTGTGAATGGAGCATAAAGCTTCCATTGAGGATTGAACTCATGAGGCAGCGTTTGCTAGTGGTTAGAGCAGGGGATGGCGGGTGCCTGGGTTCTACTTCTAGTAATGCCACACGTTCATTGCTCAGCCTTTGGCAAGTGACAGGTTAATTTTTCTCCCTTTGTTTCCCCACATATAAAATGCTAGTTTAATTATATTCCCCTATCTCACAGGGGTGCAATGAGGCTTCTTTAATGTTTGTAAGGCATTTGAAGATGATCTTATGAAGGTGGCCTGTAAGTGCCCGGTCTCGTTAAATACCCCGATGAAATCTGCTTTCCCATCTAGACAAATCCAAGCAGGCACTAAGACAAACACATTCTGCACAGTGTGAATGATGAGCCATTGGAGCAGCTTCCTGAGAGAGGTGGTGGGTTGGCCATCACCAGGGGTCTTTAAATCAAGACTGAATGTCTTTCTCAAAGCTATGCTCTAGTGCAATCACCAGTTATTCAGCTAGCTGCAGGTAGCACCAGGTGAAATTTTCTGTCAGATGTTATGTCGGAGGTCAGATTAGATGATCACAGTGGTCCTATGCGACCCTAACAACTATATGTTTCTTCTTGAGTTACAGAAGTAGCTCCCTGTTCTCAGCTCCTGCCTATTAAAACATTAGGGTGAGAGACTGTTGCGTTCTCAGGTTGCTGTTTAACTCCACTGCCTGTTTTTCTCATCAGACTTATAGTAGATAGGGTCTCATTTGGATGCAAATGTTCTGTCTTATGGCAGAAGCCAGACAATCCAGCCTGCTGTGTTGAAATTTAGCTATATCAGAGTTCTGAAATAATGTTAATCATTAATATTTGGCACCTCCTATCTGAGGATCTCCGAGCGTTTCACAAACGTGGATTCATTAAGCCTGTAAGGAGACAGAAATATGATCATCATTTGACAGGTGGATAAATGGAGGCCCAGCGAGGTGAAGTGACTGGCCCAAGTTCAGGAAGTCAGTGGTGGAGGTAGAAGCAGAAACCATGTATTTTAAGTCCCAGGCTTGCACGTTAGCCAGCAGGCTTGACTTCTCCCCTCCTTCCTATGGTTTTAATAAGAACCCTCCACTCCACAAAGTTTTATTTTCCCATCTCAATGTACAGCCAAGAGACTAGCTGAAAGACCAGTCATTGGCACAGTGTGGTCTCTCATTTCCCTAGCTGCATGTTCACTCATGTGTTTTGCAAATTAAAGAGATATTGTCAAGGTCGAGAGGCCCAAAACGTGACCATCTGAGTTCCTGTTTCCCCCTCTTTCAGTCTATCTTGGAAGTCTCATTAAGGAAGAGCTGGATAGGTGTGAATTACTGGTTACCAAGGACTCCGTGGTTGGAAGGAGGGATGTAGTAAGGGCAGTCTTGGTTCTTGCAAACAAAGCTAGTGGGAGTTGGCAAACTTTCCCCCTTGTCATTTAAAATGCATGGGCCAACCTTTCCATAGCAGAATACCTAAAACTAGGCTCCTAAATCCATGCTTCTGCACCTAAATTGAAGGCCTGTTGCTCAAAGGTGCAGAGCACCTTCAGCTTCCTACCGACCTCAATGGAATTTGTGGGTGCTGAGCATTTAGGTCCCTCCCAGATTTTAGAAGCCTGATTTTAGACACCAGGTTTTGAAAATTGTTTGCATATTCTTTCCCACCAAAAGGGGTATCAAATTTTCCAAAACACATTTTCCTAACTAAAGGGTAGGTTCCTGCTACTAGTATGTTCTAAGGATAGAAGAATTTCCCACAACCACCGGAAGATAGGTTGACGTTAGATTAATAGCTTTTAAGGCCAGAAGGAACCAGTGTGATAATCTTGTTTGACCTCCTGCATAACCTTGCACAGCAATTCCTGTGTCATGCCCATAATTTCTGTTTGAACGATAGCATCTCTTTTAGAAATCCTGATTTGAAGATGTCCAGCAATGGAGAATTCACCAGTCCCTAGGTAAGTTGTTCCAATGGCTAATAACTCTCACTGTTTAAAAAAAAAAATCATCACACTTAGGCCTTGTTACACTACAGGGGAAATTCTATCTAAGCTACGTAATTTGAGTTACGTGACTAGCGTAACTCAAATCGACATAGTTTAGATCTACTTACCGTGAGGTCCACACTACACGATGTTGACAGGAGACGCTCTGCCATTGACTCGCCCTACTCTTCTCGATCCGGTGGAGTACAGGAGTTGACGGGAGAGTGATTTGCGGTCGATTTAACGGGTCTTCACTAGACCCACTAAATCAACCGCCCGATGCATTGATCGCCGCTCGTTGATCCCCTGATAAGTGTAGACAAGCCCCTAGAGAAGGGACTCCAGGCAGGTCATAGAACCAATGGTAATACATTGGCCAAGTGTCTGTGATGATGCTTCCCAGTGATGCCTAACTCCAGTGACTATGGCAGCCTGTTATTTTCTCACCTCTATGGGAGTTCTCCTCTGGCAGAAGTGGTAGCGGCATGTTCTGGATTCAAGCCTCAATGCCAACCAGGGTACCTATGTAGCATATGGCCATAGTTTGTTATGCAGTGCGACTTGGGCTCATCAGGGAAAAGCAAATAGGAGACAACTATGAGCTAAACTTCTAGTGTAGCGCTGGCCGTGTAACCAGAGATGTGATCCAGGTCTGGAGAACAAGCCTTACATGGTGAGGCTCAAGGAACTCATCTTATTCAGCTCATCAAAGAGGAGATTGAGAGGTGATGGGTGTGTAGGAACTTACCTGTGGAAAAGAGATCCGATAGCGAGGGCATTGGCAACCTTCCTATCAAAGGCATAACAGGTCCCAAGGCTGGAAGATTAAGTTAGACCAGTTCAACCTGTGGTTGAATTTGAACATTTGGAACACCTTGCCAGGGTGAAGTTTGGAGTTTTTAAACCGAGATTAGCTGTATCTTTAAATGCTATGCTTTAATCCAGCTTCAGGGAGACATTATATGGCCTGGGTATGTGGGGTCAGGCAGGGCGGGGGTTATGGTGTTCTCTTCTGGCTTTAGAGTCTGGGAATCCAGGGGCCCTCCCTAATCATTTCCTTCGATCGTGGGGAGAACAGGGTCACCTGTATTCCCCTGCACATGCTCACCACACTTGCAACGGTACCTAAAGATAATGGCTACAATCAAATCTCATGCTTCAGGGCTCCGGCCAGGGCTGAAGGAATTTTTTCCATGATGCACAATTGGCTGGAAGTATTCTGGCAGTGGGGGTTGTTGCTTTTTCCCGCCTTCCTTCGAAGCAGCAGTGATTGACCACAGCTGGAGATGGGACACTGGATAGGGTAGACTGGAGCCCTGATTGATCCAGAGAATCCTTCCCAGACACCTGGCTGCTGTGTCTTGCTTACATGCCTGGAGTCCTACTGATCAGCAGATTTGGGGTCAGGAAGGAATTTCCCCCCAGGTCAGATTGGCAGGGACGTTGGGTTTCTTTTTGCCTTCCTCTGCAGTATAAGGTCTTGTTTGCTTGATGGGGTCATCTGGGCATATCTCACCTATTCAATTCCTATCACTGCTGGGACCTCAGGCATTGGTGGCACCTTGGTCTCTCCTGTTCTCTGCCTGTGACACAGAGTTTAGTCTCCTGAGTACTGAAATGCTTTGGCCTAACTAAAGTCTTTGGGCTTAGTACAGGGATACAGTACAGAAATGTAATGGCCTGTATTATACAGAAAATCAAACTGGATGATCTGTTGGTCCCTTCTGGCCTTAAGCTCTATGAAAATCATTGAATATAATTCAATATCCACCCCTTTGAAAAGAGCCAGTGCAAGTCCTGTGCACTGCTTAAAAGGGACTTGTGCCGGTCTTCTGCCCAGAGGTGACTCCTATCTTCTATACAGTGTTCTACCCTCACCCTCCAGCCTTCCTCTCTCCTCTCTCAAAAGCAACACGCCTCCACAGTTGCTTCTGTGTTTGTGCATCACAGGCCTCACCCATAGGTTGCAGTGACCTTTCTTTGTTGACAGCATGGATGGGCTGGCAGCAGATGGTTTCCTTTCATCTGGTTTTTCCGTGGCATCTATGGAGGGAGGTTGATCAGCTGCAGGAAGCAACTCCACTGCTGGCTTTGTTCTGAAGCCAGCCCAGATGTGGTATACAGGGACACTTCTCTACATAGCCTGGTGGTCATGCAGGGCGAAGGACCGCTGTCACTCATGCTTTAGAGCAAGGAGGGAGCATGTGTGAAAGCCAAATCTGGCACTGGGAGAAGTGAACCTTGTTAATTAAAATGTCAGTGACTTGAATCCCCTAAAGGTGAGAGAGCTGCATTTTTTATTACCAATGGCTGTTAATGTTACAGCTACTTGTACCTTTCTCAGGCATAATTCACTTCATTCAGACTGACAAGGCCTCTGATCTCAGCAGGTTCCCTTTATGGCTCACATTTGACTTGTCGAGTGAGTAATGAAATACTGTTAGGGGAAAAAAAGGTGAACCATTCTTTTTTTCATACCGCTGGGCCAAATGTTCTTTATGCCATCTGATACTTAAAGTGAATGCAAGAGATGTGGTGCCCGGTAAACCCTGAGCTGATGGATTTCCAGTGTTGTGGAGGTGAATTTCAAAGGCCTGTCTGTGTATGTGCTTTGGATGATCTACTGGAAGATGACCTCCTAACATTAGTGTTCACATGTACCAGCCTCCATGCGCCCCAGGCCAAGCTCCCGTTCGGTTCATCATGAGGAGTGTCGTGAGCTTGTCGTTCCTCGTTTTGTATGGGAAAACCAGGAGATGAAAAAGGAGGTAATTTACAATATTATAACTTTTTCTTTTTTGTATTATGGGTCGCTGCTGAGCTTGGGTCCCATTGCTCTAGGCATTGTGCAGATCCATAGCAAGAGACAATCCCCCGAGAGCTGATGCTGTAGCTAGAAAAGGCAGACAAAGAAAGTATTGCCTCTGTGTTACAGATGAGGAACAGAGTGTGATTTGCCCATGGCCACACAGGGAGTCTGCAGCAGAGTTGGGAATTAAGCCCAGGTTTGCTGACTCCTAGACCATTGGCTTAATCATGTGGCCATATAGGAACCTTCACGGCTACTGGATAACAGTGGGTACAAACTCAATCCTCCTGCTTTAATGGAACAGGTCCCCTTACCACCTGAACAAAGGAGAATCTCTAGCAATATAGGGTCTATGGCCTACATTTGAGCCATTCTGATTCAGTCTAGCAAAGGCCATACGCGCCAGCCGATTCATTAACAATATGCTATTTGGCTGCCTGCCATAAAATATACAGAGAGCATCTTCTATCTGAGATGAGCTCAGGCCTGCTCCGACTACTACTCCCTCAGCCGAGTGGGAGACTGACCAGTGGGCCACAAGGGTTGTGCTTTGAGATTGAGCTGCTGCATTACATAGGCTGCACGTGCACTGAAGGGCTGGCCGCTGAGCATGGGATCCTGCTAACTGGTTATGTTTGTTCTAGTGTCTGTGACCAGGCCTTTGTGTATTCTGCACCTGATAAATCAAGGGTCATGGAATAATTATCCTGCCTCAACACAGTGGTGGGGGGGAAGGAGGGATGGATTCTTGATGTCCCTTCAAGCCCTATAGTCTATGGTTCTATAATGTCCAGCGGTAGCACACAATGTGATGGGAGCCCAGGGAGTGAAATCTGCAAAGACAACCCATTCTACCACCCTCCAGCACACACACCAACACCCCATTCAATAAGCAAAACACTTTCTCACTATTAATAGGTGCGTTGGGCAGTTGGATGCCCAGGCACATGATACTACGTTGGGCAGTGGTAGAAGAACTGTCGGGGCGAGCAACGGCTGTGACACATCTACTTGAGCCAATGGAGATAAGTTCTAAAGAGTTTAAACATCATCAGGGAGAGGGATTATTTAGGGTGGTGGAACCAGGGGCTATACCAAGGAGCAAAAGGATGAAAAAAGCAAAGGACTCGCTACACTTACTGGGTGCAGTTTTCAAATGTCACGTAGGAACATCCGACCTATTGAAAATCTCACATAACACATGGAGTTTCTGTGGGATTTGTGCTCCTAAATCAGTTAGGTTCTTTTGAAAATCTCTTCCAATATTAAGAAATATTTCCCGATAAAGAAGTCTGTTGAACATGGCTCAGTCTCCCAAAGGCATAGAGATGGGTAAATATTCCATAACATAAAACAAAAACTTTTCCCCAATATTCACTCAGATTTTTAAACAAATTTGATTTGGTATCTCAGTTGTGTCTCGTGAATTGCTGCTAGGCTGTTAGATCATGGTGGCAGGGTCCCCCTTTGTGATTTGTGTGTGTACGGTGCTTAGCACAAAGTCCCGATTCCTGAATGGGACCTCTCAGGGCTATTGAAATACAAATAATAATAATGATTGTGTGCAAACTCTTTTTGCATTTGTTTTCCATGAGGTTGAGTTTCACTGGCATGAATTGCAAGCCTGCTTGTGTGAGGATTAGCATGAACTGAATTTTATATGTGCGCACATGAGTATTTGTTCCAGAAGGGCTTTCACACTTATCCAGTCAAGGAGCAGTAGCACCAACATGTGACTTATTTGACCCGTACCAGCTTACTAGCATGCCACAAATAACTAATCACAGAAAACTGTTTATGTTTAATGCAGAGTTAAAAAAATCAGCTGAATCAATGAAAATAATGAATAAATTCCATGAAATTGTAATCACTGAGTGGAAAAAATGCTAAATTTGTTGGCTCGTTTATTTGTTGCTAACTATTCATTCATCTCTACCTCAGAACTGTTGCTTTCTACACTTTAAATTTAGACTGGCTAAGCACTGGAAAATATACCGCAGGGAACAATCCTTCACAGAGTTGAGCCAGCTGGATAAAATAACCAATTGCTATGGTTCTTTTAAATCTCTAATTCCTCTAATTCCAATGGCGGCTTTAGTCCCATCCATAGGGCATCATTGTGGTAGATCATTGCCAGACAGCTCACGCTAACAACTCCAACCCAGGCTCTGCACAGTTATTACTGATACAAGAGAAAGCCTTGCCTTAATGGAACTGGCCAATGTCCAGTATTGTTCAGTAAAATAGCATATCCCATATTCTTAGCCCTGCAGCACAGATTGACCCAGGAGAGAGGAGCTTGGTACCTGCAGCCCTGACAGTACTGGAGGAGAACACATGGGAGCAGCTCGCCCTAAACAGAGCTATCACGTGTAAAAATGTTTCCCCTTCACTCGCTGGAGAGTTACAGTCCTGGTCTTCTAAATTCTTCTCCTACTGTAGTTCCTGCACTGCAGGGTGAATTCTATTGAATAACACTGAGATCCTGTACAGAAGGACCCTCCTTGCAGAATAGATGTAGTTTTCAAGGATCAGGATTGTGTCTGGAATCCTGCCTGTCCACTTATTTACATGATCCGTTGTTCAGAGGACTGCCAAATTAGGATTAACTAACAGGTAAATTAAAACAACTAGTAGGGGGCCTGATGTCCTGATCCCCAAGGAATTTCCTGGGTACCTTATAAGAGCGAGTTCTCCAATCCTTACTCAGTAAAGGACTCCACAAGGTGCAAAGCAATGGAGAATCAGGCCCCATGTCTGTACTGTGTGAGTATCTACCCAGCACCACTAAGGTTGCACAACAAGAATGGGGGTGGGTTCTCTGGGGACTGGTCTCTTCCTTTGGTTATTCTGAAGTCCTGGTCAGAGATCTGGAGGGGGCATCAAGAAGTCATGGGGTCCACATCCCTCTCATCCTTATAGAGGACAATTAACAGCACAATAGCTTTGAACAATGCAGGTTGCAATTAGCTGTTTTAAACCTGGCATTTCCCTTTCTCACCTGGCAGTCACTTGAAAGGGAGAAATGTCTTATTTGCCTGTTGCAGAGTTTCATTTAAGAAGAAACTCCACTTCATTCCTTTCCCACCTCCCTCCCCTCCTCCAACTTTCCAGAAGGACTCAAAAATTACTTTGACTGAATCAACCACCCCGCCCCCACTCCCTCCTCCCTGCCGCCATTCAACCTTAACACAAGACCACACTGTTTCACGGCTTCCAATGTGCCCAAACCTATTCAGGCCACTTGTTCCTCCATGAATGAAACCGACAGAGCCCCTTTTGTACAGAAGCAATTGGGCTTTAATTGGAGGCTCACTGGAGAAGCAGGGGGTGGGGAAAGGGAATGGTGTCACTAGGTCAGTGTTTTGGAAAGGTTGACTGGAAGGAGCTGTCAAGGAGAAAACCAGCAGAGCAAAGAACTGGGGAGTGTGGGGAGGAGAGGGAATGTAGTGCCAGTGACCCACAGGTATAGAAACAGTCAGGGTACCTATCCCTACAATAGCCTGCTGACATTGGTATTGGATCAGCAAACAAACCAGGCCAGGCTCTGGGTCTATAGCTTTAATAATTACACCCTGCATTGGATTTATAATGTAAGCAGAGTCAGGATGAGCTCCAACCTGACATCTAGTGGTGAGTTGTGGCAAGTTGTGGAAAAGAACTTCAGGGGCTGATCTAATTTGCATAGGCACACCCACCCCACCCCCAGCATGAGCCCATAGCTACCCAAATGGTCACTTTGGCTGCTGTGGGGTCCCCAGTTTCTCTGTTATTGGGTCAGGAAGAATAAATTGTAATTATCCTGATTATGTGAATCAAAGACAGTGGAACTGTACTGGGCCTTTTGTTATGATGGAGGGACTCGCCATCAACTAAGTAGCACTCGCTAGGCAAGGGACATGGGGTCCAGAACTCAGTGAATGGAGAGAGGCTTGGGATAGGTATTAATATCTGGTTGTATAGGACCCCCTGGTGAGGACCTTACATGCTAATTGAACTTCCTCCTTTTTCCACTGTGGACTATCAGAGCTAATTGTGATTCCATTAGGAGTCTAGCTGAACTGAATTCACTTTGGGCCAATGGTGCACCAGCACTGAGGCTCCCCTACTACAGGCTGAAATCACTAAAAGAGCTAAATTTATGAAGAGCTGAAATCATTGAGGGTTGTGTAAAGTATTGGGGGAGCCTGAAGATGTATTGTGGAGCAGTTTGTAGGACAGCTGGAGCAGCTCATGGGGCGTGGCTGGTAGAGAGGAGCAATTTGTGGGATGGCTGGTGGAGCGGAGCCCTGTGGAGAGGTGGGGCAATCTGCTTTGGACCAGGTAAGGTGCCCCTTAACCCGCTCCCCATCTCCACTCAGGTTGTGAGATAAAACTCTGCAGATAAACTTTTGAGCTCTGGTGCTGCACTGACCAGGGACAGAGATTTTTGGGTTGTTGGACTTTTGGTACTTTGGGTGACTTTAGGTTGCTGGACTCAAGAACCAAAGGGAAAGGACATGCCCTAAATTGCTTGGGGTGGGTTTTTTGTTCATGGGTTGTGTTATGAATCCTGTTGGTGGTGTTTCCCCAACATAATGCCACATTTAATAACATTTCTCTCTGTTATTAAAAGGCTTTTGCTACACTCAGACTCTGTGCTTGCGAGAGGGAAAGTATTGCCTCTAAGACGCGCCCAGCGGGGGTGGTATATATTTGTCTCAGGTCACTGGGTGGGGGCTTGAGCCGGTTTTGCATTGTGTATTGGAATGGAACCCCTAGATACTGAACCCGGCCCTTGTTGCTGCCAACTCTGATGGGCAGAAGGGTTACAATAATGATAGATTCCTGGGTACTGTCTGCAGGCAGCACAGAGTAACTCAAGCTGTGGCGAGGACGGTCTTGCGTCTGAAAGGTCACTTGCTGCAGCCTGTCTCCTCAGGTAACTAATTCATCATGCACGTTAAAGGAGCTGTTGTTAGATTGCCCTCTACAAGCCTCACTGGAGAAATGTTTAGCTTAGGCCCTGCCTATGGTGGGAGGGAAAGGACCTACCCTGATGTAGTGTAAACCCCCAGCACTGCACTAATATAAAACTTATCCTGGACTATCACACTGTGGCAAGTCCCATTTTGCAGTAGTGCAGTGGTTAACTACAGATTTGAATTGATGTAATCAGTGCACAAAATTTACAACAATTTACTACTGTAAAAGAAACAACACCTTCTTCCTCAACCTCTGTATCTTTGAGGCATATGTGCGCTGTTAACTGACTAAAACAACTATGCTTCCCTGCTGACTCAGTGGGAAAACCCATACGCTTATGGGAGAGCCAGCTGAATTCTCTGAGGATAGGATCCTTATGATGGACTAAGAAGCAGAAAAAAAAAAAACTCAGCTTGGTTTTCAGATCCCAGGTGGAGTTTGCTGCCTTAGCACAAAGGGATACCATATTTTGACTAGAAAACTGAGTATGCATGACCATTGGGAAAGACGAATGATGGGAGGTGGTTTGAAAAGTAAACATAACTGTCATTATTCTGATAATACACTTTAATGTAGCATCTCCTCCCACTAAAATCCATGGTAATCTTGAAGAGGATGACCGAGATCCTGCCCAAGTGGGCTGGAAAATGGGCAGGGTTTAAAACACAGAAGGGATACGGCTCACTTGGGTGCACTTGAGTTAACTGAAGTGGGATTTAAAGCTGCTTAATCGAGCTTGTTAAATTCCTGAGAATGACATTCATAGGCAGAATCAAACTCTCTCTCTCTCTCTCTCTCAATAAACCCTCCAGTCTGCATCTCCCTCCAAGACAGCTCATATGCCATTTTGTAAGTCTTTGCAGATATAGAGGCCCCAGAGCCCGCTGATTGTATTCAATGCTGTGCTTCCAGTGGGAAGAAGTGTTTAAGGCCAGTGATGTTGCGCATATGCTAAATTGCACTGTCAGTGTCAGGTCTGGTAGAACATGGATCCAATTATTAGTCAAATGGAATCAAAGTAAAGGGCCCGGTAGCCTTAGCCCTTGTTTTTTCTACCTGTTTAAAAGCAGACAAGCCTGACATTTATACTGCATTAGTGAGGCCTGCGATTAGTATTAGGCATACTGTCAGATCCGTGCAGCTGACCAGGAGCTGCTCAAAGTTCAGAGCTCAAACTACTTGCATCTGGAATGGCGCCAGGCACGCACAGATCTGTGACCTTCCCTCACAAAGAGAATGGCCAGTGGGGAGCTGACGGAGAGCACCCCCATAGTCCATTGGGGGTTCTCAGGGATAATGTGTCTGCAAGGTTCTCCACACCACATTTCTATTCCTATGGTGTTTGCTCCTTCAGGCTATTCAGGGTGCCAGGAGTCCAACTGTCTTGTAGTAAATAGCTCAACACCCTTACCTAACCCAGCCACAACAAAACAAAGTGGAGTTGTGCCTGTGCAGCTGCTTTTCTCTCAATGCAACCAAGTCTCAGTGCACTGTGGGAAGGACTGGGCAGCTATCCCATAGTGCCTCAGCAGGGAGATAGAATGCCTGAAGGACTGGCATAAAGAGTGACACCAGAAGCGCATGGGGCAATGCACTCTGGGATGCCCTATCACACACAACTGGGAGGAAGGAGGACTGGCCAAACTAAAAACCAAAGCTCAGTTATGAGTTTGTTTAAATATACCATGTCGGTTACAGGAAGGAAACTATATGCCACCCTAGGGAACTGGCTGGCTATGTTAGCTTGCTGCCTTTACTAGCCATGTACATCAGCCATGTTGTGCATGAATGCAAATCATGTTTAGAGACAGCTGTGCCACTAATGGGTTAAAATTAGGTCATAGTGCAAACAGGGCTTTAGATGACAGTCAGAGACATCCTTGGAAAGTCCCTGTTAGCATCATTGCTTTGCTGCCTGCCCACATACATCCAGTACAACAAGCCAGGTGTTTCCGCAGTGCACTGCAATGCTTGCATCTTTGTGCCAGGGTGCTAAATCAACATATGACAAATCTGTGCCTCTCCTACACAGGGATGCTGCACCAGGTTTTGATGAGGCACTACAGTATTGTGACCATAACATGACAGTAGCATCCCAGCATAGAGGGTCTGAGCCTGTGAAGTGCTGGTGGAGAGCCCTCAACTTCCAGGGTAATGAAGTGGGTGGTGAGGGTTAGCACTCAGCACATCTCTCTGTGTGGTGTGAGCTAAATCTCCAGGACAGGCACAATCCTTCTTTTCCAGTTCTCGTTTGATTTAAAATGTCCTGGGAATTTATCAGTGCTTATTACAAAAATTTTAAAAATGGCTGAAAATCAGTGCCAAAAATTAAAGTCACGGTTTTGGGAGGACAAGAAGAAAAGCAACAAAGAGACAAAAGTAAGAGTATTGAAAATAAAAGCAGTTTCATGCTATACTTTATTTTATGGACCATACATTAATGGTACGTATGCATATGCACCTGCATGCATGTATGTGTGTATCTTTCACTACATTGTCTTGCTTTAACAGACAGGCTCATGGTTACACTCAGAAACTTCTTATTAACCTAAACACATCTACCTACTGTAATGTACTGGATTTTCTTAACATAATCAGTATTTTTATTTACTTGAGTGGTCCAAAATTTAGGTGAAAATCATTAAATAACTGATTAATATCTTTTGTAAAACCCTGGAATTTTTCTGTAAAAACTGAAAACGAAGGACCTTATGGGCATCGGACAGACCAGTGAAATCCATTTATACCAAGATGGGTGGAGACTGTCTGTCTGTCTGTCTGTCTGTCTGTCTTAGTATTTAAGCACTAATCTGATAAATGTCCCCTGTCTCCTCACAAATGTCAGTGTGTCACTCAAGATCCCCCACAGTTTTAGTCTGATCCCACAGTAACTGTGTATCATTAACTGATTGATTGATTAATGGATCCCACATTAACTGGCCTTTGTATACGGTCTGGGAGGACACACACAGTTGGCTCTCTGGGTTGCCTTTCTCAGCTTTCATCAATGCTGTTTCCCTCATCAAATGAATAAGAGCACTGGGTATCCGGAGAGGAATGTAGGGAAACAGAATCAAGCAAAATCCCTTGCTAGATATTGAAATGTTGCCATTTCAACAGGTTAAAGAGACAACATTCTGCCTTTTCTAACTCTCATGATAAGTGGATTTGCCAAGCTAAAATATATCATTAGACTGTATATCACTATCAAGACTGTGTACTGCTACAGAAAATATAGTTAATGTCTGCCTAGTGGTTTGAAGTTGCAAAGTGCTGTCTATTTATGTGCTAAGTATTATTCCTTGTGTAATGAAGGGCTGATCCCAGTGTCCCGGCCTCTATTCTGTCACTTAGACACCAACATCTAATGTCCAGGCGTGAGTGCGAGCAATTTGCAGAGCTGGCAATTGCTGCTCCCTAGCACTGCACCATCAATATCTTACCCACCGCTTGATCAAGCGCTGTGGGAGAGCCCGGGAATGAAAGCTGCCTTCTATGAATTCTGTTCTATAAAGTAACTGAAATGGAGCTACCTGCTAGTACGGGCCCCATGCATTAAATGGAGCAACAGTTAAGCTGAAGGGATAATGATCCTTTACTACCCCAAGCAGGTGAAATCCCTCTTTGATGGCTAGAATAGCTCTTGTAAAAGTTGGCCGTAGGGGCTTGAAGTCAAGTTTAATAGGAAATGTTTTTCCATTGGAGTCCACAGCTGTTTTTCTTTTAACCTGAGATAGTTTAATTTTTTTTTAAGTAATTGATTTTGTATCCTGCGGATGAAAGCTGTGTGTGTTTTCAGTTCAAATACAACCAGCGACCTGTGATCTTACGGTGGCAGGAGTTTTTGTTAGTGAGTTCCCATTTACATTCAGGGCTTCTCAGGAAACTTCACCCCTTGAACTTGCAGAGACAGATTGTCTTAGGGGAAGGCTGGTCTTGAGATTGGCTGGGAATTCAAAAGAGCGGGGTTCAGTTCCCTGTTCTGTTATAGACTCTCTCAGCCTCAGATCCCCATCTGTGACCTGGCGATAATGGTACTTTTCCACCCTGTCACAGTTTCAGGGCAACTATACCTGTATTTCCCCCTCCGCAGTCCACCAAGGGTATTCCCAGCCCTCACCTCTCTTGGGTGGAGATTTGTGTCTCGCTCTCTCCTGAGCAGAGATTTTAAGATTGCACAGCTCCCTTCCTTACATTGTGATATCCCTATTGGCCAGCACCTGCACTGTGTTTTCTCTCCCAGGGCTATGATCAGTGTATTGCCAGCAGTTACCAGTTGCCATACAGTTCTTTCTAAGCAAGCACATTTATTCTTAAGGAAAAAGCATTACAGAGAAAACACATTAAAACAATAAAAGAACCTGCAAGCATACTATAAAACTTACCAGAGGTCACCCCCATGGTTACAAGTCCATCCGTCTTAGACCCTGAACCAGAACACTGACTGGGCAGATCAGCCATTTCTTTATCTTCTTTGATCTTGGTTTTCTGGGACAGGTAATCAGCAGACAATGACCCATACCCAGGGCAAAGCTTCTAAAGGCTGGGCATTTGCATAACCGGAGTTGGGGAATTTGCATCTCCCTAAGGATTCCCCAGGAAATCCACTGCACGCTTATTACCCCAAAAGTCCATACTTGTCTGGCACATTTTTCAATATAGTCTCTTGAACTCTCAGGTCTCACATCTGTCATATCTCCCCCTGGAGAGGTGACCTACAATTCCAGACTACAATAATGTATAGACTTAATGCACTGAGGTCTTCCAAGAGTAATGTATGACATTGCCATATCCCTCACACACCGCACAAGGAGGTTGTGAGCAATGATTGCAAGGCTCCCAGATACTACAGTTGGTACATGTACATCCCTCACTAGGTAGACAAGAGCTAATCAGTGCCATGGGATCTTAGAGGTCAGAGATGGGAAAGACCTGTTTGATCGCCTCTTCCATTTCACAGGTGCCTGTTACTGGACTTCTCCCGACTGAATGTACTCCAGTGCTCTGTGCAATCTGGCTTAGATGTGGTTCATGGCAGCCAGGCTGGGAATATGGAAAATAATAATTCTGCTTTGCATTTGAACAGTACATTTCATGCAAGTGTCTTCTGGCATTGCCAGACATTTATTAACCAGTCCTGAGAATTCTGTATTCTGATCCCTGCTTTCCAGAGGGGAAAAATACCAATGCACAGAGATCAATGCCTTCCTTAAGGATTCTGACAGTGCCCGTTCTGGAATCTCAGCAGCCATCTAACGCCAAGGGCATGATTTTCAGCTACTTCTCTCCTGTGCTTAGGGCAAGGATGGAGGGAGGGGGATACAGTAGCTTTAACCACACTCCCTGTATTCTGGGGCCACGGAGGGCGTATCTGGACTCTGATGTAAGTGAGCGCAACCTGAGGGCTGCTCTAATGTATTCTCTGCTTTCCAGAGACCCCTTATGGCCGCCAGGGTAGCAGAGACTTCCCACAATGCAGCCTGCTCTAGCCCCACCTCCTCTGCTGGAAACTCAGAGCAGTGATGGTGGAGAGCTCTTATGCCATCTCCACGCTTGCTGGGGAGGCCCCTAGCACAGGAAGTAATCACAAGGGCCTGTTTCCATCCTCTTTGAGGCCTGTTTATGCTACCAGAGCATGAATTATGACAAGCCCACCAGCCCACCCAAGTGACTGCGGGAGTGAGAACCAGGAGGAGAACATGGGCATTTCTTTCTCTCAGACCCATGTCCCTGTCCCTAGACTGCATTACTACATACTGATGCTGAAGAAGAGCTAAGTAGGATACTTATAAAGGAGGCTACCGTGTTAACCAGTGGGCCATCGGTGCAAAGGAGAACACCCTTCTCCCCCTACTCCCCACCCTCTGAACAGTCCAATGTCATTGCTTCCCCATGAGGCACTTTGGTATGATTGTTTCTGGCAACAGCAGCCACAGGCAAAAAATATTTCCTCATTTGACTCATTGCTCCACTGCAATTCAGATTGTATCTCACTTGGGAAGTTATATTTGACACTGTGTAATAGACACTTTACACAATATATGCTGTCCTGCACTTTTATGGAAGAGGGAAAAGACAACAATAAATTACCAGGAAGTTGAAATAATAAAACTTTTAACAGGATTTATCTATTCTATAGTTGTGGGATTTTAAAGACTGGAAATGTATGATCCTCTCCTCTTTTTCCCCCCCAAACACCCTTCACTTTCTCACATGGTATTTAATGTGCTGTGATCTGTCAGAGCCTGTTGTATGGTTTGCCGCTTACGTATTTAGAGAACAAATGGTGCCTCGTGTTTTGATGGTTTTTTTTGGTCTGAAATTGTGACATTGCCTGATAATCTCCCCTCCCCTCTGCCTGCTTTTATAAACTCACACTTTAATCACTGTTCAGACTTCAGATCAGATATTGTAGAACTGCTGGCTGGCACCCAAAGCTGCAGGATTTTCATAAAAAACCATTGTGGTGCAGATGATATAATTTTTCTACTTCTGCTCCTTTGTGATATTTGCCAGTGTCTTAGAGTAACACAAAGGAGTCACGTTCATTTCTCCCAGGGAGTGACCCTTAGGAATTAGAGATGGAAAGGACCCCAACAGGAAATATTGTCCAATACCCCCATCCCTAGGCAATAGTGTCTGGTTCCCTACTGTGTGGCTAGATTGATGGAGTTTCCTCCCCTTCAGTGAGTAGAATGATCAGTCTTTACCCTTCCCTTGAGGGACTATTCCACAGTCTAGCAGACTTTATGGTTAGAACATATGTCCTGATATTCACCACAAACTTCACATGAGTCCCTGGTTACATCATATATTCATAGATTCATAGATACTAAGGTCAGAAGGGACCATTCTGATCATCTAGTCCGACCTCCTGCACAACGCAGGCCACAGAATCTCACCCACCCACTCCTACAAAAAACCTCACCTATGTCTGAGCTATTGAAGTCCTCAAATCGTGGTTTAAAGACTTCAAAGAGCAGAGAATCCTCCCTCAAGTGACCCGTGCCCCATGCTACAGAGGAAGGCAAAAAACATCCAGGGCCTCTTCCAATCTGCCCTGGAGGAAAATTCCTTCCCGACCCCAAATATGGCGATCAGCTAAACCCTGAGCATATGGGCAAGATTCACCAGTCAGATACTACAGAACATTCTTTCCTGGGTAACTCAGATCCCATCCATCTAATATTTTTACTTCATTGATGTCTGGTCCCACACTCCGTAGTTTACCAGGCATGATCATAACACAGTCCTTGAGTGGTATCAGGAGGTTTTTTTGTTTGGATTAATTCTGTCTGTCTCCCTTTTGCATCTTTTCCCACCAGCCTTCATCTTCCTCCATGGACCATCTCAAAGGCTCCCTCTGGCTCCTTGGCATCTATACCCTTGTAAACAGTTGTCACATCCACCCGTGGTTGTCATTTGGCCAAACTTTATATAATTTCTCCTCATAAATCAATTCCTCCAGCTCCTTAATCATTTTTTGTTAATCAGCTCTGAATTCTCTCCGACTGTGAAACGAACACTGATTAATGAAGTTCCAGCCGAAGCTAGTACATTTTTCATCCATCTTGCTCTGCTTTGGCAGAAGCCCACCTGCTAGTTGCATTTCCATTCTGTCTAACATGCCCAAATAAGACAATTGTGCATTCTGCACTGTTCAAATGCCCTGTGTGTATGAAACCCCAAGGAGCAGTACCAGAGAAGCTTTGCTGTTCTGTCAAATGTGCATGTCTTGATGCTGTGATTAGCCTTCCAAAACGTTAGGGGTCTGTGTGTGCAACATCCGCCCATCCCAACAGTGAGAGCTAGCATTAGCTCACTAGTGATAGCATCACATCATGCTTCCACATGAATGTTGTGGTGGACCCTGTTTCACATACCGCATACTATAATACTTGATTCTGCCTTGAGTGCAGGGGACTGAACTAGATGACCTCTTGAGATCCCTTCCAATTCTATGATTCTATGCTAGGTAATAACAAGAGAGGGCTTTTTATGGGACAATTTACAGAATCACTCCAGCTGCAGCTGATTGCTCCATATGCTTTGCAGATTGACTTCCTGGTGTCTTCTCCAAATTCTTCCCTCCTGCAACCTGTGCTTCTCCCTCCAAATTCCATGCACCAGACTATGATGTTGGAAAAAATCTTGATGGTGGTAACTTTAGGGTGACCAGACAGCAAATGTGAAAAATCGGGACGGGGGTGGGGTTAGGGGGGTAGTAGGAGCCTATATAAGAAAAAGACCCCAAAATCGGGACTGTCGCTATAAAATCGGGATATCTGGTCACCCTAGGTAACTTTGGCCCATAAAATGTGGCAGGATAACTGCACTTCATGTGCTTCATTGTTGTTCTGAAATTCCATTGACTGTATTTTTGTCCCCATTTCTGCTATTATCATACGTCTCGACTGTCCTTTATTTAAGGGAATGGCTTTAATTTTAGAGATGGTTTTGAACCAAAATCTGGATACAAATAATCCCCCAAATTATCAGAATATGAGCTTTGATCTGGATCCAAATTTTGCAGTGGATCTCTTTCTCTGTTATGGGCTAAACTCACCCCAACTACAAACACTGCTGATTGTGGTCCGTCAGACTCTGGATGGAGTTCCCAATATTATACCTTTATCCTATTTCCGCTTGGTTTTAGATCCAGTTTTAGCTTCACCCCATGCATATCTTCTATTATCTCATTATGCTCTAGTGAAATGAGCAGTGAGACTGGGGCTCTAGAGATCTGGATTCTGTCCCCGGCTCTTCCACTGACCTGCTGTGTAACCTTAGGCAAGTTACTTGGGCTCAGATTCTCAAAGGTATTTAGGTGCGTAATTCCCATTGAAATAATGAGAGTTAGGTGCCTAAATGCCCTTGAGGATGTGGGCCATAGGTCCTCATTTTCAGAGTTCTTCAGCTCCTGAAGCTCCAATTCAAGTTGATTGAAGGGTTCTTCTAGCACCTTTGGAAATCAGACATTTAACCAATCTGTGCCTCAGTTTCCCCATCTTCAAAATGGGCGCAATAATGCATAATCACCTTTGTAAAATGCTTTGAGATCTACAGATAGTGCTGCCATATGTGACAAGCATTGTCTTCTAAAGTCAGCTGATTTAACTGGAAATGGTGAGCCATGAAACTGAAGCAGAATAAATGTTGCACATTCCAAGCTCCCTGTACAATTAATTTTTATGCATCCATTTCTGGAGATCACTTTTTGTCTGTGTATGTCACAGTGTGGGACCTACCAAAGGTAGGTCCAGTGCTTCCATGGGATGTCTGTGTAAAGGTAAAGCATCATCAGCCAATCAAATGATTCCTTTTTAATAACATGCCCATCATTTGCTAAAATTGCATTTCTTAAATTGGTTTCCCTTTCTGTAACACTGTAAGTACATTACAGTAAAGGGAGGCAGGTGGAGAGTATAGTCTTGTGGTTAAAGCATGAGAGGGAGAAACTGGACATCTGGGTTCCATTTGTGGCTCTCCCCCAACCTTGTCCAATGCTGGGTGCCACACTCTAGGGAAGACGTGCACAAAGTGGACAGTCCAGAGGACAGCAACAAAAATGATCAAAGGTTTAGACAACCTGACCTTGGAGGAAAGGTTAAAAAACCTGGGCATATTTAGTCTTGAGAAGAGAAGACTGGGGATGGGGGACATGATAAGTCTTCAAACATGTTAAAGGCTGTTATAAAGAGGATGGTGATGAATTGTTCTCCATGTTCACTGAAGAAGTAATGCGATTAATCTGCAGCAAGGGAGATTTACATTAGATTAAGCTCTGGACTAGGCTTCCCAGGGAGGTTGTGGAATCCCTGTCGCTGGAGGTTGGACAGACAGCTGTCAGGGATGGTCTAGGTTTACTTGGTCCTCCCTCAGTGCAGGGGAGCTGGACTAGATGACCTCTCAAGGTCCCTTCCAGCCTGACATTTCTATGATTCGATGATAAATCACTTGATCTCTCAGTGCTTCATTTCATTATCTGTAAAATGGGGTAATATTGCTGCCTCTCAGGGGTGTAATGAGACTATATTCATTAATCCAGACAAAGGTGTATCAGTCTCCAACGGCTGGAAGTTGAAGCTAGACAAA
This sequence comes from Dermochelys coriacea, assembly GCF_009764565.3. Classification (NCBI taxonomy): domain Eukaryota; kingdom Metazoa; phylum Chordata; order Testudines; family Dermochelyidae; genus Dermochelys; species Dermochelys coriacea. The sequence continues at coordinate 7,054,825 of NC_050069.1, read as the reverse complement.
TGCAGACTGGAAATAAGGTGCACATTTTTAACAATAATGGAAATTGTCCATTGGAACAACTCACCCAGGAGTGTGGTGGATTCTCCATTGTTTGGAAGATTTTCACTCAAGATCTTTTTAAACAACACTCCAGCCCAAAAGTTATTGGGCTCAGTGAATGAAATCACAGAGTCAAATTCCATGAATGAGATCAGATGTGGTAACCAGATCAGTCTATTTTGGCCTTAAAATCTAGGATTCAATGAGGGATGGATGTTAGTGCAGGGCTCTTATACTGGGGGTACTCTAGGAATATCGGGATAGATCAAAATACACCAGTGACCACATAATGCCTTGTGGATGATAAAGTAATATAATTGATGGTTCATTATTAAGGGAACCTGCATGGAAATCATCTAAAAGTTAAAAGCAGCATAAAAGAACAAAGGAATCAGCCAGGACCTAGAGAGGTCATGCAGGGCCTGATCCATTGATATGGTTAAATAGCTTGATAAGTGAATACGTAATATTCTAATCAAGTAGTGGGCCAGGAGAAGAATGTAGTAGACAGGTTTCAGAGTGGCAGCCATGTTAGTCTGTATCAGCAAAAACAACCAAGAGTCCTTGTGGCACCTTAGAGACTAACGCATTTATTTGGGCATCAGCTTTCGTGAGCTAAAACCCACTTTATAGTAGGCAAGTTCTTCATATGTGACCAAATGACCTCATATTTTTCCCATCTGCATTTATTAGGCAGAGACATTTCTTCCATCAGTACAGTGGTGAAAAATTTGTTCAGCCACTCCATGGAGTAGGGAGACAAAGAGGATCTTTCTACAGAGGAAAAAATGTTTATCTGACTCGCTGCAAAAGTTAATGGGAGCTATGCTGGTAACTTCAGAGGGAGTAGGCCTGGCAGAATGGATATGATCCTGGAGCTACTGGGAACTTCACCAGAGAGCCCATTGGGACACAGTCAGAGCCTCACTGGCATGAAGTGCACGGTCCAGGAACTCAATGGTACCTGAACTGTGGCCTGCAGAGCGAGACTCATGCCCATTCTTTCAGGTTGCCTAACCTTGAAGTGAACTCCCTTGTCTATTATTGAATATGTGTCAACAATGCGGTGATATTGCGAAAAAGACTAATATCATACTGGGGTTATTAACAGGAAGGTGGTATGTAAGACATGGGAGGTAACTGTCCCGCTCTACTTAGCACCGGTGAGGCCTCAGCTGGAGTACTGGGTCCAGTTCTGGGCACCACACTTGAGGGAAGATGTGGAGAAACTGGAGAGAATCCAGTGGAGAGCAACTAAAATGATCAAAGGTTTAGAAACCAGACCTAGGAGGAAAGGTTAAAAACCCTGGGCATGTTTAGTCTTGAGAAAAGAAGACTGGGGAGGAGGGACCTGATAACAGTTTTCAAATATGTCAGAGGCTCTTATAAACAGGCTGGTGATGAATTGTTCTCCATGGTCCACCGAGGATAGGACAAGAAGTAGTGGGATCTGCAGCTGGGGAGATTTAGGTTAGATAGTAGGAAGAACCAAGGGAGGTTGTGGAATCCCCACCACTGGAGGTTTTTAAGAACAGGTTGGACAAACCCCTGTCAGGAATAGTCTAGGTTTACTTGGTCCTGCCTCAGCACGGGGGGCTGGATTTGATGATCTCTCAAAGTCCTTTCTAGCCCTGTATTTCTATGATCCTCTCTGGGTCTCAGTCTTCTCATCTGTAAAATGGATTGTAATAATCCCTCCCTCCTGGGGAGGAGTGGGAGTGTTGTGAACCTAAATTAATTAGTATTTGGGATCCTTGGGTAAGCTGGTTGGAGGATGCACTAGAAGGAGAAAGCAGCATTGTTGTTAAGAGGGAATATAAAGGAAAAAAAGTGAAAGGTAAGGTTAATAGACCAGATTCAGGGCTCACACCTGTGTGATGCTGGAGTGACTCTACTAATGATGATAACACTTAGCTCTTATATAGAGCTTTTCATACATTGACTTCAAAACACATTGTTTAGGAGAGTAAGTATCCCTAAACCTATTTTACAGATGGGGAAACTGAGTCACAAAGAGGTTAATTGACTTTCCTAAGGGCACACAATAGGTCAGGAGCCGAGCCAAGAATGGATCCCTGGTCTGCAGATTCCTAGTTCACTGGACTATTCTGGGTTTATCCTGCTAGAGCTGAGACTGACTTTGTCCGTTTGTGTTCAAATGGATCCAAACTGGAAAGCCAAATCCAATCCCATCCTGAAATGTGGGGAAGTTTGGATCCAGATCTGAGTGTCACAGCCCCTATTTATCCCTGTAATAGGCCTACTCCAAACACTGAAGTGTGGTGTGTTTGGGATGTGTGCGCGTGTGTGTGTGTGTGGGCAGTTCCACTGGGAACGTGACTTGGCCTAAGCATAGACGACTACATTTACCCATGCTGTAATTCCACTGGCATCAGTGCAGTTACAGCAGGGCTCCACTAATAGGGTTGAAAGTTACTCCCACTATGAAAGTCCTTCATTTAAAAGTATCACTTAAAAAGATTGCACACTGTTGTCCGGTGATTTTGGAGCCACACTACTTGGCAGAAGGAAAGCAAAGCAGAGAACAGAAGTGATTCAGCCATTCACTTATTTACAGAATAACTGGAGGTTATTAAGCAGTTAATTAATAAACATTAGGTGGGGGGGACTGAAAAGCTTGGCAAAGATTGTAAACGTGCTGTATCAAAAAGGATTTGTGAATCAACAGAAGAAGAGCAAGAAAATGGAGTCAAATTGATTAGCCAGGAACAAAGGATGGAAACAAACAGGGACACTCTTAGCAAGATGGCTCTGTCCTTTCATAGGGAAAGCAAACAAACAAAATCTCCAGATTGCTTTAATCAGCTGGCAAATGGGCTTTAAACTTCACCTTGTAAATTGCACATGGAATGTGAATAGAGCTTTCTATTCCCATGATTTGTTTCGGACAAAAAAACATTCAGCTAGGGAAGAGAGGAAGTCTGTGTGAGCAGATCAATAATATCCATGGTGAGGAAAGGTTAAAATACTAGTAATAACCTGACTTTGATCTCCCATAGTCCCTTCCACCCTAGGATCTCAAAGCATTTTACAAATGTCAATGAACTTTTATGAAGTGGGTAAAAGTTACCAGCCCCTTTATACTGATGGGCAAAACCTGAGAGGTTGAACCCTCCTCCCCTCGCTGGCTAGAAGCATCCCACCATCTGAAGTGAAAATTGCCCAGAATGCAGTGTGGCTGGAGCAATGCAAGGGATTCTGGGATATCTACCAATGCAGCAATGTGTCCAAATTGACGAAGCACGGTACCGATGGTGTTGAAGGGCAGAAATATATGACAGTTTACACCAGTGCACTTATAACTGTGCTAACAATTAGTTAGATACAATGGATTAACTTCATCAATGCATATTGCACTTGGTGGGATAGTCAAATATAGACAAAGCTGAAAGGCCAGATTCCAATGAGAGTTAGGTGCCTAAATACATTTAAAATCTGGCCCTAAGTGATTTGTCCCACAATGGCAGGTCAGTGACAGAACCAGGAATTGAGTACAACCCATTAATTCTGACCTTCTGTCCTGTCCTCTCAACCATTAGACTCCAGTCCCTTTCTACTCCACCCTCTCCAGAAAGGCCTTTCAGATGTGCTCTCCTGAGTGAGGAGTGAACGTCAGTGATTTGGAGGTTTGATCTGAAGGAGCACCCAACAATTCAGGTGCTTCTTTGTACCATCAGAGAAACTTTCCAAGATTCTTACACTTCCCACTGCAGTTGGGAATCTCAGGGTACTAGGTTCTCTCATGAGATTATTAGAACTTTCTGTGGTGCCCAGAAACAGGATGAGACCAATGCCCTGCGTCCCACCATGTTATTTTGAGCACTTCTACGGTGCTTCTGGCCAAAACCACAACATTTGAAGCCCAGTGACAATGAAATATAATGGAGAATAAAAGTTATCTGGGGGAGATCTTGGGAGGGGCTGAGAGCCCTCAAATCCTATTCATATCACTGTGCTCAAGATCCTCTTAGATTTTGACCTTTGAAATGCTTCAGACTTCAAAGGGCCATCACTGGTACCCCGCAGTTCATGAGGCCCTACTGCTTAAATTCAAGGACTAAGCCCATTACTGTCAGAAGCCGTCACGGACTCATAAAACCTCTCATATTGCCCAGCTACTAAAGAGGGACAAAGGGACAAAGACTTTCCTAGCATGGGTTACGTATTGACTATGGCACAGTGAAGGTGTATCCATCTGTTTGTACAGCTGGACCTGTGCATTTTCATAGGACATATGAGAATTGCCTGTAGTGTTCCCTCGTGAGTACAGCCTGCGCTGTCCTATTCAATCTCAGCCTCTCATCATATATCTCATCCTCCATCCAGCACCTGTTCATACCAACCTTCAGCCCTGCTCCCATCACGCTACACTGACCATCACCTTCTTCCACTGTGCATGGGATCCTGGGGGAAGGGGCTGCAGTGGTGGTCTTCTCCCAAAAGGAAGGGTGTGGGGAAAAAATTGACCAGGACTGTAAGGAGGAATGAAGGGATGTTCTTCCTCCTGACACTTGGGCTTCCCTTGGATGCTTTCAGCCCCCTAATATTTGTTGGTGAGTTCAATGGTGATATCATACTGGACATCACATGATTGATCAGGGTAGGGGGCTGTCAATTCTGACCTCATGCAGAGGTCGTGCCTCCTTTCTGCAAGATGGACTCTGTTGTCTCGTGCATGTGCCCTTCAGACTTTCCATTTCATTCTCTCTCTCTCTGTCTCTCAATCACACAGCCCTCTTTTCCTTCCTTTCTTCCTTCCTAGCTGGATCCTTGCTCTTGCAAGTTGCCTTTAAACTGATGTCTGTGAAAATGGCCTGGTTCTCAAATGTGTATTTCCCAGCGCTGCCGTTTCCTCAGAGTGTTGTTTTTAATTAATTAATCCTTTCAAACACAGTGTTAAACAGCTGAGCCCATGGCAGGTCCCATGATCTCTCCTGCTCATTTGTTTTCTAGGATAAAATGTTTCTAGTGGGCTTCATTTTTGCTATCTGGCTTTATCAGAGTGAATGCCAGGCGTTGATTGGTTATCGACTGCCAGGCAGTGACTGATTCCCTTGAAACAGTCTCTTGCCTGCCCTGAAGCCTAGAGAGGAAAGAAAGGGTCAGTAAAAATAACTATTTGTGGGTCTGTTGATTACGGTTTATAATTGGTCTTTGTCACAGGTGTATTGACCGGTATGTTAGATTATTAATCACCTTCGGCTTTGCTCTGGGACATTACCTAACAAACTTGTCATTAGATGTTGGCAAATGAGCAGCCTTTTCCTAGGATTACTGCATTAAATAACCAGATTCCTTTAAAGAGAGGCAAGAGCTCCCATTGGTATTACTCTCTGCTTCCTACTGCTGTTGACTCTTTGGTGGTGCATGGTCTGTTGTTCTTGCAGGGATCGGCAGCATCCCGGGAAGTATTTTCTACCTTCCAAGGTAGCAAAGTGCCTGCTTGCTTTCAGAAAGGAAAGGTTTTCCATCTGTCTAATCTTTGGCTCTTTGTAAAAATGGACTAGATTCTCAGCTGGTATAAAGTGATGTTGCTTGCTTCAATAGAGCTATGCTGATTTATGCCAACAGAGGAGCTGGCCCATAAGGGGATTTAAGTGCTGGAGAAAAGTGCAGAACTGAGAGCTCTTTGTCTATCCACAGCACGGGCAGAAGGAAGTTCAACCTTTCTCATGCAGCCCTGCTACATGTACTCTAACCTTGAGCTTAAGGATTACCTGTAGAGATCAGAGAGGAGTTCCCTTTCCATGCCCAGTCATTCCTTAGTGGCTTTGATCAGCCTGTCAGCAGTGAGGACAATCAGGACTTGTCAATCAGTGGTATTTTTGTGCCATGAACACCAGTCCAGTAGAAAATAAACTGGGACCCACAAAATCCACCAGGGTACCATCAAATGGTAACCTACTTATTTCCCTATTGATCTCAGCAGGATTCAAGCCAGATCCCTAGAGGTGAAAGCCTTCATATTTCATTCCTAACTCACTGAAACCATCTAATTCCTCATCAAAGTATTTCTCCAGATCCTGGAGTTTTGTGAACGGTTCCCATTTCAGCTCTCCTGAAAGAGCAGTGCTTGCAGAAAGCTGAGACACCCAGAGGAATAACCAGCCTTTTAGCATTGCAAGACAAGCTCTCATCATCTCTGGTTATGCTAGGTTCAGGGAAGGAAGCCAACAGACAGATAAAGAAATAAATATATGAAAGCATCAAGTACATACTAGATATTCATAGATGACTGAATGATTTAGTTGGGGATTGGTCCTGCTTTGAGCAGGGGGTTGGACCAGATGACCTCCTGAGGTCTCTTCTAACCCTAATTTCTATGATTCTAAGTACTAAACAAAAGTGCCCACAGTGTTTCCTCGTACAAATGCTATTGATAGCAAATCCTGTTATTGATCAGGTCTTGAGGAATTCAATTCCACGGTCATGTTAGGTTAAGGCTGGCTCCTTCCCCTTCCTTTCTCCCTTTAAATTCAATCATGTTGAAGTTCTACTGTTGGCGAGGGAGACACAGAAAGGAAGAAGGGATTATTTTTAGAGTTTGTGTCTTGCAGACAAATGCAACCTCCCAGTCATGTTATTATGGAAACAATAATAATAATAATAATCATTAGCGAGAAAAGGAGATTTGACGTCTGCATCCAGCAACACAATTCCCTTCTGCAAAGTGTCATATCCCAGCGAGGTTTCACATCTGATTGTGATCTGTGCAGACAAGTAAACTCTTCATAGGATGTCGGCTGGGCTGCATTTTTGTCAGAATCCATAAACTATGCAGAAAGGTGGGCCTGGCTGGTAGCTCAGAGGGAGTCCTCTAAAGCAGTGGTTCTCAACCTTCCCAGACTACTGTACTCCTTTCAGGAGTCTGATTTGTCTTGTGTACCCCCAAGTTTAACCTCACTTAAAAACTACTTGCTTACATAGTCAGACATAAAAATACAAAAGTGTCACAGCCCACTAGTACTGAAAAATTGCTCCCTTTCTCCTTTTTACCATATAATTATAAAATAAATCAGTTGGAATCTAAATATTGTACTTGCATTTCTGTGTATAGTATATAGAGCAGAATAAACAAATCATTGCCCGTATGAAATTTTAGTTTGTACTGACTTGGCTAGTGCTTTTTACGTAGCCTGTTGTAAAACTAGGCAAATATCTAGATGAGTTGATGGACCCTCTGTGTACTCCCTGCGGTACATGTACCCCTGCTTGAGAACTACTGCTCTAAAGAAATGACTAGGTGGGGCTGGTGTTTCAAAAGGTGGTGCTGTTTTCCTCCGAGTTAGTACTGAGCCAGTCCCAGAGCTGGCTTTTGCAGAGAACTGTCGATGAGAGGTGGAACCCAAGGTCCTGGCTGCTTTGATCCTCAAATCAAGGTAGCTGTAAGTACCTGTAAGTAAAGGAGTGAGTCCTGGTCAAATTCCAACCTGGGTAAGTACATTATGTCCATTTATGTTTCCTGGGCAGTCTCGGGGGCAGAAGCAATTCTGCCTTTGAGTGCTGATAATCTTGGCTTACGGATCCCTGACAATTGCAGCTTTTGGGGGCTCAACTTTAGATGCCTCATAGAGGCCTGTTTTTTTGGGAAGTGCTGAGCACTATTCCTGTGCAATTCAGTCCCCTTATGGCCTCTCAAGCTGTGCACCCACAATCAGCGGTCACTTTAGAAGGTCTTCACCTATAAGGACCTTATCCAAAGCCCATTTCACTCAGGGGTGATTTTCCTTGACTACAATCTGCTTTGGATCAGGTCCTAAATGACTTTGGGGTCAGTAAAGTTAAGCACATACTTAAGTGCTTTGTGAAGGAGGTTCAGGATCCACTAATGTTTCTTAGTGAACCCCGGCCCCCTCCCCTGAAGGGACTCATCCTATCTTTCCCGTCCCCACTGTGTGTGAAAGATTCACTGATGATTCATTTTCCAACCCAGACTGCACTCCAGCCCGGTCTGTCATCTTCTTCCTGCTGCCAGCTGGATTGTCCTGGGATCTACCCTTCTCCTGATCCCCACGGACACTCTCATCATGTGCCATGACATGAGCATGATGTAATCTAAGGGGTTATGGTGGGTGTCTCCTCAGCCCGAGTCTGATGCTGTTCACTTCTTCATCTAGGTTCCCTCCAGCTGCAAAGTCCCAGATCCCAAGAACTTGCAATTTTCTCTCTCTCTGGGTGTTCTGTCCCTAGAATGTGACTTTTTTTCTGCTTTGGAGTTATGCCACTGAGCATTCATTCCACCCCATCATTTAAACTGTGCCATTCTTTATTAGCTAGAATGTCCTTGGATAACAACAAGGAGCCAGGGTGCAATATATCTGTTTAGCTGCATTTATCTATATACACACAGGTTTGCCTCTCCCCCACCCCCAACAAATCCCTGGAGAATTAAAGGATCCCAACTATTTTAGTCAACAATTTATTGGAGTAGCATCTTAGCATAACACCCTGCATTGACTTTCACTGGCTTTGGCGGGCCCCTCTCTTTGATACCTTTCCACTGAACAAGAGTGGAGTTTAGTATGGGGTGAGAGTGGATGTCTGAGAACGCGGTGTCTTACTTGGAGTCTCACAAAGCACTTCATAAAGTCATGAGCTGGACGCTGGCATCGTCATGGCCATGGAAGCAAATGGAAAAGCTAGCTCGGCGTGGCTCACACAAAGCTCACAAGCTGGGGAAGGGAGTGTTGGTCAGGATCTGGAAGGCTTATGCCCTTGTCTTTTTGTGGAGAAGTGCTTTGGGATCTTAGCCTTTTCCTACCTGGATATGCACCACAGACAGGCAGAGGGAACCTCGGTCTGCTGTTTCATTCACAGGGTGCCTCCTCCCTTCCCCCCTTTCCCTAGTACTACATTGCAGTCTAACAAAGGATTTGAATTTACTGCAGTCTTCTGGCTCTGGTGAGATATATGTCGCAATCTAGCCCTTTCTGTTGCCAAATGGGCATGGTAAATGCTGCAGGCCTTCTTGTATAAAGGCATATGCTATGAAGGCTCACTTCTGCACTGGTCAGCAGGAGGGAAAGCAGCACTTTTCCTTAAGAAATAGCTGGGTGTTTTGCAACTCTGTTATGGACCAGGTGAGCCCAGGAGTCTTGTTCAGAGCTAGTTTGTGGTTTTGCTTCCTTAGGTCTGGTTTTGCACCCTTTGTGTTTTTGCTGCGAATTTCAGAGTAAAACAAAGTCAGATACTTTAAAGTGAAATTCAGGCAAAGCCTCCTGCTTTCTCTCCGTTTTAGGTGGAAACCACTTCAGGCACTGGGCATCATCCCGTAACTTGTTACCTTTTTTTCTGGCACTCATTGCAGGTTCACCAAACGTTCTGCAAAACTTCATGAACTTTTCCTTGAATCCGAGACAAGTTTCAGGTTAGCAACAAAACTTAAAACCCGGAGATTTTCATGCTTGATTGATACAGTTTTGAAGCACTTCATTCCTCATGCCCCATTTTGGCCTGAATCCATACTGTATTTATTAGACTTGGGGACAGACCGAAACCCTGGATCCAACACCACTGATATTAAGGGCAGTGCTTGGAATCCAAAACCAAATCGAGGTCCAAATTTCATGGCTTACCTCTCTTTTTATATTGGGTCAGAACCTAGGTTGGAACACTCCTGAACTTTGTCAGACTGGATGTTTAAAATCTGAAACCAGCTCTGAATTCTGTATCTTGGGCATCTCTCTTGTGTTTTGCTCTGCATGCTATTGGGACAGTTCTTCTGTACTTGGAACATTATTATTAGGCAACTATGGCTCGAATCCTGCTCACGCTGAAGTCGTTGGGAGCTTTGCCACCAATTTCCACGGCTGCAGGATCATACTCTTAAGCTCTAATAAACGATGTGGGAGAGCAGCTCATGAGCTGCTTCCCTCTAGGCCCATATGCCTCGTTGGTCACTGACCTCAATATCGGGAAATGCTGAATCATGGGATGCGTTGAGCGTGAGGATGCCATTGTTTCATTAAAACATGAAGATATGAAGTGAGAAATAAAAGGTAAAAGCTTTTATGGGTTGAGGAGTTAAGCTAAACTTCAGGTTGTCATGGATACGATAGTGTCCTAGCATCCGCAATAGGAAAGGAGAACTTCATTCTCCTCCCAAGTTTAGTCATTTTCTTCACTGGTAGCAAAGGGGCACAGGGGAGGGGAGATCTTTTTCTCCGGTTCCTCTCTGTGCCTTAGTTACGAAGGTGCTTTGTGCTCTGAAGAGGTTGGGCGCTTGGCTCTCAGCTCTGAGACCTCACCGTGGTCACCCACGCTTCTGCGGGCAGGTCTACATTTAAAATGCTGCAGGGAAGACGCTACTGCACCGATGGGAGTTATTCTCCTGTTGGCCTAGGTCATCCACCTCAGCGAGAGGAGGAAGCTGTCGATGGGAGAAGCCCTTCTGTCGACATAGCGCTGTCTACACCGGGAGTTAGGCCGGTGTAACTGCGTTGCTCAGGGGGGGTAGATTTTTCACATCCTTGAGCGATGTAATAATACTGATGTAAGTTTATAGCGTAGACCTGGCCTGAGACACACAACTACAATGCACTCTACTTGGAGCCCATGGAGAACCTCCATGAGCTCCATCTTGCTCTCTGAAGGCCCTCGGGAGTACTCAGGGCCTCATGTGATTGCATCCTGAGCGAGGAGGGTCAGCATGAGCACCAGGCATGTGTGTTCTGCATGCAGGTTCAATTCTCAATGCAAGCCAAGGTGGCGTGAAACCCTACCCCATAATAGCATGTCTACTTCCCTGTATCTCTCTGTGACTTTGAAGGCCACAGTGAGCGTCTCAGCTGCCAGGACTCATCTTTCCCAGGCTGGCAGAAGGGCATTTTCAATGGAGGGCCCTTGCTCTGGGATTTAATTCACCTTGACTCTTCCTCAGCCCCTGTTTGGTGAGCTCTAGGTCATCCTGCTAAATGTGTCTGTTCAGAGAAGCTTTTGGTTGAATGCCATTTTAAGCCTGGTCCTCAGCCTACATTGACTTCAATCGGCATGTCACAGGACCACCCATTTGTGTTTATTTCTGTCCTTTTGTCGTCGTTGTTCAGAGTGGGTAGTTGTCTTGGGGCAGGTGAATTTTTTGGGAGGGTATTGTGGAATGACCATTGGACAACATCATGCTCATCTTCTTCATTTGCCATGTTCACAGCCCCCAAAATAAAGAAGGAGGAGAGGGTCAAGTGTAGGAGACTAGGGTAAACAAGATAGGGGAAGGGTCTTCTGAAAATCACAGCTTGTAATTAATTAGTTTTGTGCCTGGAGGTTTTTGCTCAAACAATAGGTGAATGATTGTCCCCTGATTGTTGAGATGTTGCTAATAGCTCATGTTAACTCAGGGTTGATTTGTACTAACATGCAATGAAAAGCCCCTTGTGTCACTTGGACTCTGAAGAGTTGATGTGCTGTGGAATTATTAACATCAGAGATGGAAAGGATTCAAGGTCGTGTTCTAGGAGGCACTGCAGGATTTTCCCTGCAGTATATTTGCCAACTCTGTGTCCTATGAATCAAGCAGTAGTGCTTCTGTCTAGTCTGTTGGGAAGTTCTGCAATCTAACAGACGAATATCATTTTTTAAAGCCATGAGTGGTTTGTCTGAGTCTATAATCCGATTAGTATCAGCCACACTTAATAATGCTGGGAGTGTAATTAGAGTGTAATTGCAGCGCAGTTACATTGTGGTTTTGTTTCTCAATAGGTAATTACATAGGAACATAAGACTGAAAGTGACCTCCTGGGTCCCTGAGTCCAGTCACCTGCTCTTACAGGCAACCCCATCATATGATCCTGTTCAGATATCAAGCTCCATCTTAAAACCAGTTAGGTTTTTTGACCCCTGCCCTATGCCCCCCATCCCCATTCCATCTGTTGGGAGGCCGTCCTGGAACCTCATTCCTCTGATGGTTAGAAATCTACGTCTAATTTCCAATTGAAATTTATTCATGGCCATAATTGCTACTAACTGATATAACAAGGATGTTAACTGCCTGAGTGAATTTTGATTAACCCTTTGGGATTCTTCAAGCACACGCTGTTGGAATCCAGGTATATTAACAAGAATGCATTTACAGTGTGTTTATTCTCAGCCACACAGTGAACATTTCAATTACATTAATTTGTGGTAATTAAAGGTATCAGAAAACACACCTATGGTATAATTGCACTGTACCTGTTATTTAACTACATTGTAATTGCACTGTAATTGCTATTTACTTACAATATAATTACAGTCACCATATATAGTGTGATCTCATTATTATCATGTATTGTTTGTACTGCAGTCATGTTCAGAAGTCCCAGTCAGGATCTCCTAGTGCTAGGCACTGCACAAATGTAACCTATGCTAGGAGAGTGTGGGCATCTGTCACCCTATGGTGGCTGGTTACATAAGAGGATAGTCTACTACTGCTACCAATGAATAGACATAGCCCATTAGCTCAAACAATAGAGGTTCAGCTGAAGCTCCTAGTTTCAAACCCTGTTGGTGACCCAAACGGGGTCAGTTATACCAGCATAAAAGAAACCACAATCGCTGCTAAATAGAGCTGACAATTTAAGATCTATAGTTAATATAAAGTACTTTACACCTAAACCTCTGCACTCCAAAGAAATTGCATGGAGATCAAAACAGCCTTTCCTAACTATACTAGCAGCCAGCTTTTCTGCATCGGCTTTGCTTACATCAGACTACAGAGGTGTCCAAATGTGCTGATGTTGTTGTGATCTGCACTAAAATACTCACTTTCTTGCGGAATATTTTTTGAAGGTTTGATCTGCCAAAGGCAGAAATAAAAATCTTGAACCAACATTGACTTTCTGAATTATTTATGATTCACCAAAACAATTGCTCTTGGCAGCTTTGCAAAACAGGAACTTTTTTTTTTTTTTAAATTAGTTGGACAAATGTACTAAGATGTAAGTTTGGACAAGAATACTGTCGGAGTGTGTGGGATCCTTACAGCATAGGCAAGGAGTTCCAAGCGGAGGAGGATGAGTCAGTATGAATGGGAGGGAGAAAATCAGGAGAGCACATAGAGAACACCCTTAGATCCACCTCAGAACAATATATAGTCACTGAGTGCCATGCTATATGCAAGGAAATCCTGGTCCCTTGAAGTCAATGAGAGTTTTGACATTGACATCATTGAGGCCAGAATTTCACTTATGGAGTCACAATCCATCTTAGACAAGAGGTGTTTATTAAAGAAAACAGCTACAAACTACAGTAGGTTTCTACACTGCTTGAGTTCCAGCTCTTGTTTTCCTTGTTTACCAGGCACTACGCTGTATCTGGGATTCTGTATAGCTCATGGAGACATCTACTGGCTGACTCCTATACTGCAGATAATACAGTGGACTTCACTCAGAAAGTTGCTATATATCTTCAAATCCCATTGTTTTCAATGGGAGCTAAGGGTGCTCTGAACTACGTAGTGTCAGACCATTAATGACTTGTCATTGACAAACCTCAAAAAAAGTTCATAGGTCACTTTTGGACAAGCATCCTAAAGTTTTAATAGATTGTTGAGTAGTCTTTTCAAGGAAATGGTGGAGGCATCATTGCTTGAGTCTTCTGAAACCCAAATGGAACAGAGTGCTGGAGAATGTAGTGTAGGAAGCTATTATGCACTAGCAAGGGGAAATGGAGAAGGTGATCTAAGAGAGCTTTTCCCACCGGCAGGCTTGTGCTGCCAAGATGGGATCCAGATTGGTCTGAGATGTTCAAGTACGTGTTTCCCATGTGGTCCTTTGTATGGCTTGGCCTAAGTTGTGATGTTTGGATGGATATTCATGTGCTCTCCTGGTTTGAGGGAGGGTTTGGGTTCATCCCCCATCTCTGATCTCTGCCATGTATAATTTCTGTGATCCAGTCATTCCTTTCTGGTGCTATCTCCTCTCCCATTTTAGTTTGCTCCCATCCTTAGCCCAATGGCCTTGTCGTTTTCCCAGTTGCTCACTTCTCTATCATGCTACCCTTATTCCTTGTCTTAGCCAACTTCCTCTTTAGTCGTTAAAGTATGGCCGTGTGATCCAGTGGATTGAGCACTGGACTTGCACTCAGGACACCTGGGTTCTATTTCCTGGTCTGCTATGCAGCTTTGGACAAGTCTGGATCTCAGGTTTTCCCCCTCTGTAACATGGGGATGATAATATGCACATCATTTGCAGAGGGGTTGTGAGGCTTAATTCATTCATGCATGTAACACACCTTGAGATCCCCAGATTGTAGGGGACTACAGAAGTGCAACATAGGATTATTTGTCTGTCATGAGCTGGGGCCAGGATTTCTGTGATTTCCCTGCAGTGGGTGAAATGGCAAACCTGGAGGAATCAATGCCACCTACCGCCGTGAAGAGCGAGTTGGTGGGGGAAGTCATTTTAACTAGCGTCCCTATGACTAGCATGGACCCAAAACAACACCGTCTCTGCTCAAAATAGCATACCTCCGGCAGAGACATTTTGTTTTTGCTAAAAGCAAACAGAGTTGCTAAGAAACGAATATTGCAGAGACGGAAATCCACAAAAGGTTTGATAGTTGCCGAACAGTGCATGCTGGATTGAGTGGCTTAGCGAACATGACTATACAGATAGATAAGAGGGGCAGACTGTTTCCCTGGTAAGCATGGTGATTCCGCAGAGGAGCCTGTCTCTGGGTTTTTGCATCCTACTCTCCATAACCCATATTGCTGCTGGAGACTGGTAACCTGGGGGTGTAGAGGAGGACGGTGTACAAAGAACACAGAGGAGCTGCAAAGCTGTGAAGACTGAGTGGATGTAAGGCTTTTAAAGGACACACATTCCTGTGTTCCAGTTTCCCAGAGCAGGGAGCAGCAAGAGAAGGTTAGTAAGCGTGGTTCCTTACGATACCTGCAGATGTTACACCTTGGGCTGTGGGCTTGGTGGCATTTGGAAGCTAAGCCTGGTCAGTACTCAGAGGGGAGACCTCCAAGGAAAGCCCAGGAAGTTGGGGTGGTGTTTCAGTCAGTGATAGTCTTTCCTTCAGAGTCTGAGTTAAACCAGTGCCCCACTGTGGTGTGGACAGGAGGCACTGGTGGTGCCAGCTTTCGCAGGGTGTGTTAAACAGACACTGTTATTTATTCAGGTCTTTATACTGCACCATCTGGTGATGTCAGCCACTCATGGCTGTTAAATATCCCATGGTGGTTTTTGCATGGTGTTAACCCCAGTATCTTCCTCAAGTAATTACATTCCATCCACTTAAATTCCTCATGCAGGGGAAATGAAGTATTGATTCTGAAGTGTTTTGCTGTGAGCTGTTAAATGGCAGCTGCTTTCCACCCAAGAGATGGCTGCATTTAAGAAACTGATTCTTGTATATCGCTTGAAGCATGTTGTGGATGAAAAATGCTGTATGGATGTAAGATAGTAGGTAGGTTGTGATCCACTTTTGGGTCATGGTGACTCCTTTAAAGCTTCAGCAATCTATTTAGGCTATCCCTGCCTGGAATGCTATGGAATCAGGCGCGTTATTGATCAGTGTTTAATTGCTAGGTGTATTCTTATGAAGGATGGGCTGGGAAAATGAACAATTAAAATAGAATATAAAAGCAAAGCAAACTAGCACCGAGCCAATCAAATAAATGAATAATCCTGGGAGTTGGTGTTAATTTGCATCTGATTTAAAATGCCTGGTGGGCGGAGAGAGAACAGTCCGCAAGGAGCAGCTGGGCTCTCTCTCCATCCCCCAACCCTTCTGTTAAGGCAGCACCATGGGGATATGAGGCACACACAATCAAGCAATTCATCCCTGTGTTGCTTTACATGGCTTGCAAAGGGGAAGAAGGAAGGGAGAAGAAAATCTCATGAAAAGCATTTTCAGCTGACATTATGCTGCTGCTTAGGCGAACTGGGGTCAACTCTTTAGAGCAGGGTTTACTGATCCTTTTGTAAATTTCTGGTAGGCAGCCCTTAGAATAAGACGCTGGTGAACTGATGCTGTTTCTCTCACCATTGCTGGGGTCAAGTGTTTTGACTAATGGGGAACTGTTGTTATACACCGCCTCACTGGGATGAGCAGCTTCCATCTGGTGCTGGATTATTGTCTCTAAAGGCCAAAGTTCTCTGTACCCAGCTCTGTGAACAGCATAGGCAAACATCCCCGGCCTGCTGCCACCTGCTGGGCGTAAAGAGTAGATCAATTAATTATCCATATTACAATAGCACCTTGAGGCCCCATTGTGCTAGGCACTGTACAGATGCACAGCACAGGACTCTTAGAAGCACCCAAACGACCTAAGAGCACCAAGTCCCTGTGGAAGCTCTTGTGCTAATTCACTTGGGTGCTTTTAAAAATCCCACCTGTGGCAGAAGAGAATCCTGGCCCGAAAGATCTTACAGCTGTAGATCAGAAAGGTAGGAGTCATTATCTCCATCTTACTGAGAGGGAGCAGAGGTGAAGAGAGATTAAGTGACTTGCCCTGGGTCCTATAGAAGGCCATTTGCAGGGGTAGGAATCGACTCCAGAACTCCTGGGGTCTAGTCAAGTACCTTAACCACAAGACCAGCCTTCCTCTCAGGGTTTGTCTAGTCTTATTCTGGAATAAGCTAAGGTGTATATTTAAACTGATATAGTGATACTGGTACTACTCCCTGTATGGACATGCCTATTCTGGAATTAGTGGGAAGGCAGACTTATCTAGCTATTTTGGTTTAACTTTACCAGTGGCACTTTCCTGTGTAGACAAGCCCTTGGTCTCTGTGGCTCATTCAGTCCATGGCCTCTGATGAGACGGACAGTAAGAGGGCAAATGATCATTTTGTAGCCATGTGCATTGCTGTGCATTAGGAACAAAGCGGAGAGCACTTGTCCATTGTACCTAGCTCTTGATGGGAGCTTTCACTCATGACCAACCTGCGCTGGATTTGATCTGGTGACCTAGAAGTGAGAGACTTCATACCCCATTACCACTGCCCTTGAGAGTCCACCACACCCAGTCCTGAGGCACACAGCTGGGGTAGGCACTGGGTGAATGAGGACTCATAGACTCATTTAAGGTCAGAAGGGACCTTCATGATCATCTAGTCTGATCTTCTGCACATCAGTCACAGAACCTAATCCATCCACTCCTGTAATAGACCCACAACCTCTGGCTGAAAGAAAAGGAGTACTTGTGGCACCTTAGAGACTAACAAATTTATTAGAGCATAAGCTTTTGTGAGCTACAGCTCACTTCATTGGATGCATTTGGTGGAGCTTATGCTCTAATAAATTTGTTAGTCTCTAAGGTGCCACAAGTACTCCTTTTCTTTTTGCGAATACAGACTAACACGGCTGCTACTATGAAACCTCTGGCTGAGTTACTGATGTCCTCAGATCATGATTTAAAGACTTCAAGTTACAGAGAATCCATCATTTACACTAGTTCAGACCAGCAAGTGACCTGTGCCCCACGTTGCAGAAAAAGGCGAAAAAACCTGAGGGTCTCTGTCAATCTGACCCACGGAAAATTCCTTCCTGACCCCAATATGGCGATCAGTTAGACCCTGAACATGTGGGCAAGACCCACCAACCAGACACCTGGGAAAGAATTCTCTGTAGTAACTCAGAGCCCTCCCCATCTAATGACCTGTCACCGGCTGTTGGAAGTATTTGCTGCTAGCAGTTGCAGATCGGCTGCATGCCATTGTAGGCCATCTCGTCATACCATCCCCTTCATAAACGTATCTAGCTCAGTCTTGAAGCCAGGTAGGTTTCTTGCCCCCACTACTGCCCTTGGAAGGCTGTTCCAGAACTTCATTCCTCTGATGGGTTTCAGAGTAGCAGCCATGTTAGTCTGTATTCGCAAAAAGAAAAGGAGTATTCCTCTGATGGTTAGAAACCTTAATCTAATTTCAAGCCTAAACTTGTTGATGGCCAGTTTATATCCATTTGTTCTTGTGTCCACATCGGGGCTTAACTTAAATAACTCCTCTCCCTCCCTTGTATTTATCCCTCTGAGGTATTTGTAGAGAGCAATCATCCCTCCCCTGAGCTTTTGTTTGGTTAGGCTAAACAAGCCGAGCTCTTTGAGTCTCCTCTCCTAAGGTAGGTTTTCCATTCCTCAGATCGTCCGTCTCTATACCTGTTCCCGTTTGAATTCATCCTTCTTAGACGTGGGAGACCAGAACTGCACAAGAATCGATCCTAGTAAAGAGGGGGACTGGGGAAGTGCTCTGCAGGGCATGTGCTCAGTTGGGCCACTCTTCTCCCCTGCACCCGTTGGTTTGTTGTGGGATTGGTTCATGAATGATGCCGCTCCCCCTCCCCCGGGCTGGTTTGTTATTGTAGGGTTGCTCACAAGCCCTTGGGCTATACATGCCGATTTGGGATGGCCGGGTTTCTCTGAACTGGCAGACCTTGTTGTTTTATTGGGCTAGGGAAAGGGCACTGAAGCTTTTATTTTGAATGGTACAAAGAACATAATAAAGTGTGTGCGCTTTGGAAGCCAAGGGAAGAGGGGAAAGAGTAGGTCTGACGGTAGATAGCATTCCGTTTAACAGCTCCATATGTATTACTTAGTGGCCAAACCCCAAGCCCTGGCTGGAGTTTACAGTCCTCTTAATGGATTTTCCCCAGCCCTGGCAGCCCCTCTCTCCAGCTCACATCTGTCTGCCTCCTAGCCAGAAGGGGAAACCCATACAAATGAAGGAGTGTCTGAAAGCACCAGCTCTGCTGTCACTTTCCATGATGAAACATCACACGAGCCATTCTCAGAATAAATACAGACCTCCCTCCTTCGATCCTTCATCTTCATCAAGGTTATGTACTGACAGCTAACTAACCCCAATCCCACTCCAGCACATTCTTAATGCTGAACAAATCACTCAATAACATCTGCTGACATCGTCTGTGATTAAAGAAGCCCCAGAAAGCACCTTTTGCCTCTCCTCCCAGCTAGCCCTTCTCCCTGTCCTGTCCGGCCCCAACTCCATCTCTCAAGGGCTCTGCAGAGGAGAAAATGGTTGAAATAAACGGGGACCTTTGCGCATTACCCTCCTTTACGCAAATCCCAGTGTTGCTGCTTCTCAAAGTTGATGGCTGGGGTGTGATTCATGCAGGAAATTGTTCAGACTCATTTGTTCTTGTGCTGTGCTTGTGGCACCCAAATGCGTGTGCGCGTCTGGGTGCATGCCCGCCTGTGTATGAGAGACTATCATCCATTGCAGTAGCACCTAAGGACCCCACTGTGCCAGACATTGCCCAATCACCGATTAAAAGATAATCTCCGCCCAGAAAGGTTTGCAGTCCGAGAAAGTCTCTGCTCCCTCCAAATCAAGGGAACAGACGGAGGTGGTTCTGTGAAAGAAGAGGGATTGTCTTGTGGCTCATTCACCGTGGGCCCTTAGTATCTTTGCGGCTCAGCTGCCCATCTGTAAAGTGGGGATGACAGCTCTGTTCCACCTCAAAGGATGGCTGTGAAGGTAAATGCATTAAAGATTGTGGGGGCACTTATGGTAATGGGGGACATATAAGTACCTAAGATGGATAAGAGGCTCGTGCCTTGACCCCCAGATCAGATATCGGGTAATTAACCTTGTCTGTAGAGAAATATCAGTGTCCAGGTCTGTCAAACCAGCACCTTTCATGTGGGCTAAATAAAGCATTGCACAAAGGTGCCCCATTTTTACAGATGGGAAACTGAGGCATGGAGAGGGGCAGTGACTTAGCCAAGGTCACACAGCAAGTCAGGGGCAAAACTGGGACTAAACCCCAGGTCTCCTGAGTTCCCAATCCCACGCCCTGTCTGCTGGTTGAGGTTGAATGAAGGATTCTGCCTACTGGGTTTTTTAAAAATGAGGTTCAGCAGGTATGGCGCGTTCCCACTTGTGTGGTTTCAATCCTCACACCGGGTTTTGATCTGATCTGTGGCTAACGTCTGCATCCCAGCACATTCTCTCTTCCCCACTCTGCTCTTCGCCATCTCAAGTTGCAGCGAGGCTGCGGACAGGCAGCTGGAATCCAGAGCTGTAGACTCAGATTGACCCTGGGACTTGGGTTAGCTTGGAAGCAGCTTTTTGGCCTTGGGGAAAAGCAGTGCAAGAGCTGGAGTCTGGGATGCTGCCTCTGATCTGTTTTCCCAGCTCTTGGGCTAGATTCAGCTCCACCATCTCTCACACAGCTAGGGCCCATGCTCATTTTGTACATGAGCCTTTGAGTACCTCCCCCACTCCCCACCACATCTCCTGACCCAGGGATCCCCCTCTCTGGTGAGTTTGCCCCTTCATGTCTCCCTGTGCTTTCAAGGGTGCCCTTTGCTCCATGGTGCAAAGTGTGTCTCTTTGTGTTACAAACTGGCTCTCCTGCATCCAGGCTCTGTATCCGTTTGTGTTGAAGTATAATGGGTACGAGTCAGCTGAAGTGCAGCCTGATGTGCCACATCTGGCTATGACTCCATCAGGTCCATAGCCTATTTAACGTGGGGCCAGGAGAGCTTCAATGGAGAGTCCACTGCTGTAGGAAGTGGTGTTGACGATCCAAGGCTGATAGGTAGCACCCTTCCCTCTGAGCAGATGTCAGGGGTCTCTTTTTATACAGCCTAAAGTTAGCAGGGCAGCCTGTCTTGTCAATGATAGAAACTGCAGCACTGGTCACTGGTAACCATTAAAGATTCTGCAGCACTTTTGCAAGAGTTGGGTGTATTAATCCTAATCATCTGCTATGATTAATTACATTTCGCTTTCCCTAAGTCCCCGGCAGGTTCCGTTGTATTTAACGTTCTCCTTCACTTTCTCTTCTTGACTAGTGCGTGGTGTTCCTGGGAGCTGTTTAACAGCTGCTGCAATTCATCCCCGAGGCTGGATGCCCTTTGCTCTGGGTTTCAAAGCACTTGGGGATGAAAGATCTGTTGTAAATACAATTAATTACTATAACCGGCGGATCTGGAACGAGCTTTCCTGGGACTCCCCTGTTCTCTGCACCCACCCCCTCTCACACACAGCTGGAGAATTTGAATGCACAGAGTTTAGAGGCAATAGGTGGGTCTCTGGGATGGAAAGACATGGGGGAGCCCATCCATGATGGCAAAGGGCATTTAAAGTGCAATTCAGACAGCAAAATGCGAGGGGAAGACTAGAGAATCTTAGCAAGCGGAGTGTCTCTTCTACCTTCCTGTCAGTATGGGATCATTTCTTCTTTGGTGGCAACTTCCATTTAACAGGTTTCAGAGAGGTAGCCGTGTTAGTCTGTATCCGCAAAAACAAGGAGGAGTCCTTGTGGCACCTTAGAGACTAACACATTTATTTGGGCATCAGCTTTTGTGGGCTAGAACCCACTTCCATTTGAGCATCTCCAGGCACTTTATCAGTGTAAGTCAAGCCCTTACGTGTTACCTGTATGTAGAGGAGTAGCAATATCTCTGTGTTAAACCTCAGGAGTAGGACAGGACACCAAGTGCCTTATTCTGTCCATCTTCTATTGATTTTCTGAGTCTAGACCTCGTGACTCGTTCCAAAGGGACCAAGTAGCTCCTTGTCTATCTAGTGCATTTAAATAGCTCCTACCACCACGCAGCCAGATCCTCAGCAGGTGTAAACTGGAGTAGGTCTTCTGAACTCAATGGGCTGTGCTGATTTACACCACCCGAGGATCTGGCCCATAATTGAACTGTCATCTAGGAAGAGCCAGCAGCGCAGGGAGTTTCCCTCATCCTTTGTGATACACCTCTTCCTTCTACTTTTATCAGACTCCTATTTCTGAGTGAAGCTACCAGGGCTTTTTATGGTCAGAGTGAACTCATGGGCAGCGGGTGAAGCTTCCCCTTGGGGAGGCTAGCCCCCTGCTTCGCTTCTTCCAGCTGAGGCCCCACCCTGACTCGCTGCTCTCAGCTCCCCTGTGGCCCCAGCTGGGGTGGAGGGTGGGGGGCTGAGAGCTTGGCCCCCACCTGGAGTCAAGTTCTCAGCATCAGCTAGGAGCACGTTGGAGCTCTCTGTCTTTGCCCTGGCTGGAGCTTGGTGCCCTACTCTGGTCCGCCTGCGGCCCTGCCCATGGCCCCACCCCATTCCGCCCCTTCTACCCTGTTCCACCTGTGGCCCCGCCCATGGCCCCCCCTTTCTGCCCCTCCCCCACAGCCCAGCCCAGGGCCCTGTCCCTTTTCTGCCCCTTCCCTTGCAGCCCCACCCCTGTTCCATCCCCACTCCGTCTCTTTCCCCCTGAGGCCCTGCCACCCCGCATTGAGGCCTCAAGACTGGAAAAGCTCTGGGGCCATGGCAGGGAGTGAGAGCTCCTCCAGCCCCACGGCTGTGGTGGAGGGAGATTTTTCCAGGGGCCCCAAATCCACCACTGCCCCTCCCCTGGCAGAGCAAGGTTTGGGGTGGCTTAGCCTGCCTCGGCCTCCATTACACGCTGCCTATAAGTGAACTCATCTTCTCCAAAAGGAAAGTCAGAGGGAAGGCAAAAAATAAGGAAATGAGGAGGACCATAAAAAGGAAAACAAACCAAAACCCCCCACAATATCTGCTAACCATTGACATTGCTGGTGAGTTGACGGACTTCACAAAGATGACTCCATTAAGGCGTAGCTCCATGATCAGTAGCAGGGTTGCCCCGGCTCAGTGTATCTCTAGCTGGAGTTCCTGGTCTAGGAAACTGGCACAAATGCACCCCAGTCTCACTCTCGGTTCCCTTCCATGCATGGCGTTCTCCATGTGCCGTTGGGCGACAGATGCCATGTCATTACTCTAGGCATTTCTATTGTGCATGGGCAGTTTGCTTCAGCAGAAAGAAGAAAATTTCCGCACGGTTACCGCTTTCTCTGCTCTCAGCTCATCATCGATAAGGGCATGAATGTGTTTTTCAGACATTAGGACACTGAGCCATTAAGGGCTGTGCCATCAGAAAAGAGGGCTGACTGATCCTGGGGAATTTCTTTAAAGAAACTGGAGGTCCCAAGGAAGCTTTAGCACTCTGTGATTTGAGTTGTATCCCTGTAGGCTGTTAGCCATGCTCCAAGTGGGAAGGGATTTATGAGGAATTATAATCCTGTCATGTGGCACATTTAAACTAGTAAGCAGAGGCTCAAGGGGTGGAAATGGGGAAGCACGAAACTGGGGTGGGGGTGTAGAAGAGAAGGGAGAGCAGTGGAGTTCTTCCTTTATGGGAAAGTCCTGTGGCATGTGATATAAAGAGACCCTTTCTGCAATTATTTAACTGTAAGAGACGCTGATAACGGTAGCCTACCATGTAGCTAACACTGAAGTAGCACTGCCCTCTGCTGCTCAGAATGAGAACTATGAAACTATGAGTCATAAACCCTGATTCGGGCTCATCCAGAGAAAGATTCCCCATTAGCTTGTGTGGTCGTAACCTGTTCTCGTAACCTGAGGCAGGACTACCCGAGTTCTGTCCCTGCTTAGACACTATTATTATTAGGATTAAATGGCTGAATGTCTGTGGAGTACTAGGTGGACATGGATGTGTTACTGTCTCATCGGAAAGGCAAGAGAGAGTGACAGCAAAGCACAGGACTAGAACCCCATATTCGTTCAAACAGGGAGACAAGCTCGGTGTAGGAATCCAGAGAGAGTTCCTAGAGGAGCAACAGCAATGATCCTGGGGCTGGAAGGACTCGATTTTCCAGGAAAGATTAAAAGAACTAGTTGATTCTCCCAAGAGGAGAATTTGAATGTCTGTAAGAAATAGCTTACACCAGCCCTTGTCCTGCAGACATTGCACACACAGGGCACTAGGGTCTCCTGGGGAACAAAAGGCTATTTTCCTTAGGGAACCTCTTTCAGTCTCAGTCACAACATGTGTCCAGAAGGCAGACTGGAGAGGAAGGGTCTTGTGGTTAAGCGTCAGGAACAAGACTCAGATGATTTCAGTTCAGTTCAGCGCTGTCAGAGACTCCTTATGGGAGTGAGCAAGGAACATAGTTTCCCTGAGCCTGTGAAATGGGGATAGGAATACATCCCAGTGCTTGCCCGGTTAGACTGTAAGCTGTTCAAGGGCTGTTTGTTACTATGTGTCTGTAAAGCACCTTGCACAGAGGGGCCCAGACTCTGGTGGGGGCTGCTAGGGGCTACTAGAATACAGATGACTAATAAGTGGAGAGAGAAACAGCCCAAGGTGGTTTCTTTGCCTGGCTCCTACAGTAGCCTAGTGCTAGGCTGCTTGTGTAAGCAATTGGAGCCAAGGTCTTTTCTTGCTGTTTCTAGAAGTCTGTCTGCATAGCTCTCTGCTTTAGCTCTGTTTACACACACAGTTAAAGCAGGGAGGACACTTTCACTCTGAACTTGCCAGACTCTTTCTTGCCTTTGGATTGTCAGGAATGAATTCTGACTCATGTGGGGGCAAAAATCTGTTCCTCTTCAAATGTTTATCCTTGCCGAGGTGGGGGAGCCAGCTGTCACTGTTCTGTGGTTGCTTTTCCATCACAGTCGCTAGCAGAGGTAGAGCTCCGGTCTTGTGTTGCTCTCAAGCTCAAGAGGAGCCAGTGTCAATGACAGATCCCGCTGTGATAGATGATTGTCTGGGTTATGTCTTCTGTAGGCTGAAGTCCAGGGAATGGCATATTATGGTGTGTTTATACTGCATACTAATCCCGGGTCTGTGGGATCTGGGTTTGGGGACTCAGTGTTTCCAAGTCCATGCTTGAGTGCCCACACTGCATTGTAAAGCTGGACCCAGGTCTCACAGCTGTGATAAAGTGTCCATACCTCACTATACACACAGCTTCTGATTTGGGTCTGCAGCTTGACTTGTATCCACACTGCAAAACGAGAAGGTTTTGACCTGAGTGACAGCAGGATGGACTCAAGCTCTGACCCAACCCCCTAGCAGGGTCCAAGGATGCAGATCCTGAGTGCCCGCTGATCTGAGTCAGACAGCTTTGTGTGGGGACAGAAGCGGGGCTTGGACTCAAACCTGACTCAGAGCCTGGATGCAGTGTGCATTGTAGACACATCCATTGTCCACAATAGTTGAGCAGTCTGTCCTTCTGTGTAATTAGAAGTACTTTCCCGGAAACATTCAGCCAAACTGCTATTGACTTCACTTGAAATTTGGCTTGTGTAAAGCTTGCGGGATTGGGCCTTTAGCCAATACATTGCAGTACGCCATTCCGCCCACACACTGCTGGGTTTATAGCACATTGTGCTGGAGATCCAGGTGTTTGTGCGTTTATTTTTTCTCTTAACATTTCCCACTTCAGCAAGGATGAGTTGAAGGAGAAAAAATATGTTTATATTTCTTATGGTAAACTCTTTCAGATGGGACTACGTGCAGAGGAAATCAATCCTGAGGCCTAACAGCCATAACGCAGTGTCCCATTAATGGGTCTGTTTAGTTAAAGTTTGCTGGCTTTTACAACACGAGTCCTGGAGTGTCTGAGGCAGTTAGAGGCTGGCAAATGTTATTTATTATTTACCTGGACCAGGCTGCCCCTTATGCAGGAAAACCTGCTTTGAGGGGGACAGGAGACTTGGAGAGTTCCAACTTGTAGAATCTCTTTGGGGTTTGGCCTTTAAATTACAGGATTACAGGATACCTGTCACCGTTCCTACCCCTGCTCCTGGTCCTCTTGCCCTGCTGTGTTGATGTGGCATCCCTGCCAGTCACTGTTTCCAAAACCACATATAGGGAGTGTTTCACTGTGAGATAGACCAGATATTCCTAGTTGAGTCAGCATTACCTCATGAGGGGTTCCCCACAGAAATAGCGCATGGCATGACGTCATGAACTATGGCTTTCCCCTCTCACAAGCAGCATGGCTTGATTCCCCGTGGAGGGGCTTCCTTAGGGTTAGAGAAAGGGGAGAATTGCTGGGGGAGCTGTTCGGCTCTTCTTCTTGGCTCCTGTGGAGTCAGCCACTTAAGCAGGGCTCCCACTGCTCACCGAAGCAGAGGAGATGATAGAAAGTCTTAGCCGTAGCAATCATTAATCATGGTGACCTCTCTTGGTGCTCACGTGATCCCTGGCTGATGCATGCAAGTTGCATTATAATTAAACATTGCTTTCTGTCTCCATCCTGGTCTGTTTCCTGAAACCTGGTTCTGAGGAGTGGCATGATTTAAGGCATGTTAGAAATCTGGTTAGGCTGTGGAGTTTGACCTAGTGAAAACTGGGCTATCAAGTTTGGCAAGAGTGTCAGCTGGTGCCAGATCTGGGATTCAGATTTCTGACGGATTAAAGTATAGATGGATTCGATTTCCATGCCAATTAGTTTGAAAATTAGCCACTTTGCTTGCATAGTTTTCACAGCAACTTTAAGTAGAAATAAACCCAGGTTGCAGAAGTCAGACCTACCTTTTGAACCCTCTGAAAGCTCAGAGAGGTTCAGATCTGTGATTTCGGTTTGCCCTGTAACACTGCATGCAGTGACTCAAGAGCATGAGGACCAACCTCAAGGTAGAGTGATAGGAAGCAGGGTACCAACCCCAAATTGGTTGCAAGTTCTATACTTAGATTTCATCAACTGATTATCATGTGTAAACTCCTGAGGCACTACAACAGCCTAAACATGGAGTCAGTCTCCTTGGGTACTCCTATCTATCTTGCCACCCAGATAAGTTTACTTTTGTGCTAGATGGTCCCTTACACCAAGAATCACAGCTATATTCAGGTTACTTCTAGGCCCAAAGGATCAGTCACTTATCCCAGGTCAATTGCACTTTAGATCTTACACCAAAGACAACCCTTGTAGCCAGTTCTATAATAAACGATATAAACATTTATTAAGTAAGAAAAGGAAACAGAGTTATTTACAAGGTTAAAGCAGGTAAACATGTATACACAAATCAGTTACAGTTTTAGTACCAGTCTATAATAAGCAAGCTGTATAAGTCCTTTAGAGCTAACCCAGGCTGAACACTGGGGATATCTTGCTTATGCCTAGGAAACCTTGCCCCCCTCCACCCCCCAGTCCAAGAAGCATAGAGATACAGCTCCTTTTTGTTAGGGGTTTTTATCCCCCTCCTCCCATGTGCTCTCATCTGTGAATGCAGCTGATAGGAAGAATCCACTTGCCTAATTCATCCTCATGGGCAGAGGAGCAGAACAACAACATCTTTTGTCCTCTTTAATGTCCCACAATAGTCCATCTAGTGTTGATGGACCTTCCCTGTTGGGCAGAATGTAACACCTTTTGTTGGAGATCAGCACTTCACACTAGTCAATGTCTTTCTCTTGTCTGGTGATTTACACAGTCACAGAGCCTCATCACACTACCACTCAAATTGCACTTTACAATACTCCTTACAGATGCTGTGAGATTAGTGCATGCAGCAATTTACAAGAATTCAATAAAGTCTTAACCCTAAACACATTCTTATCATTCTAATACCTATTTGAACAATACTAACACACAGGTGAGCCAGGCTGATTCCAGATATGTATTTCTCAGTGTTCAGCAGAGACATGGGGACCTTGGCATGAGCTGACACCCAGGTCTGCCAGTGTCATAGACCCTTATAGAGCTCGGAACCAAACACAAAATTAGGCTCTGGAGCTAAAGTGTGAATGTTGGACTAGGGTTTAGGGGGATTGGGCCCATCTCTAATTTTATGGTCTCTCATGGAGATAGAGCTCAGCTGCGTGAATTCAAGATCTGCTGGAAAACTGAGTGTATGGCTCAACACGGAGAATCCCTGATGCATTAGAAATCTGATTGTACAGAACTTTCCTACAGGTTAGCAATGAACTGACTGGCTGCAGGAACATAGGTCAGTGGAAACTGAGTACATTTGAGATGCTGGGACACAGGGCTCCAGAGCTGCAGGACGGATGGCCAGCTGTATATGGGCGATCAGAGATGCTGGCTGCAAAGGGAGATGGCGTTTAGACTGAATGGGTCAGTACACCTCCTGCTAACTGAGAATCCCAGTAACTGATGTGTCCTGCTGTGAACTATGTGCTGTAATCTGAGCACATATATACCGAGAATGGGCCTAAGGCAGGAATTCTCAAACGTTTTCCTAGCGTGAACTACATTGTTAGAGAGAGTGTTCTCCCCTTGGCAATCATGTATCATCCCTTTAGGAACTACGTGATTGCTTACATGGCTAATTCACATTAGGGGAGTATTTATATATTTTTAAACTCTCTTGTAATGCAGATTTTTACAATGTGAGTGTGATTAAGTGATGGAACAGCTCACTCAGGGCCGCAGTGGATTTTCCATCACTTGTAGTCTTTTAATCGAGAAGGGACAGCTTTTAGAAAGATCTGTTCTAATTCGACCAGAAGTTTAGGGCTAGGTGCAGGAATCCTTGGTCGGGTTCTCCCCTGCATCACATGGGCCCAGTTAGGCTAGATGATCATAATAATCCCTTTTGGCTTTAAAATCTGAGGAGCTGGCACCATGGGACAAGCCTGTGCTGTCTGGACCACATTTGGAGAATCAATGCCATCAGACAATGGGCAACCATCTGCATATGAGACTAGGATGCTGGCAGGTCCCCTATGCGCTGCTGTGCCATCTGCCAGGCTCCCAGCCCTAAAGATGGGGTGACCTGCTTTAATCTGCCCTCTCTCAAGTGACCGCATGGCACCATTCCCTCTCTCATGACCAGGCCTCCAGTTTGCGCAGTCACCCTGACCGGAGCACAGGGACCCCAGTGCATCCCGGGGGAACATCAGATAGAGAGTGGGGCTGAAGAGTTTTGGTTTGGTGACGATATAATCCCACCCACCGCCCTTGCCCAATGGGGGCCTGGCCTGGCAATGCAATCAGCTCCCTCCAAGGCGGATAGTGCCTGTATTTCCCCACCCTGCCCTTAAGGCGATAGGTCTCCTAAAAATGTTGGAGTGCCCCTCCCCCTCCTCACCGTGGGTCCCCTGTGCCCCAGTTTCTCAAACAGGCTTCAGAGTACACGCTGCACTGATCTGCCTGCTGTAGCCACTCATCAGCTGGTGGGGAGCCCCAGGAGGACTTTGCACCCAGATCCCAGAGCCAGGCAAGGAAACTTCAGTTTATCTTGACCCCTTCCCCCCCCTTTTCCTAACTAGCCCCAGTAGGAACGGGGTGTGTGTGTGCATGAGTGGGGGGGGAAGAGGGGGTGCCCAGAGGAGCACAGGTGAAGGTGGCCTGTGGGCACTGGGGGGCACTGGGGCAGGGGTCTCTTGGGTAGTGGAGCAGCCCTGCTGGAAGGGGTGCAAAGGAGGGAAGGGGCCCATTGGGCTGTGTGGGGAAGGAAGGGGGTGGGTGGGAGGAGCCTTGGGCAGTGCCAGAGGTTTACAGGGCGCACAGACCCGAGGGGCAGGCCGGGGGTGGGGTGTCAGGGGAGACGGTTAGGACCCTTGGCCAGTGTGGCGGTGCACAGGGGAGAAGGGCCCCTGGGCAGCGCGGGGCACACAGGGGAGGAAGGACCCTGGGGGCCCACGGGAGGGGGTTAGGACCCGAGGGGGGCGCACGGAGGGGAAGGATCCCGAGGCAGTGGGGGGGGGGCGGACCCCGGGGCAGGGGCGGGGAGGGGAAGGAGCCGGGGGGCGGCGGGGGGCTTGGAGCGCAGCGCTGGGGGCCCCGGTTGCCGGCTGCGCCCCTCTCCCTCCTGCGGGGGCGGCCGCGGGGCGGCCCCGATCTCCCCCCAGCCCGGGGCGGCCCCGATCTCCCCCCAGCCCGGGGCGGGGGCTCAGTCTCCGCCACGGGACCCACTGGCCGGCGCTGGGCCCCCGGGCGAGCGGGAGGGGACGGCGGGAGCGGGGCGGCGATGGGAAGCGGCAGCCAGCCCGGAGCGGCGGAGCCCAGCCGACGGCGGCGGGCGACGCAGCCGGAGCTCCCGGGCGCGGCCCCCAGATCCGCGGCCGGGCGAGGGCGCGGGCTCCGGCGGGGCTTCGTGCGGGCGGCAGGGCTCAGAGGCTGCCGGAGAATAAACCTCAGCTACCCGCCCCCGGGCTCGGCAGAGCCGGGAACACGCTCCCCGGTCCCCGCGGCGAGCGACCTCCAGCCTCTGCTGGGGGCTGCCCAGCATCGTCCCCGGGGCAGCTCCGGCCCCGGCAGGGCGCCCCGGGCGGGGAGGGGTGTGGGGAGAGCGATGCCCCCCCCCCCCCCCCGGAGCTTCGGAGCCGGCCTGCTCTACTGAGAGTTAGTAAAAGAAACTCTCCCCTCTCTTTCTTTTCTTTCCCAGGTCTTGCGTATGGTCACAAGGGGGAGCCCAAGTCCGAGCATGGGAAGATCGGGTTGATTTCGCACCGAGTCTCTCACACTCTCTCTTTCCCTCTCCGCTTGCACCTGTTATGTCCAAGATCTGGCACCTGCCTGACAATTACTTTGAGTTCCATAGGACCAGAGACCTAGGATGAGGAGCACTGGCTTTGCCCTGAACCTGCTTTTGATATCCCCACTCTTCTTAGTGTGGACAGTGGTCGCCCTCGACCTAGGACAAGCTCCTTGCACCACCCTGGTCCAGGGGAAATTCTTTGGGTATTTCTCCTCGTTTGCTGTCTTCCCATTGAACTCCTCTCTGTGCTCTTGGATTATCCAGAACCCGGACCCCAGGAGGTACACCTTGTACATGAAGGTCTTGAAACCCACTGGCCTATGTGACCGCCAGCCGATACGCACCTACCAGTTCGACTCTTTCCTGGAGTCCACCCGCACTTATCTGGGTATGGAGAGCTTTGACGATGTGCTAAAATTGTGTGACAGTTCCACTAGGTACTCTTTCCTCCAGTCCAACAAGCAATTCCTCCAGATGAAGCAGACCATGTCCCCAGCAGAAGGTGGGCACGTGCGACGGAAACCCACCAAGGCTCAGGAGCGGGACTTCTCGGTTGAGTACCTGGTGGTGGGCAACAGGAGCCCTAGCAAAGCCGCCTGTCAGATGCTCTGCCAGTGGCTGGACACCTGCCTGACCACCAGCAGCAGCTCCCACCCCTGTGGCATCATGCAGACTCCTTGCTCTTGCTCCGGAGGGGAGGTGCTGGATCAGCCCAGCGAGATGTCGGGGCTGCCCAAGAAGAAGGAAGACTGTTTTAAGGATGGGATTTATTTGGAAAACTGCATGGGCAGCCCAAAAGACAGCAGCCAGATGGAGTTCCTGGGTAAGTGCTGAAAGCTATCTGTGTTTCAGGTAGAAAGGGGGGCATGTACAGTAGATCTCTCCTGCCCTATTTTGTTTTTGAGACTGCGCCCATCTCCATGGTATCTGAGCCTCCTGCTCCCTCATCTTAAAGCCATTATCCACCCTAAGCAGGATCAGTAATTCCGGTGGCATTTTAGTAGCATGTAATTGAAACGCAGAGCAGATTAACAGGAACAAGCTCAGGTTGCTTTCATTGTTTCTCAGGCTTCGTGCCTTATTTATTTGTTTCTAATGGAGCCTCAGAGACGATCTGAGATTCTTACCCATTAACAAGCAGGTTTCAAAAGCCCGCTAACCCCACAATAAACCATGGCCTGAAAGGACCATGACTCAAGTCCTCTCTCACGTCAGGTTCCACCGTGCAGCTCCATCCCCATTTAGTGCATAGGAAATATGTAATCTGAAGTGACTTCCAGGGTCAGATAGGACTGACACCAAATCAAGACAACGTGAATGGAGATTTTGATCGTGGTCCCATCTATAACTGTAAAAGCTCTTCAGTATCGTCTGTGTGGGTAGGTGGGGGGCGAGTGATAAATGTTTTCTCCCTCCTTTCTTTGCTGTGTTTCTTTCTCTAGTGATTCCTGGAGTCCACAGCATGTGCTGTGCGTGGCAAGAGATAAAAAAGGGAACTTGTGAGGTAGAAGGAGATGGGATGTAATGGACTGAACGTGAGACTGAAAGCTGGGTTTCTGAGTTCTAATCTCAGCTCTCACAGTGATACCTGCGGGTGTCAAAGTCGCTTAATCTTTCTGCATTATTGGCATGAAGAGAATGGTTTTGTGCTTTCAGAAGCAACCTATGTTAGTGGTGCTGTCTGAAGATAGATCCCATTAATCTCTTTCAACTAGACAGGAATGCGGAGTCACAGACTCTCCAGCTTCAAAACAGGGCTTCTTGCCTCTATTTTTGTGCCCGCATAAACCATTTTGGTTTATTTATTCCTTCTCAGTTCCTCTCCGAGCTATCAGCAAGGAGATGGTTCAAAACTGAGACATGATACTAGGAATGGGTCTGACTCAAACACCCCCACACTTTGGAGAAGTTCTGATCTGCATCTGAATTTCACAGCTAGACCCTGTCTCTTTAAAACACCAGATTCAAACAGCCTCCCAGATCATGGGAAAGTTTGGATCTAGATTTGAAATTTGTGGCTCATGCGTGGCTCTATATAATACCCAGCTCAGGAGTGGACTCAGGCTAACCTTTGTGGTAGAGAAAGAGACAGGACTTTAAAGGAGATTTTCCAGCGAGCCTACTGGACACAGATGAACCTTGTAGTGCCTAGTATTCTCACACAAGGTATCTTTTTAGTCCTGGCTTGGCTCTAGCTATTGTAGAAGGATTACACTATAAGTGCTTCACTGTTGATTTTGTGGGAGCTTTTGTATCTCAGGTGAGTTTTGAATCAATATGCTCAATATTGGAGCTGAGCAAATAAATCTTAACAAAGCAGTCATTTGTCTCTTTTCCTGTTGATGAGCAGATTGTGAAATTTGTTATTCAAGAATTTTCACAAATTTCTTTGCGAGATGTTTTTCTCTACATGAAGAATTTGCAAAGAGTTCTGTGTGACTGGTTTTGTGTAGCGCTGGTTAGTTCCATAAATCACACCATTCCCTTATAGGATGATTTATGCATTCAACCAACATATCATGACCTTTTCTTTATTTTATTATTACAATTGAAGGTGAAATTCAAAATTAGCTTTTTGGCAAATACCAGAGCATTAAAGCTTTATATTGGCTTTTTGTGGGGATCTCTAGTAAAGTTTGAGCACTTGAATGTTCCTGGAAAATAAATATGAAAGGGTCTCCGATGTGGAATGAATCAAAGTTCTTTTTGGATGTCAAATATTTGTGGATTTTTTCGGGCCCCTATTCAGATCTGCACAATATTAAAGATAAAGAACTAGCAATTTCATTGACTGAATGCCTCCAATGTGAAACTGATTAGCACTTGCGAAATATCCTGCGTCTGCATGCAATGGCCTGTCTGAGTCCCTGTGCCAATTCTAGTTGTTGCAAAAGCCTGGTGAGGAAAATATAGGGGGTCCACCTCAGACATTGAACCCATAATCTCTGCCAGTACTTTTCAGGTTGAACCCTTGACTCCGGCTCAAGAATTATTGGTGGTGGTTCTTGTTTTGCATTAGTAACCTTTTCCCTTTCCCAAAGTCGTATTTCCTTTATTTCTCACTGCAGAGCCTTTAAAGCCAAGGGGTTTGAGCCATATAAATTTAGCTGAGTGATCTGGGGCAAGTAGGAAATGCTCGTTAGTGGTCTCAAGAATTCTTCCATGGGTTTCTAGATGTCACTCCAAAGAGCAGACAGACTTGTCCTCCAGCTCTCGTTTGGACTTGGGACATTGCAACAGCAAGTGGGGACGTGCAGTGTCCCTGAGACCCAAGGTATTGGGCTGCCTCCAGAATGCCCTCCAATATGAGCTGGTGCGGTTCAGAAAAACGCACTGGACTAGATGTTTTCAAAGGGGCCAGACCCTCAGCTGCTGAGCCCAGTGTATGTCACCATCAGTCAGGGTTAGATGTTATCCTCTCCCCATTTCATAGTCTCTAAAGGAATAGTCAGGAAAGGCTCCAGATGCATTTGGTTTGTGGATTACCACTGTCTAGAAGCATCTGAAGGATGGATTTATGGCTGAAGAATAGGACTAAGAAACATGAGGTCGGCCACCGATTCCTTTGGAGACCTTCGGCAAGTCACTTAAACTCCTCAGTCACAGCTTTGCTTTCCCCATCTGTGAAGCTGACACAGTGACACCTACCTCTTAAGGTCTTGAGAGGCTTAATTCATAATATGTTTGTGATTTGAGACTCAGACAGAAGGGAGCAGTGAGGAGCAAAGCTTGCCTCTGACCATGGTACCTGTCCCACTTGTCGCTCACCAAGGTACCTAGTATAAACACTAGGATGACAAGTTTGAGCATGGTTGTCATTTGACCATATTCTCTGCTCCACTCCATAGGTCTTCTGCAGCAGGAGGTATCTCTGGGGGCAGGAAACTCACCTGTATGTATGTTGCTGTGTTTGAGTGCAAATATCAAGGAGATTGAGAGGCTGTTTAGGACAAGGGGATAATTAGGAGTAATAGGATGCAAAGCGAACACTGGTTAAAACTTCCGGACAGTGAGATCTGTTGGGATAGGATAGCTTCCTGCGGGAAGAGGTGAGAAACCCAGCACTTGAGACCTTAAAACTAGACTGGGCAATGTTGAGAATGTTCTTTAGAGAACAAGGCAGCATTGGAATGTGCAGAGGACAGACTAAAAGGGATCTAATGGGTCTTTTCCATCCCTATGTTTGCATCTTCGTATGTCATGATTTGCAGCTGACAGCTGAACTGATCATGCTTAGAGGCAGGATCCTATGTGGGTTGAGAGCTAATGCCACCTTCTTGCAAAGCGCTTCCACTGAAGTCATTGAGGGTTCAGGGTGTTCAGGATTGGGCACTAAATTTTACCTGCCTTTCACATTCAGGACAGGATCAAACTGAAGGTGCGTTCCCCCCATCCATGTCCCAGCAACAACTGTTGGGCAAATGGGCTACTAGAAATTTCCAAATTCAGGATTAATTTTACTGGATCAGAGACTGCTTTGGAGAGGCTACAGTGGACTATGGAAAAACAAAAAACTCTGGCAGGTTCCAGAGATGGCATTAGCTATGAAGGTAGTTCTGCTTATTGCTGCACATGGAGCTTAGGCTGGTGACCAGCAGCACTTTGACGTGCGTTGGCAGGTGCAGCTTGCCTGTCATTTCCCATTTTGTAGCTGGGGGTACCTCGAGAGCTATTCAGGATTATACTGTTGTTGATGGACTGCACTGATTGGACAGAACACTAGTGAGAATTAGTTAGGAGGGGAAGGATTACACTAGGTCACAGTGAAGAAAAATCAAATGTTACCCTCCCAGAATGACATGAACAATGTGGGACAAAGGTTTACAGGTGGTTGCATAAGTTGTGCCTGAAATACAGTGTTTATGGGCCTGCTGTGTAGGTGGAGACTGTATTAGTGGGTGGAAAAGGTATTTGCATCTGGGGAGTTCGGTAATTCCATGCACAAACCGCAATTTATGAGACAGGCTCACAATATAACGTAGGGGAAAGGGATAGCAATAGGAAATAAACATACAAGCTGGGAGATTTTCAAAGACACAAAAGGCAGTCAGCTGCCCAGCGTGCAGTGAAATGCCAGGGGAGCTGGGTGCCTGACTCCAGTAAGTCTCCTTTGAAAATCCCAGATGTCAACTGGATTCACTATAAATAGCAGGACAGGTGTGAATCTTTCAGAAAGACTCAGGTATGACAGGGTAATAAAATAAGATTAAGTGGGTGCTTAAGTGTTTTGCTGAATTGGGCACTTAATTAGTACATAGCTAATTCTGTCCCAAGTTTATCTGCACCAGGGAAGAAGAATAGAAATCAAAGAACATCTAAAATACCTGGAAGGCCAAAAAGACTGTTAGCAGCAGCAATACCTAGTCTGCATGGTCTATCTCCAACATGTACATGATGCTGTCTCGGAGCTTCTGATTTCTAAAACCTGTTTAGCTGCTGTATGATCCTGAAATCCAGCATTTGCTCCTTCATCAGATGCTTTTAAAATACATGGGTTATAAAGCCAGAAGGGACCATTGTGATCATCTAGCCTCAGCTTCTGCCTAACACAAGCCATAAAATCTTACCCAATGAGTCCTGCATCGAGCCCAATAACCTGTGGCTGAATCAGAGCATATCTTTTAGAAAGACACTGAGTCTTGATTTCAAAACTCCCATGTGATGGAGAATTACATGCCTTGGTAATCTGTTCCAATGATTAATTATCCCCATTGCTAAGAAATTATGTCTTATTTCCATTTTGAGATTACCTAGCTTCAACTTCCAGTTATGGGGCATTTTTATGCATTGTCTGCTAGGTCAAAGAGCCATCTAGTATATGATCTCTTCTATCCATCTAGGCATTTATAGATCATGACCAAGTTGCCACTTAACTTTCTGTTGGATAAGGTCAATAGACTTTGCTTGTTAATGACAGGTTTCAGAGTAGCAGCCGTGTTAGTCTGTATTCGCAAAAGAAAAGGAGGACTTGTGGCACCTTGGAGACTAACAAATTTATTTGAGCATAAGCTTTCGTGAGCTACAGCTCACTTCATCAGAAGAAAAAAACTCCCCAAAAATATTTCCTTTTTAAATCCTTGCTGCTTGCAAACCCTAATTCCTCATGCACACAAAACTGCTACTGAAGTATCTGGGTCCCTCCCATTAGTGTGAGAAGCTGTGACACTTTTCAAGGTTATCCAGTTTGTGCTGGGTTAATCACTACCACCCGCTTGCAGCGGGAGGGAGCCCTCTCTGTGCCCACCAGGGGAAACTCTCCCCAGCTGCTGGCTGATTGGCAACATACTGGGCTCCATGAGCCCTGCCCTGTCCCAGTGCAAGCTAGCAATTCACCCACCCCACTTTGTTACACACGAGTGCCAGTCCCCTATCTTCTGGACATCTGCAGCATTCGCCCAGTGGTGAGACAACGTGCCCCAGTTCACCTCAGTTCAATGCTGTCCTTAGCACAAGGCACTCAGACATACGTATAGCAAAACCAAATTAATGTTTATTTAATAGAGCTTGAGATGAAGATTTAAAATAAAGGCAAGTAAAAGGATTTGGTAAGGGGCTAAAAAAATATAGAACACAGTCTATAGCCTATACTTATCAACAAGTTACTTTCCTGTCTAATAATGTTATTTCTTACCCAAATGTTAGTCCTTCCAGTGCTTGTCCAGCCCATAAAGCTGGGGTCTGCTGTTCATGAGACCTCCCCTGCTGACCGAGAGTTCTATCCTGTAATGGATAACCACTTGGGCCAATTCTTCTTGTATACAGTCCCAGGCTATTGTTTCGGAGCCCAGCCACCCCTGCTTTTCTCAGAACACTTCTGGGATTCATTTGTCTTCGTAAATCTCCAGACTGCATAAATGTCAAACAGTAAACATAGGCTGTGTCCATGGGTGTCCTTTGTTCTCATGTTGATTGGGTCAGCGCTCGGACTCCCTCTCCTTCAGTGGTAGGTTTCACTCCCAGAAGGATTGTAGATATCATGCAGGTTGCATGCATGTAAAATTGTTTCCCATATAAACATCTGGCAATAACCATGACAATCAGTTAGTCCTTAGCTATCGGCAGGGACTGCACATGCCCCCCTTTGGTGTAATATCCAGAAAATGGTTGGAGACTGATATAATATGCATGCCGGGGCATGTCTGTGTCATGGAAACAGATATAGCTGAAAGGTGAGATTTCAGTGGTATTCAGAATACGTTTTATCTGTATACATTCTCCAGCTCTTAAAAACACTCCAACAAATGTGGCTTAGTGCAAAAGAGTCAGTGGTTGAAAACTTATCAGTGTATGTGACCTGCCACATTGCTCGGTTTCTACATTGTCCACTCTCTGCAAGAGTTATTCAGTTGTTAGCCATTCCCTCCAACAATTAGTCAGTTGTTAATGGTTATTCAGTTGGCTAGCCACTCCCTCCAACAGTTATTCAGTTGTTAGCCCCTCCCTCCAATGGTTATTCAGTTGTTAGCCCCTCCCTACACCGGTCATTTTGTTGCTAGCCCCTCCCTCCAATGGTTAGTCCGTTGTCAATGGTTAGTCAGTTGCTAAATTCTTCCTCCGATAGTTATTCAGTTTCTAGCTCCTTCCTGCAATGGTTGTTCAGTTGCTAACCCCTCTCTTCAAAGGTTATTTTGTTGTTAGCCCCTGCCTTCAACGGTTATTTAGTTGCTAGCCCCTCCTTTCAACGATTATTCAGTTACTAACCCCTCCCTCCAAAGGTTAGTCAGTTACTAACCCCACCTTTGCTTCCTGTGGGATTGAAATACAATGCTGTTGCCATAAGGCTTTCCCAAAGCAATGCAGAGGGTGGAGCTTAGCCCCTCCTTCGACCTAAACTCTGCTCCTCTGAGATGGCCTCAGCATTCCACTTTCATCCCATGTGGTGTGAAGAAGTCATGGCCTCATGAAATTGTGATTCACCTTCATGCCACAGTTTGTGGAAACTTCTACTTCTCTGTGCGGTAGAAATAATGCTCGAGGTGTCCCCACTGTTCACCTCTGAGAGCCTGTGATGGGGTGCCTGCCCCACACTGGGCTCTGAGAGGTTAATAGACACCTAGGGAGGCTGTGTAGGAGGGAACCAAACACAGAAGGGCTTATAGGAGCAGCCAATCAGGGCCAGGAAGGTCCGTATAAGAAGAGCTGCAGTACAGAGAACTTTCAGACACTCCCTAAAGAGTAGACTGCGCTTGCCACTGAAGGAAGTGGCTGGACAGGGGACTACAGTTCCCCCCGGAAGGGGGGACACAGAGCATGACACTGCCCTCCAGCTGTGCCACAAAGAGGACGCCGCAGTCCTGGGAGTGATGTGGGTCCAGGAACAGAGGTGACGGTGGGCAAGACACCACCAGCCCTGGCATGCAGTGCTAATTTCCCGGACAGCCAGCAGGAGGCACCACAGTGGTGAGTCGTGCCCCGTCACAGAGCCATTTATTGCCTTGTACATAACCCTGTCTGGATAAATCACTCTTTACATAAAACCATCTCATTATTTGTGCGCATGAGCTCAGCGATCAGGAGAGTGGAGGGGTCAATAATGCTGGCTTGAGCCAAGCATAATTTGGACGGATACTGCCAAAATATCTCTAGATGTCCTGCAGCACCCCCTCCGGTTCATCCTCCTCACACAGTGGGCCGATAGCATGCCAGCTAGAACCCCACGGGCCGCAAGGAGTTCCAGCAGCTCCACTGTGGCCTAGACTGTGATGTGGAGAAACCAGGGGGCTTGGGATGCAAAGCAGGATTGGAAAGCAGATGGTGAAAGGCTATTGCTGCAGCTCAGTGTTCCACAGAGCCTCCACAAAACAAGCAATTATCAGTGGGCTGAGTGCACAGAGCAGAAGGGCTGGAACCCGACCTGCTTTAGTCTGCCAGATCCCGCTCACGTCTTTTGCATGAGGTACAGTTCTGCAGGCATGTCTCTCTCTTGCGCGTTCAGCATTTGAAAGCAAAGGGCCTGGATGGAGGACGCTGTGCAACTTCATCTGCTACCGACCGCAGCGTGTGGGGAGGGTGCTCCGCGTCTTGCGGGATCAGTTTAAAACAGCTGTGCAGGAAAGCCTAAAAAGGCATAGAGGATGGTTTAGTGGTTAATGCACTGGGCTAGGACTTAGAAGATCTGCTTTCAGTTCTGGCCCTTCCACAGACTCTGCGTGACCTTGAGCAATTCATTTAATCTCTCTGGGCCTAAAGTCCCCATCTATAAAACAGAGATGCAAATAGTCCCATTATCTGTCTTGACTATTTAGTTTGTAGGAGCTTCAGGGCAGGCACTAATGACATGTGCCTAGCACAGTATGGCCCTGTTTTCAGGTGCTACCTAATAATAATAGGGTCAAGGGTTTTGTTTTCCATCACTGCCATAAATCCAACGCAGGTCAGCACTGGCCAAAACCTAATGTCACCTGATGTCTGTGTGGTGAAACGAATTGGGCTTGGTGCAGTACCTAGTGAACAGATGTCCTGTTTGCCCACAAAGACCCATCTCCATTGGCATGCATTGCTGGTATTTCCAGAAGGCAGGCCATGGAAGTAGAAACTTTACTGGTAGAGATGCTCACAGCTGAGACATGTTAGTGGGCCATATCACTGCCATTGTCCATGCTCTGCCTTTTGGCTCTTGTCCTTCAAATCAAGTCAATTGGACTCCTTGCATTCTTAAAGTGAAGCGTCTGCGTAAGAGTTTGCAGGATCTGAGGGTAAGCACAGTATTCCACTGATCTGGCTGTCAGGCCAGCATGACTTTTGGTTTTGCTGGTGAGTGTTCCTCTCTGTCCTTTCTCCCCAGTGTGAGTGGTAGGCGGGGCCTCGGGGAGAAGAGGCCAAGTGGGGTGGGGCCTCAGGGCGGAGCAGGGGGTGGGCTGCACTCCGGATGTCGGGGCCCACAAAAGATTAATCCGGCCCTGCAGGTGCTGAGCACCCCCGATTTTTTTTTCTGTGGGTGCTTCAGCCCCGGTGCACTCACCGAGTCGGCGGCTATGTGATAGTCACCCGAACATTTTAGGATGTAAGGGAGAAAAGATAGATAAATGTTCCAATCTCAGCTCAACAGCTTGTGTACATGACCACAATGCAGAAAGATCAGCAATTACCTTCACGAAGTGCCATTGTTATACCAAAGAGACTAAAGGTGGAATTTACATCCAGTTGTTCAGGGAGTTTTACAGGCAACTATTCCCATTATTGCTATGAGGACTTTTATGTGTAATTTAATGAGCAGAGCCATGGTGAAAGCTAAGCCTTTTGGTTATGCATCATTTTTTTTTAGTTCATCATTATTTAACATCCTCTCATATTCAGGCTGTATTGCAAATGCCCCAAAGTGTTTTGCAGAGAATATAGTGGAATTTAGATGCAAAGAGATGCCAAATGCTGGATTCAAAATCATCACATATTTGGGGTGTAGATTTACACACCTAACCCCCGGCACATCCAAATGAAGATATTACTCCAGTAGAAAAAAATATGCACATATCCATTCACAGCCCTTTTTACTATTCACTATAGGCAGAGTAGAAAATGGAATCTGAAATGCCTTCTCAGCACTCGAGATTTGTTCTCCTAGGGCCACTGAGACATACTGGCAGGGGTAGTGTCAGAGAACTTTCCCCGTTTATGATGATTATGTATTTGTATTACAGCAGTGTCCAGAGGCACCAAAAAAGATCAGGGCCCTGTTGTGCTAGGGGCTGTACAGACCCCTAGTCAGAAACAGTCTCTCCTGCCCTAAAGAGCTTTCAATGTAAATAGACAAGACAAACAAGGGGTGGGAGAAAGGTAAGTGTTACTATCCCCGTTCGACGGGGGGGAAAGCGAGGAACAGAGAGATGGAGTGACTTGCCCCAGGTCACATAGGGAGCTTGTAGCAACACCAGGAACTGATCCGAACTCTCCTGAGTCCCAGTCCAGGGCCTTAACATTGAGATTCCTTCCTCCCTTTTTGTTGCCCTTGTTGTACCTGCTGTGTGGATCAGTCCAGGACATTGTTCTTCAGGAGTCTCAGTCTTGATCCTGCATCCTCATCCCTGTTTTATTTTTTTAAACCCGCATAATCAGTGAAATTCTAGGTTCGGTGGCTCCTCCCACATCTACAGGGTGGGCGGGCCTTTTAATTGCTTTGCTGGACTCTATCCATATTCCCAGGATTTAAATATGTCCCCAAACCCCAGCTGATAGAAATCGATGCAGCACCATTGTGGCCAGCAAAGCTAAGGCAATTGACACTGGCTGAGGATCTGAACCTTGATGAGTTATTCATTGAGTGTTTTTTCCCTCCATGTGGCCACCCCGTCAGTGTCACTCAGATCAGAAAGCTCTGTGTATGCGCACGGCATACCTTGGCCTTGCATTTGCCAAA
The DNA here is from genome assembly GCF_009764565.3 of Dermochelys coriacea. NCBI lineage: Eukaryota > Metazoa > Chordata > Testudines > Dermochelyidae > Dermochelys > Dermochelys coriacea. The sequence goes on along the minus strand of NC_050069.1, from coordinate 7,013,263 downwards.
GGGAGCTATACAAGATGGTGCGACCTATTTAAATATCCTGCTCGTCAGCCTTTCTGAATGTGATGGCATTATAATGCGGCCTAATAGGATGGGACATTCTTTAAAACACTATCATAATCACATATATGTTGTGTTTGAATTTTTGCTCCGGTTTCAGCGATGCAATAACACTATATTACTGCACAGCTCATTACGCTAAATGTTCACTTTGGACCCTGAGTGCTGTATACAGTCAAATGAACAATTGCTGGCCCATGATACCCAAATGACTAGAAAGCAATAATAAAGGGCTGAGCCTGGCTCAGTCCACGTATCAGGGAGCTGTGAAATGTGCAGCCTCATTCCTTATAATGAACTACGCGGGCGTCAGCTGGTCAGCTTCCCTTCGTGCCCCAGTCAAGATGTGTATGCACGATACATGCAGCTTTGGCTGCAAATCAACACTAGCTCTGGTGGGAAGAGAAGTGGCTGGCTTTTGCCGCAGCTGATTCAGAATGCTAAAATGCAATAACAGCTGGTGCATGTTGGATGGGGGTGGGGTGATGTGTAGAAAAGGGGACGTTGGGGAGAGGATATGGGAATGATGCTGTTATTGGCAGGTCCTCTTCACTCTGTAGCCTTGGCACATGTTTCTGGCTGGAAAGTGATGGCCTGGCAGCTTCTACTGTGTAAACAGGAGAGCCCTGGTGTTGTTTTTTCTTATGACACCAAACTGCTGTTTCCCTGGGCTCCTGTGTTTTCTCTACATTTTTGGGGAATCTTTCTCTCTCCAAGCTGCCCGAGTGATGGGTATGCAGCCAAGTTCTGCAAATTGTGCTCAGTGGGAGCATTCAAAGCACCCGAGAGTTAACGTGGTTTTCGTTATTTAATGGAGGGAGTTGCTTATAGCCCCCTTAGTATAATAGCATAGGTTCTTGTAAATGGCACTCATCTGAAGTATTGTCCTCTGCCTCCAGGTTCCTGATCAGCAGCAAAGAGGCTACTCCTAGAGAACCTGTTCCAGGTTTGACACGGAGCCCAGAGCTGTATGGGGCAGGATTTGGGGGTGGGGAGGGGTTCAGTGAGCCCCCCAGGTGAAGGTCAGGCCTGTGCAGCGGGCCAATTCGAGGTCAATGCATCACTTAGGTCTCCCTTGTAAGCCCCGGACCCCCCCCTCCCGCAGGGTGGGACTTAAATGGTGCATAGGTCTGGAGCATGTCCTCCCGTGTCTCCCATGCAATGCAGGCATGATCAAGAAAGCTGGCAGTCTGTGCCCTGGTGGCCTGGGACACAGCACCCAGCTCTGTGGACCGTCAGCCCACCACTAACCTTCCAGCGAAATCAGCCACAGCCTGAGGAAAACGACAGGCACCTTGGGCCCTGTGCTGCACCCCACAAACCCTCCTGCCTAGCCTTGGCCAGGGCTCCGAGGAGGGGAGGAATAGTCACAAAGGGGCAGAAGCCGGATGGGGCTTGCAGCCATCTCTGAGGGAAATAACTGGAGGCACTGGGCTAGCCTTGAAAGCTTTGGAGGTGCGGTTCAGCCATGAACCCCTCTTAGATTGGATGATTATGGAAACCGCCTTGGTCTCGAAATGTATTATTATTGTGTATTCGTTATTCTTATGGCAGCACCTAGGAGCCCCATCCTGGGCCAGGCCCCCATGGTGCCAGGCACAGTAAAAACACAGAACAAGAAGACGGCGCCTGTCCCAATGAGCTCACAGTCTAAGTAATCAGGCTTATAATGGTGTAACAAAAGGCTCTTTTTCTTCTGAGCATTCCTTATTCCAGTGGATCCAAAATACCCAGAAAGTTGCCTTTGTCTTGTTTGCTTTTGTTTTCCCATTCTGGGCCTAGTGGAGAGCCAAGAAAATTAAACCACAGCCCCCAACTTTTTCCCCTTCCCAAAAACGGTTAATCAGGCCTTTCTATATCCCAGCCTGTGGTCTGAAGTGCCGGCTTATGCCGAGTTTTGGGCAAAGGGTTGAAGTCTGATTATCCAAATCATTTGTTCATTGTTCTTATGAATTGATTGTACAGTCCCCGTATGTTCTGCAAACTAGACTACCCCAAATCCCCATACAAATGACTTCTGATTTGGAGGTAGTTTGTTCAGACCCAGATCCAGACTTTGTGGCTTGGAGCCACGTCTAGTGTAGACGTGTAAGCAGGCAGATCCTCGACCAAGAAAAGAAGCCTCCAGTCTAGTCTAATCCCCTGGTTTAGTGATTTGGTTATTTTTAAGTTAATGCAGTGAATGGGAAAAGGGGGAAGGCTAAGACACATGGAGGTTGAAATCCTATTTTGAGAAAAGGTCTGGCACCTGCATAGCCCCTGAGTTACTGCAACTGCTGATGGGGAAAAGAGTTTGGATTCCAGGACCCATTCATAAGAACGTAACAGAGGCCACACTGGGTCAGACCAAAGGTCCATCTAGTCCAGTATCCTGTCTGCCGGCAGTGGCCAGTGCCAGGTGCCTCAGGGGGAATGAACAGAACAGGGAATCGTCAAATGATCCATCCCCTGTTGCCATTCCCAGCTTCTGGCAAACAGAGGCTAGGGACACCATCCCTGCCCGTCCTGGCTAATTCCACCCTTAATCTCCTCACTGAGATTGTCAACATAGGGGCCACTCATGACCTTGTTGCCTGTGTTTTAAGAACCGGGAGTGAAGTCACTCATTCATCACTCACAAGCCACCAAGGAGTATAACGGACCCCAGGGATGAAGCTGACCCTAAGACTTGACAGAGGGACACTATCCACCCATCTGTCCATCCTGTGATATTTCATATCTGCATGGCATGAGTCAGTCACACAGCCCCTCACTGAACTCCTAGAGCCCTGCACTGGCATGCACTGGCTCTATGTAAAATCTAGGAAGGTTTTTCTGGGGAGCCAGCTTGTCTATGCCTATCCTAAAGTCCACGTCAGGAGTGCAGAGAGGGTATCTTCTAGAACATTGCAACATGGGCACCTTCTTACCCCTGCTCTGCCATTTGGAAGGAAAGGTGTCATACATAGATAAAGGAAAGAAAACAAAGGCCCAATGCTATTATGTAAATGGCCAGTATTTGTAATGGGAAGGCAGGCCTGGGGAAGGATGGGACCGGAAGCAGGACAGATGGATGCTGCTCAGAAATCTGATTTGCAAAAAAGGGAGCACCGAAGAAGAAAAGAAGCAGAAGATGGGGTTGCCCCAAGATAAACGTAGATGGTATTTCAGGGGTTATGGTTCATGCTTCCATACTTGTGAAACATGTAGGAGCTAGTAACACACATCTGGGAACATGTCTGCTTCCCCTGTTGGATGCATAGCAGCTGAGTAACTTTGAGGAGAACAAGGCATCTGAAGGGCTATCGGCACTGGGATTCACCACCCGCCCATGCAAGAGGAGACTCCTTTAACTCCCAAGCAGAGCAGCTCCCTGCATGCCTAGTGCTGCTGATCACACACTCTCTCTGCTGTCCCATGGGGTTGTGCCCCTCTTTCCTCCCTGTGCCTGCATCCCCTAAGTGGGGCATCCAGTCACACAGTTCACAGTGGCAGCCACAATAACCTATGGCACGTTCTGAGGATTGTTGCTTATGGTAACTTGACATCTTTTGGATGTTGCTCGCTCGCTCTCTGTGTGTGTGTGTGTGTGTGTGTGTAAGAAGCACATTAAGCAGGGATCGGGTTCTGTCCAGTATCTTCTTCAATGATTTAGATAATGGCATAGAGAGTACACTTGTAAAGTTTGCAGACGATACCAAGCTGGAAGGGATTGCCAGTGCTTTGGAGGATAGGATTACAATTCAAAATGATCTGGAGAAATGATCTGAAGTAAATAGGGTGAAATTCAATAAGGACAAATACAAAGTACTCCACTTAGGAAGGAACAATCAATTGCACACATACAAAATGGGAAATGACTGCCTAGGAAGGAGTACTGCGGAAAGGGATCTGGGGGTCATAGTGGACCACAAGCTAAATATAAGTCAACAGTGTAACACGGTTGCAAAAAACCTAAAGATCATTTTGGGATGTATTAGCAGGAGTGTTGTCACTGGGACATGAGAAGTAATTCTTCCACTTTACTCAGCGCTATAAGGCCTCAACTGGAGTATTGTGTCCAGTTCTGGATGCCACATTTCAGGAAATATGTGGACAAATTGGAGAAAGTCCAGAGAAGAGCAACAAAAATGATTAAAGGTCTAGAAAACATTGTTTTTATTTAGTCTGGAGAAGAGAAGCCAGAGAGGGGACAAGTACATAAAAGGCTGTTACAAGAAGGAGAGTGAACAATTGTTCTTGTTAACCTCTGAGTGGAGAGGACTGGATTAGATAACCAGGTGAAGTCCCTTCTAGTCCTGCACTTCTATGACTCTCTGCAGAGGTAGTTTCAGAGTGATCTTGCCCTCTGCCAAGTGGGCAGCAGCACTTGCCCCTTCACCAGGCCTGTTTTTGTCAAGCAGTTTCTTTTTTCTTTAAAATAAATCCCCAAACAAATTGCTCCCCTGCTTCCCCGTCAAGAAACTGAATCTGGAACCCTTAATGGCATTGCTGCAGCCTGTTAAGAAAGAAAAGTAAACACCCAGGAAGTCATGCTGTCCCTTTTGGGAAGCAGTGGACGGGGACTCGAGATCTGTGTTCTCGTCCCAGTATTATCATTTGCTTGCTGGCTCGCCTGGTGGGAGTCAATTCAGTTTCCCCATCTGTAAAATTTTCCCATGATCCTGACCTGCTTTGTAAAGTGCTTTGAGCTCTATGGATGGAAAGGGCTATATTAGCAGGATTAGACTCAGGGTGGAGGAATGAGACAGCCAGAGAATTCTAAAAAAGCACCCTATCTTTCAGAGCCAACCTTATGATCCGTAGAGTTCCAGGCAGTCATGATTCCCTCTAGCAGAAGGCAGTGGTGACACACACACTTGCCCATACATTACAGTAGATTTTTCTCATGGTAGCTAGACTTCCTAAAACTACAAAAGTTCTGAGCTTGGCAAGGTCACATCAGTGCTAGATCATTCTCACTGAGGACCACAGGGTTGATTGGGCAAGACGATCTTTTGGATCAATCTTCAACGATGATTGTGTTTGCTGTGTCTGAAAATTAAAGATCACATTTTTCCACCCCAGAAGTGGTTGCATTTCACTGGTGCTATAAGCACATGGTTTGTGAAGCACTTTGGGATGAAGGCTGTATAGAAATATAAGGTAGCATCTGTGACAAAGCTTTAGCCAAGGAGAACTTCACTGTTGTTACTATGCTGCCTGTTAAGGCTTCTTGTAGCTTTAGAGCAATAGCAGGCCTAGAATTCAGGCCTTCCTGATGAAAATGTGTAGGTGTCTACCATCGGAGTTACAGGAAAAACTCTGCTTTAGCAGGATATTAATATCAGAGCTGGGTGGGAAATGCTCTTCCTTTCCCATTCATATTTTTGAGAGTTCAAATTTTTTTCCTGTCTCAAATCAGGGTGAAAAGTCAAAATTTTGAAAATATTCCCCAACCATAAGAACATTTCCCTCCCCAACCCCATTTTGGGTCAGTTGAAACACTTGTTTTGATTTTGCCTTTTTTTTTTCTTTTTTAACTTTCTTTTCAGTCTAATTAGCTCAAATTTTGAAGTGAAAAGTTGTTTCAAACTAAAACACCAGAATGTTTTGTTTAAAAAATGTTGAAATGAGGCATTCTGACAGTTTTGAAACTTTTTTCCTCAACTTCCTTTGGAGTTGGGAATTTCATTGAACCTGACCCCGTTTTGCAAACCATTTTGATTTTGAGAACTCAGCTTTTTGAGAAAATAACAATTTGACAAAACAGTCCTGATCAGCTGTAGTTAATATTAATGATTTGCATTACAGTGGCACCAAGGGGATCTAGACAGAGTTGTGCCTGGTGCTGTACAAACATATAACAAAGAGACAGTCCCTGCCCCAAAGAGATTACAATCCAAGACAAGAAACAACACATAGCTACAAGAAAAAGGCAAGGTGAGCACAAGGAACACTGAGCGTATGTCTACGTTGCAATCATGGGGTATTATTGCCACTTAAGTAGACATACCTGAGGTAGCTTTAACCTAGGAACCTAGATTAAATTGCCTAGAACCCTGGATAATTACTCTTGAGGCTAGCCTGCTCTGAAGCATGTGTTGCTGTGGCTTCCCTGTTCCAGTATCCGAGCTAGCTAGATTACTTCTACCTTGTCATATGTCTACTCAAGCTGCGATCACACCTTGTACATGCCATATAGGCATATCCAATTACAATATGGATCAGCATGATAAGCAGGAGTCACAATACACCAGCTGCCTAACCATTGTCAAGTTTTTTGTAGGCATCACATTCATAGCAAAGAAGAGTTGTAAGGAGGCAGTTAGCATATAACACACAGTTTGGAAATTTGGAGAGGGCAGTCATGTACATACACCCTAAAAATAGATTACAATTTTATTATGGTTTAATTTGGCTTCTGGTACCAGCTGCAGTAACTGTGTATCACAAAGGCTCTTGCTGATTATAAAAAGGAAACACAAAACAAAGTGCTTGTTAGCAGTGTCCAAAACAGGTTTGCGTGTTGGGGAAAGGACAGGCTTGGGTCTTATTTTATCTGGCGTAGTTTGCTTGCACCTGATTTTCATGCCTTGAGCCATGTAAGTTCTCGTTTGGCTGGACACACACTGTGTGTTCTGGGCATCCGAGGGCTTCCAGAGAGAGGTTAATTAATACTTTAGTAGGCAAACGCCATGAAAGGACAGTAAGGAGAGCAGGAAACGGGAGCTATGAAATATACACTTGTTTCTATTTCCTCTGTTTGGTCAAGGCTGAGGGTGTTTGGAGGTAGCATGCTCCTTGGGAGAGGAGAAGAAAGTAGCAGGAGAGACTGTGTCTTTCTGTGGGAGATCCTGACCAAGGGAGTGGTCAATCATCTTGCTGGAAGGTAGTATGGCAAGAAGGTTTCCTTGAACCAAAACTGTTGTTTCGTTAAGTCTTAGACTTTAGAAAGTGTTTTTAATTTATTTGCTGGTAATCACTTCTGCCTCTGTGCTTTGTCCTTGAGCTCTCTTAAAATCCTGTCTTCCTTTGTTAATAAACTCGTTTTACTTTCATGCTAAACCAGACGGTGCTGTGTTTGCACTGAAGTGATAGTTAACTCCAGTTCAAGTGATACGCCATGAGATCTGTCTCTTTACAGGAGCAAACAAATGATCCTTATTATTCCTCTGAATGGCCCAGGAAAGGGCTGGGCATTGTAGATTGCATGGCTTTGGGAACATTTGGATCTGGGCAATGTTGAGGTCATCTTGCCAGGTGTAGCCAAGGCTGGTGGGGGCCAGAACGTGGCTGTGGTGGAACAAGCAGGCTGCTGCGGTTGGAGCTGTAGGTCCAGAGCTGCCTTACACACAGACACTCAGTCCATGCTTGTGTGTTGGCTGGGAGCATCCAGACCTGGGAGCTACAGAACCAGAGCATTTTAAGGCTCCTGGGTTATCGGGCAGGTGATGACCCAAGGCGTCTCTGGTCTGGATTGCACCCAAGAATGTGACACACTCAGTGAAGAGGTATCCACGTGTATGCAGCTTTTCCCGCGCTGTGACACTGCTGCAGTACGTAGACCTGGCAGTGAGCTTTGGGCTGGTTTGGTTTTGTGCCATAGGAGATTTTCTCCCCCATTTCTCTTTAATCTTTACCGATTGTTTATAGAGAACAGAAAAAGCTGCTCCGTCCTTTCTGCACTGTAGCTGTATCCCTGGGCTATTGGAAGGCTGTGCCCATCCTCTGCTTTCACTTTCAATTTGTAACTCTGCTGCTGTGGTGCTGTGTTTGTTGGTGCGTGAGCACGGACCCTGGAAAAAACACATATATGCACATAAATGCACCTACATCTGAGTACACACCCAGATATACACACATACAGGTGCAGGGACACGCAACACCTGGCTATCTATACTCATGGCACACAGAGACAGGCAGATGTTCAAACACATGGCATGCATACACAAAACACACACACGTACACCGACAGATACCTTAACACAGAGACACACACACTCAAGACATTATCAATCCATGAGATCCCGACGTGTGTAAAAACTCCTTTACAATGTGGATCTGACTCATACGAATTCTTTCCGTGCTGGCCAGTGACCATGAGGCTTGGGGTCACTGGTTGGATGGTGGAAGTCCCCTGCTGGCTGATGGATTGATTTTCCAGACAGGCATTTTGTGATCTCAGAACATGCTCCTTTGGTTTGTGCTTGTGGGATTATTCCAGGAATAGTTTAACAGAACCATAGGAAGTGAATGGTCACCCTAGCCTCTCTCTTGTACATGATTACTCCTTGGGAGTAAGGAGCCTGAATCATTAGTGTTTGAGTGTTCTTGGAGGACTGGAATGAATTGTTCTGGGGATGCTGGGTACTCATAAAAATCAGAGCTTGGAAAAGACTTCTGGCCAAATTCTTTCCTTCTGAGACTCCACTGAATTGAGTGGAGTTGTGCTAGGCATGGATTTCCACAGTTTAAAATTGCCTGGTTTTCAGAGCCGTCTGTGGACCTATCCCTGTCTGCTTGATGTAACTTATCTCTGTCTGCTTCCCTGAATGCCTCCTAGTTCAGCAAAGCATTTAAGTACATGCTTAAATCCCTTCATGGTCAGCATGCTTTCAGTTCAACCTGTGCTGAAGTGCTTTGCTGCATAGCGATGGGCACGGTCTCGTCTTCTTTAATGCTGCTACTGCTGATGCAAAAGCCTTCTTCCCCACAGCTGCGGATGTCTGACATGTCTCTAGGTATGTCCCCTTGACCTTCTAAAGGCCCAAGACTTGGCTGGGCCCAGGTAGGGACGGCTCAGGATAACCCCCTGCCCTTCAGAGATGAATCTGTTCCTGTTGAAACCCCACGTGGAAACAGAGCTCAAAGTGAGTACTTGGGGAACTAAACCAAAGCCCGTATCCCACCCCTAGAAATTTCTCAGCCCACTTCAGTGCCCAGGATGTGAGGCTGGGTCAGAGAAAAAGAAAACTCCCTCTTGGGAATAGAACAGGGACAGGAGTGGCAAAGAGCAGTCACGGGAGAGACAGCAAGGGATTCTGGGTGAGCCAGGGCAGCAGTGGCACTGATTCAACTTTCAGCAGGCACTCTGGCAGAGCAGAGAGACGCGCGCCTCTTGCCAGTGCTCAGCTGTGAAAGGCAGACGAGCGCCAGCAAGGCAAAATGTCTGACAGAGGGAAGAAAAGCTGGGACTCTGGACCAGAATCTGAGAACCACCCTGTTGTGAGAGAACTGTTCACACCAGGAGAGCTGCAATTGCTTGCGGCTGGTTGGAGTTCTGCCCTGTGGACATTGGTGTCAATGCTTCTGTCTCTGAGGTCAGAATTTCCTGCCCCTGGCCTGTGCAGTAAATTCTCCTCGAGGAGCCCTTTGGGAACTCATCTCCCATCTCCACTTTTCTGCTTTATCTTCTTCACCCTCCCAGAGGGTATTTGGAACACATACAACCACACTCAGACACAGTGTACTGGCACACACGAATGCCCATATACAGGTACACATGCACACACCCTGAATGCACATAGAAACCCATTTATGTGGGTGGGCGAGATTCTCTGGCCTGCGCTGTGCAGGAGGTCGGACTAGATGATCAGAATGGTCCCTTCTGACCTTAGTATCTATGAATCTATGTGTACACACACAGATTTGGACACACCATCTGTCGTGCACAGATATGCACCACTGTGCCAACTCACACACATGTGCGTAGGGGCATAGAAATTCATTTATGTGAACTCACATGCACAGATTTGTACACACCATCTATCGTGCACAGATATGCACGCCTGTGCACGCACATACACCTTAAAGTGGGTGCAAATGTAATTTGCTTCCACTCTGAGAAAACAGCGCAACGAGGCTTTAGTGTAAATAAGCACTGAATCTGCACGCATCAACCCATAGACACAGCCTCAACTTTGAAATGCAACTCTGCCGAAAACGATAACTTAGCCCTCATAAAATTTTAATTAAAATTCTACACATTCTCCCGCCCTTCCCTCCCCCTCCAAATGAACATCTAATGTCAGCTGGGAAAATATACTCATTCAGCAATTAAATAATTGAAATGCTCTTCTGGCAAAAAGAACTAGCCTGCCTTCCTCGTGAGTTACAACTTTTTGTGTTTTGTGATTTTTTTTCCCCCTTTTACCCTTCTTCTCTCTCTCTCCTTCCCTCTGGTGAGATGAGGATGCTGCTCTTGAAAGCCATTTTAAATATTCATGTTTTAATTAACGGACTTTATTGCATGAACTCTATATTAGATAATAAAAGGACTGCCTGTGGCAGAGTGTATTTTTTGTTTGTTCTTGAAAGGGGACTGGGAAGTAAAAGGCCTAATATGTGTCCTCCATAAACATTTGAAAGATAGACAGAAGTACAGGGAAGGCAACAGCGGGTCCTCAAAGTTCCATAAAAAGGAAGTGCCTAAATATCTTTGGGATGCTGAATCTTAGCCAAAGATCCCTCCATGGCTCATGCGTTCCTAAACCGGATCACTCTGTGGATATGTCTAGGTGCCAGCAGCACAGCTATGGCACTGCAATTGCGCCACTGTCCCCTAGGTGCTTCCTACAGTGATGAAAGGGATTTTTCTATCTCTCTGAGAAGTGGTAGCTGAGTTGATGGAAGGATGCTTCTGTCAATCTTGCTGCGTCTTCTGTGGGGGTTAGGTTGTCCTAAGTGCATTGCACGGGGTGTGACATTTTTCATAGCCCTTAGCAATGTAGCTAGGCTGACCCTGAGTTTTAGGTGTAGATCAGGCCTCAGCTACATTCACATCTCAATGTAACAGTGGAGTAGATCCACTGGGCCTGACTCAATTGAGTGGAGAATTGCATCCCAAGACCACAGTGGTTTTTCTGTGGAGTTACACCTTGGGACAGTGTTACCTAGTGGTCAGAGCACTAGACTGTGAGTGAAGATACCTGGGTTCTATTCCATGGGCAAGCCAGTTCACTTTCTTGTGCTTCTGTTTACCCTCCCACATTGGTCTGTTAGGCTGTAAGCTCTGAGGGTCAAGGGCCATCTCTTACTATGTGCACAACAATTCCCTGATATCGGGACGGATGGAGAGGGGGCTCACCTCTTAATGCTACTGGAATGTAAATAATAATAATAGTCTGTTGGTGTAACTGGTATCCCAATCTGTCCCTGTAGCTACATCCTCAGAGCTTCAAAATTTCTTCAGGAAAGGAAGTGTCTCTTACAGGAACTCAGAATCATCCACTAGAAGGGAGGCTGCATGGTAGGGAGAATGTTAACGTCCTAGTACTGTCTTCTGCTAGGCTGTTCCAACATTCGACAGTGGAGAGAGAGCGAGAGACTGTTGTTAATTACATTCATATCATTATTTCAGTGCTTTAATGATAAATTTATACCCTGCCCTGAGGATACCACTACCTTAAGTACCATTTGTTCAGCTGTAATTCTGACAAGCTTCTAAAGCCGAATTGCTCAACCTGCCCCCATCCCTAGTTTTACAGGGAGAGATAAAGGGCCAAAGTTTGCTCTCAGCTACATTGGTGTAAACCTGGGGCAACTCTGCCAACTTAGGTGGAGTTACTCTGGATTGATGCCAGGGTGAGTGAAGAGCACTGTCAGGCCAATAGTATTTTAAGGCCCCTGGAGGGAGTATTCTTCACTCTGTCTTTTGAAGCTCTTGTGCAGTGTTGCTGTGCACCATTAAATGCTTTTTATAGAGGCTAAAGATGGGAAGATTTAGTCCCTACCCCAGGGACCAAGGCAGGACTTTTCCCTATAGTATGTTCCTCAGTCCAGTTTTTAATGTCTCAACTGGTGGAGCTTCCACCACTTCTCTTGGATGATCATACCATGGTCTAACAAATCGCACTGTTAGAAAGTTTTGCATCGTATTCAAGCTAAAATGATCTTACTTTAACTTCATCTCTTTCCTCCTGGTTACATATACCACCATGTACCACCCTCACGCTCCTCTCTCCCGGCGTTTTCAAATATTTGTAGATGCTTATTACTGTCTGGCTCCCAGTCACTTAGTCATCAGTTGACCAAGCTACACATTCAGGCCTGATTCGGATCTCATGTACACAGATGTAAATTAGGAATAACTCCAGTGAAGTCAGCATAGTTACACCAGTGGAAATCAGGAGTAACCTAATGCAGAGTGAGGTTTCTCTCAAACTACACCAGTGAACTGAGATAAGAATATGGTCCGTAGTTCTTTTCCTTCCTTCATAAACCAATCCATCCTGCTTTCTTAGAATTCTTCCTGCTTTTCTTTTGTTGTCATATGAGATGGCTGCATCTCAGTGCTAGGATAAGTGATTCCTTTCTCTCTAGTGTCTGATTTAGATCTCCCATCAGCTTTATGTGAGATAACTTCACTGGGGCTGATTCTACTCTTGGCTAGACTGGTTGAATCAAATACAAGTCCACTGAAATAGTGGGACCAGATCCCCAGCTGGTGTGAACCAGTGTTGCTCCATTGGGTTAGATCCCTAGCTGGTGTGAACCAGTGTCGCTTCATTGAGGTCAGTAGGGCCAGATCCCCAGCTGGTGTAAACCAGTGGAGCTCCATTGACTTTGCGCACTGATAATTTACAACACAAGGTGCAAGGCAATGGAGAACCAGTCTCAAAGTCTATTACTGTGAGATATATGGATGCCCCGTGGCACTCTTCTAAGTCACATGTAATAAAGTAATGGGACAAAGAAAAATATAGACAATGAGAAGGGTCTAATGATATGAATGGGCCAAATCCTGAAGTCCTTGATCAGGCAAAACTCCCATTGATTTCACTGAGAGCAGTGCCTGAGAAAGGAATGGAAACTCCAGGACCTAGCCCAGTGATAATTAAATCAATTGCACCTAGATAGCAGTAATGCTTTCTGTTCAAGGATCTTAAAATACTTTACAGAATTACTTATCACCACTACCATTTGATTCATTATTATTGCTACTCCTAAGTGTGCCAGATAGTACGGGGACAAAGCCGGAACTAGAACTCAGGAATCCTGTCTCCGAAATCCCGGCTTTAGTTCAGCTGTCTGTTTCAGGGGAGCTCACGCCTTTGGCTCAGTGAAGTAGAAGGCTGTAGCTAGACTGTCAAAGCATACAAGCCTTTTGGTGACCCTGCTCATGTCACTAGGGCGGGAGCTCTTGGAGTAGGGAGGACATTCTGATGTTAGGGGCTTTATCTTATATAGGACCTGATTACCACCCCCACCCTGATTTTTCACACTTGCAATCTAGTCACCCTATATTGGAGTAACAGAGCAGAACTTGACCAACTTGCCCCTAGGAGTGGAGATGTTCTCTGCAGGAATAATACCGGGTATCTAGGGCATTGCTCTAGTGTTGGGACTTCCCTTATTTGCTGATTCACTCCGGAGTAGAACTGAGTTGCCTGCTTCTTAACCTGAACTGGATTTCAGTGTCCACTTCAAATGGACTTGTGTTTACACCTTGTCGAAAGCTGTGCCAATTGGACCTTAACTCCTCTTCCTTGCGTTAAATTAACATGGTTGTGCCACTGGAATGAAGTATATCATGTCTCCAGCAGGGGTACTGGATGGATACCGCAGGGAAATGACAATGGGATATAAGAAAATGTGACTGGCCTTTCACCTCTATATCATTGGTTTGCCTCTGGCACAGGTTAGCACTGGCAGAAAGCTGATACTGCCTCCTGGCTGTTCGGTGGCCTATGTGAAACGAGCTGCTGGTCTCAGTCCAGATCTTAGCAGTCTGATCACAAAAGCTACCTGTCCTAACCGGCAGGCTCAGCAGAGTGTGGATGGAGAACGAGTGCCCTTGTCACCTGGAGAGGTGGTTCCTTCAGATCAACTCTGAGGCATGATAGCAGAAGCATATTGTGCGGGAAGCTTACAGGAAGCTTGTGCTGTGAACTGGTTCATTTAACTCTCTGGAGCTGTCAGCCTGGTCCCTTTTGCCAGCATGAAAAAAATTCACTTGCAGAAAAAAATAAAATAAAAAAATAGAGACAGGTCTCCAGTGAGTAAAAACTGCAGCCCAGGCTCTTTGGAAGGTTTCCCGTTTCCCAGTCGCTGAGCTCTGCTGTTATTCTATCCTCCTCTTCCATTAAGCCTGAGAAATGTCATTCCCGTGCCTGCCACCATCTTGATGATTGCCTCTTCCCCTGCCAAGAGACAGCCTTCCGCTGATTGTCCTTTTCATTTCCATCATGGCCTTCTGATTGAAACCTTGCCAGGGACCGGCTCAGAAACCGTTCTGTGGCCTCCCCCGGCTCAGGTGCCGGCTTGCTGGCCATGAGGATGTGTCTGCTTCTCCCAGGTCATCCTGGAGTGCTGTTCTTGGCAGGGTTTTCATTTCCTTTGCCCTCGTTACCAGTACTTACCCTAATGGAAACCATTCCATTTTCCAGATGGGTCAGTGCAGGGCAGTAAAACTTCCAATGGGGCCGAGTTTGGCCCTGAGCGAATGGGATGGAAGCAGGTTTGTGATTTCCTTGTCTCTGTGTCCTAGTTTTAAAAGGTGTGCTGGACTCACCTCTCACTTATGCCAGTGCAAATTAGGAGTCACTCATTGAAGTCGATGGGTCCAGGTCCAGCCAAACTACACTCCACGGGGGTGAGGACGTAAAGATAGCTGTGCAGCATCCTTAAACTCCTGAATCCTCCAGTTCATCCCTCAGTGCAAGTTAGAGCAGCCTGGTGCTGTTCTAACTCCCGTCAGCCGGTAACAGCCCTCAGGGACTACTGTGCTAGCTGGGGATTGCCAGAGTGCAGCAGTTCTCTCGCTTCTTGCCCTTGCTCTGGGCATACTTCCAACATCTCCCCCCCCCACCGGTGTGGAGTTGGGTCAGGAAGGGTGGTGTATAGTTACCTAAGAGTTCCTCTGGGTAAGGAGAATTCTCAGCTTTAGAGTCCCTTTGGGCCTCCAGACATGCTACATCAGAACTGAGATCTGGCCCAGTGGATTTACACTAGCAAAACTGGTGTAAGCGAGTGCACATTCAGGCTCATTGTATCTTAAAGATGACCAGCCACACCACAGTACAACACCAGTTTACGTCCTGATCCTGTGAGATGCTCAGCAATCTTCAGATATCATTGACATCGGTGGAGTGACTCCAGATTTTACCTTGACGTAATAGAGATCAGACTGTGAACTTGGAATGTTTTGCAGAGAAAAGGATCAGATCTTATCTCACTGACTGGTGTAAATCTGGAGTAGCTCCACTGGGTGAAAGGGTTACTCCAGTTTTACCCTGGTGGAAAGGAGAGCAGGACTCAGCTGTGATGCAAATGGGATTAAATTCAAAGTGTAAAAAATCTGGGGTCAGCTGGTCAGAAAATGGATGGGAGGGGCAAAGTAGTGCAACTTGAAGCCACCTAGAGTTCACTGTGCTTGTAAGACAAGTAGACATCACTGCTGACCCCAAGTGTTCAAAAATCGTGTCTCAGGCCCCTTCAAAATCAGGAGATTGGCTTAAAAATCATGAGACTTAAAAATGTGGGACCCTTCTATTTGCCCAGATGTTTGGTTGCATTGCAGTCACGTTACCACACTTTCTTCTGCAGCTACAGGGGCTAGAAACATAGGGGTTTTTTTAATATATATGAAAGTTGAGAGTCTCCCAAATTCACATGACTGCAGGTGCTGAGCCATTACACCGACTGTCACCGAACTCATGATAAAATTGCGAGAGTTGGCAACGCTGAGCAGCTCTTGCACTGATTGGCTATTCTGGGTGCCCTAGCATAAAAGAGGGGCAGCTCATGCTGACATCCTTGGTGTCTGCGTTTTGCACCGGTACTGGGGAAGAAGCTGGAGTTCAGGGCCTGGGAACTGACTCTTATTTCTGATACACTGATTTGGTGTGGACACTGGCCCTCTTAGCCACATGGCTGCTGTCCTGAGGCCAGGCTTTAAGGCAGAATAGGAGCAAAGTGTGAGCTTGGATTCTCTCCTGGACCCCACCGCTGCATCAGTCCATTGACTGTGGTTTCCTTTGGTTTGTGTTTAGCATAGCTCTCATTAAGGGGCTCATTCCTCTAATTTGAGTTAAACGAGGAGAGAGCACAGTGGGTCATTAAGCAGTGCTGGAGAATCCTAGCTCCTTTCTGGGTTCCGGCCGGGGCCTACCAAGTGGCTAGAGTAGGATGGTGGGAGGTGGATTCTCTCACACAGGCTGCTTGTCAGGCCCAATCCTCCCGTGGTGTAAATGAACACAGTCCCATTGCTGTCAGTGAAGCGACGCTGATTCCACCAGCTGAGGATCCAGCCCATTGTGTGTTTAGGGCACCTCCTACAAGTTTTGGTGGAAGTGGCTCTGGTAATGAGATAGGATCAGTGAGCCAAAGACAGAGGCAAATCTTCAACCTCAAATGGCTTCCCTGGGGAGCTTGGGAGTGACCCACACCCTTATCAGAGATTCTGCACATGCCACATGTTTTACAGAACATCTGTTTCAAAAGGATTTTAAAGCTTTTCTCGGGACAGCATTTTTGCATCTTTCCACCTGGGTCTGTTTAGGCTTTCGTGTCCCACACTGGTCTCAGTATGCCCTGCCATGAAGTCACACTGCTTTAACACTATAATGACAACTGCATGGGCCTCTGAAGGAGAGAAAATGATAAATGAGACATTGTAAAAGCCTTTCCACAATATAACATACATAACAATGCAGTGAGGCTAAGGGACATTGCTACAGGATTTACTAGGGACAGAAGCAAATGTGGTGTGCTCCATTGGAAAGCTAATCTCCTCTAGCCAATTGTCTCAAGCACTGGTTTCTATCTCTTGGGGCTTAAATATGTCACAGATATAGGGTGACCAGATATCCCGGTTTTAAAGGGACAGTCCCATTTTTTGGGACTTTTTCTTATATAGGCACCCATTTTCCCCCCACCCCCCCCCCGTCCCTTTTTTTCACAGTTGCTATCTGGTAACCCTACACCGATGCAAGTCTGAATATTGCACTGCTATTGTGCATTTTAGAACAGTATAATCTGGGGGGGGGGGTGGAAATTCCACGTTCAGTGGAAAAGAGGGAACGTTTTCTCTGATAGGTTGATCAGTTTTGCAAAGTGGCAGCTGCTTGACGCTGCTCAGGGATTTGGATGGCTTTGGTTGGAGTTCTTGGCAAGGGATGAGTTTGTATTGTACGTGAACAGAGAGTGGCCTGAGCCAGACCTCAAGGAAGCTTGGATCTGAACTCAGTAGCTGGCCCTTCAGTTAGTAATAGTCAGGACTGAATCCTCAGCTCCAAACACCCGTGACCTTTCGGGGAGTGTAGATCCAGATCCGAAGTTTGAGCCTGTTTCCAATTGGAGCCTCTGGTCCAGTTGCCTCTTGAGAACAAAGGCTCTACAAAATGCTGAGAGGCTGACTGCATAAATCAGAGTGAGATCTTGGGAGGCTGTTGAGTCTCATGAGGTTAACCCTTGAAGTCCAGGTGTGATGGGAGAAGATCAAATGCATTCCCCTTCCTCCCCGCACCTTGAGGGAGAGGATCCTATTAGTTAAACACATGCAGCCAGGCTTTGAAATCAAACCTTGTATTACAAACAAGTGCTGCAGGGGGCGCAAATAACCCCTGTGATCACAAGAGGCCCGGTTAATGTTTCATTGCAGGCCTAGCAATTTGTCACCCCTCCAGAAGAGTTCCCGAGATCAGGAGGGTAAGCTTGTTCTGAATGCAGCCAGGCCCCGGGCAAGAAGAGAAAGTGACCAGCTGGATTTCTGTTTCTTTGTGAGTTAAGATCTAGAGGGTTGTGGGCTTCTTTCCATTCTCTGCCCCCCTTTTCTCTCGATAACTAAATGCAGGCCTGAAGGGGTCCCGTCCTTCATAGCCTCATGTGGCTGCATCTAATATTTATAAACTGAAACAAACAAGCCCACAGAAGCATTGCAGTGACATGTGGTGCAAGTCCCGCTTCCAACCTGGAGCGGAGCTTTAGAGAAGCGGTTGACCTTTTTTTCTGCTTGGCTGTTCAGTGCTCTGCAAAGCAGATGCTGCTCTCTGACTGGGAGATGCAGGCAACCAGCAGCTGAAGAGCTGAATCATGGCTCTGCAGACCAGCCTTTTCAAGTCAACCACTGATGGAGTTGGCATATGCCGCCTTCAGTCTGCAGCATGGATTTCTTCTTCTTCTGCTCCTCAGCCCCAACTTCTCCCATTTGATTTAGCAGGACTAGTGCTTAGAGCATGGGACTCTTGGGTTCTAGTCTCAGTTCTGCCACTGACTCTTGGTGTGAGCTTGGGCAAGTCATTT
Source organism: Dermochelys coriacea (assembly GCF_009764565.3). Taxonomy (NCBI): domain Eukaryota; kingdom Metazoa; phylum Chordata; order Testudines; family Dermochelyidae; genus Dermochelys; species Dermochelys coriacea. The sequence goes on along the minus strand of NC_050069.1, from coordinate 6,995,002 downwards.
AACCCCTTTGAGCTTCAGTTTCCCCATTTTTAAAAAGGGTATAAATATGCTTTCCTCAAAGGGGATTGAGGTTAATTTTGTAAAGCACATTCAGATCCTCAGACAAAGGGTGCTATGGATGATATTCTTTCTTCCTTTCTTTAATATGAAACCCATCAGATTAAAGATAGAAAAGACCTATTTGGTCACATCTACTCCATCATCCAGGGACCAGTGCAGAATTGTATGTTTACTAATGTTTTGAGACACAAAACAGAATGGGCAGGATTGACCCACAGCCTGACAACTTCAGGAAACTAGCGGTGTGGAATATGCTTGCGTAGTCTCCAAGGAAGACAAGCTTAGCTTTCTTCACCTTCTCAAGATCCCAGCTGATACAAAAGGAGGGAAAATTACCTTCTGACCCCCCCCCCCCATCTGGCATCTGTTTTATCCTTTGCATGTTGTAGCAAAATTCACTATGTAAAGAATAGAGCTGGTTGAAAATTGGGTGGGGGTGGGGGAGATTTAAAAACAAAATCACTCCTTTTCCCTGAAATTTCTTGCAAAAAGGTTTTGGTTTTCCTAAAACCACAAAAAAAAGTCATTAAACAAAATCAGTTTTAGGTTTTCAAGTACCAAACTTTTTTACTGAAAATTGAAATTTTATACACATTAAAAATATTGATTTTTCTTTCGTTGTAAAACTGGAAAGTTACAACCAAATCGCTTTGGTCAAAAAAAAAAAGCCATGTTTGGCTGCAATTGGAAAAAAAAAAAAAAAAAAGTTCAGATGAAAAAAATTCGGACCAGCTTTAATATCGAAGCATCTCATTTGCTGCTTGTGATTCAGTAGGTGGTGCTTGTTCTGCTTGGTCAGCACTGGACCAATGCTCCAGCATGTTAGGGCAAAGTACTGCTGGAGATGAGGCATCAGAGGCCCTGATTGTGTGTAGATATTAAAGATCCTGGGGGCACTGTTTGTAGGATAGGGGATGTTAGCCTCCATGGCCTGCTTAAATGAATTGGGTAGCGATTCATTCGCCATAATTTCCTCCTGCTGTTTCGAAGACATGGAGCCAGGTCCTCAGTGGGTGTAAATAGGAGTAGCTCCATGGGATCGTTCCATCCCTGTGCTGATTTACAGAATTCAGGATCTCTTCTGAACTATTGCACAGTGTGTGTTAGACAGCTGTTGCCTTCCTCTTCAGAGGTGGCTGCCTTTCGATGCTGGGTGGTCTCTTTAGATGGAGAGAGCTAAGAAAGAGCCACATGCTACTTTTTATTAGTAATCACAACCCCACGTATACACCAAGTTACTCCTGGTGTCCTGGTCACTAGCCCATTGTTTTCCTTTAATGCTGCCTTGGTGGATTCTTCTAGTACAACTGGGGAAACTGTAGGGTGGTCAGCAGTTCCTAATCCAGGGCATGGGTGGGCAGGCCCTGGGCATCTGGCATCACAGGCTGTGTCAGTCAGTCTGGGAGCCAGCTAACCAGGGAGAATTACAGGCTTGCACCAGACCTGCCTATACTGGGCACAGAGATGCCTGGGAACTTGTTTGCATAAAATTAGCATTGCTATTTGCAAACCACTTATAGAATTAAGCAGTCTCCTCACCCTGGTGGCATCTGATCCACACAATCAACTCCCTTCCCCCCCAGAAATCAACCCTCTCACCCCCCAAAAAGAATCAGCCCCTCCCACTAATCCCTCTTAGGGCTCAGGCTCCTCTTCCCTGGGGCAATGGGCAGACAGACCCACCTCCCCTCCCACAGTCCTGCTTCCTGGCAGGGAGCAAGGAGGCTGTTCTGCCGATGCCCCTCAGCTCTCATTGTGCAGCCTCAGCTATACAAGGGGTGGGTGGAGATGACAGGCCAGGAGTCCTGCACGCACAGGGAAGGACTCTGCTTGCTCAGCAGCCTAGGGGCAAGCAGGGGGCAGAGAAGCTGGAAGTACCAGGGCGGTAGGCAGAAGAGTGGAGAGAAAAGCCAGAGTTTTCTCCATAGACAAGACATGGGTTCAGATCCTGATTCGGAGCCCCTGAGAATGCTACCGGCTTCAAAAGGAGTTGCTAGGGCTCAGCACCAGCCAAGATCAGGCCTAAATCACGTCACAAGAGGAAGCTGATTTGGCTGGGAATCTCCTTGGAGTTCCACACTCCTTGGCTGGCACTGCCAGCAGAAGGTGCTGCAGCTTCGAACTGAGGTGGATTGGAAGTGCTGGTCATGCTCCCTGCAGGTGGGACAGGTGTGAGGGAGGGGATATCTCCCTCTCTGGTGCCTACTCTATGGCTTGGGAAAGCTATGACCTGGAGTATGGAAGCTGCTGAATAGAAACAGCTCCTGGATAGTTCAGCCCCTTCCCTGTGCCCCGGGGCTGTCACACCCACTACCTCCTGGGAAATCCACAGCTTTTTGCTCCCACAGGACCGTCTCAACAGCTCGCAGGTCCATCTGTATCGCTCTCCTCTGGCTCTCTGTGTCCTTATCTCTGCCCAAGGTGTGTGTTCACCAGCGATGCACGTGGCAGGAGAAGGATTATCTTCTCTGGGCGGGGGAGATAAATTAACCTTGTAAACTTACTGCCACAGGATATTATTGAGGCAGGTATCCTGGTATGGCTATAAAAGGATTAGGTGAAGGTCAACCAAAATATCTGCTATAGCACCATCAACACTATGCAGTACCTATCACTCTGTCCTCATGGTTGGGGTCATAATTTGATCACCAGATGGGAGTCAGAAATCCATCCCTCCATCCATCCCAACCAGGCATCTGTCCTGTGAGTTATACAAGCTCTGGCACAGTATTACAGAATCAGATTCATGATGGCAGTTTATATTTTGCTTTGCAGCATCCAGCGTTGAAATCCATCATAGACAGGGCAACAGGCTGCAGGGGCTGATGGTCTCTTCTAGCCTGTCAATTTCTGTGCTTCCTTTTACTCCCGTGTACGATGCATATGCCCAGTGGTACAGGGAGCAAGCAGCCGGCACTGCGACAGTGGAGATGACCCTCTGCAGCTGCTTTCGCTCGCCACGTCTTTGCTGTTTATTTTTGTTGCCTCCTTTGAATTAAACACATCTGAAATGTGACATTAGGGGAGTGCATTTTCTGTTCTATTAAATCATTGCCAACGTATTAGCTGCAGAACTTAAAAGGAGAAAAGGAGTTATTTGCAAAATACATGTTGGAAGGAGATTAAAGATGACATTTCGGCTACTTCGGAGCTTTCCTGTGGTGATGGGAATATATATATGTATAGACTTAAAATATGCTTCCCCTCTTCCCCATCTGCTTGGGGAAGGACCCACCAATGGGTTATTGTTTCTAATCTTCTCTTCTGTATGTTTTATAAACCATCTCTCTCTTTCTGTTCTCTCGTTCACTAGTTAACAAGGGCCTTCAGTCTTTATCTTTGGGGCCATAATCTGATCATCATGACTGGGTCAGGAAGAGAGTTATTCTTAAAGACAATTAGACACAGTTGGTTATGTGGCTCAGAGGGGCTTGAGGACATTTTATTTTCCATAAACCATTTAGGTGGACATTTTGGGGAACTTGAGACTCTTTTGTTCTGAGAAAAACTGTGCCCTCTTTGGGGTTTGGCCTGTCTAATGTAGCTACGTGTCACCAAATATGTGGGCAGAGAACCATCCCTTAACATGTGGTATTTCAGGGCACTCAATAAATTACTAGCTCAGATTTAGCCCAGATCAATGGGGACTGAGGACCCATTTGTCAGATTTGGGTTCCTAAAACTGGGGTCTGCATTCATTCACTGAATATTACTGGTGATTCTTGCTGACTGGAAGTGCTCAGCACCTCTGCAAATTAGCCCATTTATGTAGGTGCATAAATATGCATTTAAGTGCCTAATTTTAGCTGCCCAGGTGTGACGGGGTGTCAACCCCACACAAGCCCTGGATGGCTTAATGTATGCTAAAAGGGGCCAGTTAACCTTCTATGCTGCACCTTGAAGGGAAGTAGGGACAGTAATGGCAGATGAAGCCCAGCTGGGGGAAAAGCCAGGCTAGGATGATAAAGCCAGGAAGTGAGAGGAGGAGGGAGGAGATCTGCAGTCACTCTCTAGAGGGAAGGGGAGTTGGCTAGAGACAAGGGGGAAGTCCAGGGGAGAGTAAGCCCTGGAGTCCTAGCCTGGATTAGGGAGTCCGGCAAGAGGCTGAGAGGGGTGAAGTAACCCTCAGGAGCAGAAGACTCTCTGGAGGCAAACCCAGAGACAGGCAAGGCGATAGAGAGGTGCGATAGGAGGGAGTCCAAGGAAACAGCACCAGGGTCTGAGACTGCGTAGACCTCGATTGCTAGTCAGAGGGTCCCTGGGCTGGAACCTGGAGTACCTGGGGGGCTGGCTTCCCCTCCCAGCAACTGGGAAAACAGCACAGACCCTGGAGGCTTGGAGTAGCAGGCTGCCTGAGACAGCGTTCCGACAGCTTGTCTGGTGGTACTTTGTTAACCTGGAACGGGGTGGGGTCTGTATAGTGATCACAGCGGGAGCAACCAGTGGAAGGGCGCGCCAGATGGGATGAGAGCTAATTCCCACACCAGCCACAAGGCAGCGCACCTGTGGTGAGTGGAACCCTTTGCACCAAGTCTGAAAATTTGGACCTAAGATGCTTGCCCGAGGTCGCCCAGGAGTTCGGTGGCAGAACTGGAAATAGAACCTGGCTTCCTCCCTTCAGAGAACCACAAACGCTTTATCCTCAACCTCCGCACAAAGGCCAAAGTCTGGCTAGGCCATGAGAATGGGACAGCACTCTTAGCTTTGCGGGGGAGACGTGAGGGGCACCACAGGGGAAACTTGCACGACTGCTGCCAGACCTGTGGATGAAGAGAGGGCTTGGTTCTCCCAGGGCTGTCAATCCAACACCGTTCACCTGCGCTAAACGCACATGGGGGGAAAAATGCTTGTTCATCCACCATTGCAAGGATTGAAAATGGCTCTCGCCTGGGCTATATTCAATCTGCAACTAGTGCCCAAACAGCATACTGCCACCCATGACTGATCTAATCCCAGGCCACCAGGGCTAGAAACAATCACTTTCTATCTTCCGTAAACCAGGATTACCAGCCATCAGACTGCATGGACATCCTGTTGATGTCCCAGCTGCTCAGGAGATATCAGATCTTGATAATCAGAAAGAGAGGATGTTTTTTAGGTCATGTACGTTGCAACATACCAGGGACACATCTTCAGGACCAACAAACTTTCCCAAGCTCTGGCCCTGGAGCAATGATCAAACAGGGAACAGTTCGATGAATGGACCCTGAATGGTCTAAATTGATTGTATTCTGCTCTTGTGGCTGTCCCTAAACTTTGCCCTTATAAATCATTGTCCCCATCGTAACTAAAGCACATTAAATATAAACAGTCAGGGAGAGACCTTGAACAAACAACAAACCCTTAACACTCAGAGAGGATGTGAAGTCTGTTTTGGGCTAATGTTTTGCCTGTCTTAAGAAGGACTGCGGAGGATTTGTATGCACACACCTCTCTCTCTCTCTCTCTCTCTCTCTCTGGTCTGTGTCAGGAAGCTTTTATTAAAGCAACCCAGGTTGGGTTAAGTGGTGCCCAACCCATGTGCCTGAGAGAACTGCTACCTACTCCCCTTGGGTCCCAACTCCCCTTGGAGAGGTAGGAATTAACCCCAGAATCCTACTCTTGCCACACTGGGAATGACCCACAGCCCTTAGGAGTCCTGGTTAACCCTGCGTCTGTGCTCCAGGTGCAGATGGAGCCATGGCTGCAAGGGATTGTTGCCCACTGGTTTTAATCCTATCTTTATGTGTGGCCAGCCCTGGTGGATGCTCAATGGTCCAAGCAGCAGCAGAAATGGCTCATCATTAAAACCAGGGAAAGAATCTGCTTCAAACAACGGTCTGGTGGGTGGACGTGAATCTCTGTGCATGTAGGTCATGGTATTTTGGTATGGAACCCTGGCTGGACTGGCCGTGTCTCTCTGTGTTAGTCTGAACCTGGGACATGGAGGACAATAGCCCACAGCTGTGTGTCTCTTGTCGGTCTCCGTTCAGTGATGTTTACATCCTCTCCCTTGTTCCTGCTGCCAGCATCTCCACCCATAGGCAGTCTGTGCCTTCACAAGGGGGCCCCATGGTCAGAGCGGTGTGCGGAGCAGACATTGTGGAAAGGTTACTTCCGTGGGAGTATGCACATCACTGTGGTTGGGCTTTCAGGATGGACAATAAACCCCCCCCCCCCGCCATGCCCCTGCTCCTGGGTGGGAGGCAGGGGAATGACAATCAGTGTGTGACTAGAGCAGGGAGTGTGTATGCGTGTCTCTTCATGGGTGTGGTGTGACCCTGTGTAACCCATGGGCCTGTATGTGTGTGTCCGTGTGCATCTGTAACAGGAGCTGGGCGAGTCTGTGTTTACCTCTTTGTGGCTCCATGGGTTGCTTTGCCTGCATCTCTGGGTTCATGTGTGAGAATTCCTAGGTGTTCTGGGGGGTGATTAGTGGTACAGGGATCCCGCCTTCCCTTTCTCAGGCTGTTCTGAGGGAGTGCACATACTTTGGCACCTTCTGACCCAGACCTCAGCCTGGGGTGAGGAAAAGAGCCTGCCAGAGACCCTACAGCAGAGAAAGGCACACACTTTGCCGTTCAGCTCAGGGCTCTGTGTAGCTCTATTATTTGCTACCACAGCTAGACCAAGCTCTGTTCATCCCTAAGGATCTGGTTTTGATGTCGCCCTGTTTCCTCTCTGTACCTCTTATTAATACAGTAGCTCTTAGCACAGCAGGCTCGCCAACCAAGATCAGAACTGCATTGTGCTAGACAACCCCTGCCCTGGAGGCAATACAGACAAAGAACAGGAGGGGGAAGACAGACTTGCCCAAGGTCATACAGCACGGTAATGGCAGAAGTGGGAATAGAACTGGCATCTCCTGCCACCCAGTCTGGGGACTTGCCCCCCATTGTTCCTCTCTTTCTTAACTCTGACTTTCTCACTCTTCCTTCTCCCACGTCCTTCCTTCTCTTCACTCATTGTCTTTCAGCTCCTCCTTTGCATTCATATTCTGCTCTTGCTCTCTGTGTAATACCTGAATTAATTTCCCCTCTCTGCACCCATTGAAGACAATGACAAAGCTTCTGTTGAGTTCAGCAGTGCAAGATGAAGCCCTAAGAGTCCATTTTTGCCTATATTGAAGCTTTTGGTCGACATTCTAACTTGGTAATAATCGACATGACAACCAGAACCCAAAGCCTGAACCCTTTTGATACAGTTCAATTTAAAAAATATTAGTTATACTTCTGTATGTATGTCATTAGAAGAGTATTTTCCCTCCAGTGCCAGGCAAAAAGTCAACATTTGCATTTAAATGGAGCTTTCGCTACACAACAGAGGCATGTTTCACAATTGCTGCCAGAGATTCCTTTTAAAAAAACAAAACCAAACCCAACAACAACCCTGTGTGCCGTCAGTAATGGAGGTGTTATTTATGCATGCAAGAGTGTACCCACTGAGATGTAATCTCATGCTCGCAGGAGCCTCCACTTGTCAGAGGTGGAATTATAAGACTTAAATATTACATGCATACAACAAACCCACTCTACAATGAAATATGACCAAGCAGGTGTAAATAATCTATGGGTAAAAAGTACCCCATGGATCAGTCATCCTCAGTGGAGCAAAGAGGAACCAGGGGACCCATCGGGAATGTGTCGGAAAATTGCTGTGACCTTGAGAAAGGTCAGCAGAGCAAGTCTCCCCTGGGCTGGTTTTAAAGCAAGGCCCAGTTCACATGGTGCAATAAGTGATTTCTGCCAGTAAGGGGATGTGACTGAGGGCCTTGACAGAGGAGAGGTGATACCCAGAGAGTTTGCCCCAGCAAAGGGAGCAGTGGCAGGATGAGGATTGTGTTCAGGGGTGCTGGTGGGAGTGGAAATTCAACCTGGCCCAGAGCCCAAGGGTAACTGTGTCAGGACCGGATACTTGCTGTGTTGTGTTATGAGCTGAGTGAACATTTTTAGCCAAAGTTTTTTCTGGTGAAAAATGCAGATTCAGTGACATCCAAGCGTTTCGCGAATTTGTGTAGATTCCACCAAATTGTTCGCTTAAAACAAAGAAATGCACAGAAAAAAGTGCAGAGTTTCATTCTGACCTTTTCAAAATCAAACACGGTTTGAAATTATGTCACTGTGAAATGTCTTAAGTATCTTAAAAAGTCAAAAATGTTTAAAAATAATCAACATAGACATGACATGTCAGATACTCTGGTGATATCGGCTCCTGTGTAGAATGGAATGCTGCCAAAATGAATTGTGTGTTCAACCTGCAACCAAACATTTTCAGTGTTTTGATTTGCCAAAAATTGAAAAACAAAAATCAGTTTGATCCAAAATGATTTTTTCCCACTTTTCGAAATTACCAACAAACGAAAAAATCTGTTATTCGCCCAGCTGTAGCCATGACTTGGGGAGGAGCTCTATCTAGTACTTGCCTTTTTTTGACAGAAACCCTTTCTCAATAGCCATGCCCAAGTGAGGGGGCAGTGTGGCTCAGCAGACAGTTTAGATTAAGGGGCATGTATTTCTCTGTTGTTCCTACAAGCTATACAAAGTATATTAATAGCCCTGCATGGGATGTGCTTGTGAAGATCTTTTACAGGTGACCAAAAGGGTAACTTCTGGAAATATTCGCCATTCAGTGCATCTGGTCCCTTTCAAAGGTTTAAGAATATAAGAATGGCCATGCTGGGTCAGGCCAATGGTTCTTCTAGCCTAGTATCCTGTCTTCTGACAGTAGCCAGTGCCAGATGCTTCAGAGGGAATGAACAGAACAGGTCAATTATTGAGTGATCCATCCCCTGTCATCCACTCCCACCTTCTTACTGTCAGAGGCTTAGGGATACCTGGAGCATGGTGTTGCGTCTCTGACCATCTTGACTAATAGTCATGGATGGGCCTATCCTCCAGGAACTTATCTACTTCTTTTTTGAACCCAGTAATGCTTTTGGCCTTCACAACATCCCTGGCAATGAGTTCCACAGGTTGATCGTGTGTAGTATGAAGAAGTACTTCCGTATGTTTGTTTTAAACCTGCTGCCTGTTAATTTTATTGGGTGACCCCTGGTTCTTGTTATGTGAAGGGGTAAATAACACTTCCTTATTTATTGTCTCCACACCAGTCATGATTTTATAGATCTCTGTCATATTCCCCCTTAGCTGTCTCTCTTTTAAAATGAACAATCTCACTTGTCTTAATCTCTCCTCATTTGGAAGCTGTTCCATACCCTTAATCTTTTGTTGCCCTTCTCTGCATCTTTTCCCATTCTAATATATCTTTTTTTTCAGCTGGGGTGACCAGATCTGCACACAGTATTTAAGATGTGGGTGTACCATGGATTTAGATAGTGGCATTATGATATTCTCTGTCTTATTATCTATCCCTGTCCTAGTGGTTCCTCACATTGTTAGCTTTTTTAATTTGCTCCTCTGAAGTGTTTCTTTCAGACCTGGGACTAAGGCATCTCTATCAGGGAGGCTTTAGCTGCATCAGAGAACAGGTGACTCTAGCTCAGGCAGGGAAATAAGACCCATTCAGTTTTAACACAGCTCCTGGAAGCCCCTGTGGCACATCAGTGTTTAACAGCTGGATTCACCAGACCCTGTTTTGCTGAATTCCCATTCAATGGTGTGTCATGGGCCTTCTCCGCCTTTACAAATTGGGTGCTGGCCTTCTCGGAGAGGGGAATGCCCGCTGAGTGATGGGCGTTAAGGGGAACTGCCCATCCGGCAGAAGGTCATGTGGCGGCAGGGGGATGGGGAGATCAACTGACATCTTTGACCTTATTCACATCGCTCCCTGTTGAGGTCAATAGTATCCTAACCTTTCATGAATCTCCTCAAATCCCCATTGCGGTGCCTGTTCTGTTGGCACCATTGATTGTGTCCTCCCACGCGCGCACACACACACACGAGCATCTTCAGGTGCCATGGGGACAAGATTAATCAACAGTGTGGAAAAATAACAGAGCTGGTATTGATCAGGTGCAGCTCGCTGTGTAATAGGACCTGCTGGTGGAAGATTAATAGCCCTGTGCATACAGAATCCTTTAGCTTCACTGAGCCACCCCTCCAGCTCCGGCCACAGCAAATCTAACAAATGCCTTTGTCGGTTCAGCAGTGGTTTTAGAAACTGATATAATTAAGATGTTTTTTTAAAGATTCAGTTGTCGCAATTTGTACCTGAGACACCACTGGTGTTTAGAGCCTGTACTTCAAACTCAGCAGGGGAAGCAAGCTGAGGTATTCAAGAATTCATGCCCTTTAGTCTATTTAATAATTGGTAAGGGCTTATGAGGAAGCATGACCTAGTGGTTAGAGTACTAGCCTGGACGTCTGGAGACTTCAGTTCTCTCTTATTCATAATGAGATCCAAAGATCCAAGACATTGGAGTCTCTGCTCATGTCATGGATATGTGGACCTCATCACTTCAAGAAAGGAAAATTTCAGGTAAGACAGATAAAATATTCCTATTCTGTCACAGATTTCCTGTGTCCTTGGGCAAGTCACCAAGTCTCTCTGTACCTCAGCACCACTTCCCTAGCTCATGGGGGAAGAATAAATGCACTAAAGACCATGTGGCACTCAGAGGATGCCATTATGGGGGCCATGTAATACCCGAGATAGATAGATCCCAGCTATCAGTCTTGAAGGCTGGGTCACATTTGAATGTCCCGTTTCAATAATTACAATGAAAGAGGCAGTGTGACCTCGTGGATAGGTACTAGACTGGGAGTCCAGAGATTATTACCAGTTCAGACAACTGTTTTCCCAGTTCAGTTAGACTATTCCGTAATATTCTGGGTGACCTTGAGTAAGTCTGACAATGGGCTCATAAGTTTGTGTGGGGCCTTTACATGCTATTGTAATACAATTAGCAATAATAAGCCTAGTTACACTCTCCACCTCCGCCTGTCTCCCAATCCTGGACCTACCCCGAGATTCTTGTCCCATCTTTATCACTGTAGTATCTGAGCACTTGCCAATGGTGCATCATCTTCTTAGTGTAGGTGCAACATGCCTCAGGTGACACATGACTAGGATTCATCACTGAATTTAGTCTGCTGGTTGAATCATTAGCTTCCCCAGCCAGGCCTGGGTACTGACGGGTAATGCAACATGAACGCTGATCTATTAAGTAACGTGACTACTGTCATGTGTGGTTTGTTCTTTCTCATATCTCCCTGGTAGGGAGGGGATTGTGGGTTCAGTGGAGTCGTTTGTTTTGGTAGGGTTTTTTGGGGATAAGGCAAGTGCTCAGATACTACGGTTCAAATATGCATACTGCTCTATGTTTATGTTAGAGAAAGCAAGTCAGAGAAGTGTGTCTTATAGTTAGAGGGAAAGGTGGGGAGTTTTGGATGGCCCTTAGATCCTGGGCAAGTTCATTCCATAGCCTCAGACTGCCCCCTGGTGCTGTCTCCTGCATGGCTAAGCTGTATCCTTGTGGTAGAGAATTCCATGATATCTGAGCAACTGCATTGTCGCCCACTCTTGTCATCACAGAGCAGAAGGTGATCTCTTACATAAGCTCGGCCTAGGCCACAGAGGGCAATCTGGCAGAGGTTCTTATCCTAGACCTACCTGCCCATTTCTGTAGCACAGCAAAGCTGTTCTACCGAACTGTGCTGGGGAATATATAGCAGCATGACGAATGCTACTCTGGGGGGTTTAACTGGTAAGTCCAGGGGCATTCTACCAGGTGTGCCTGGTACATTGAGCAACATGGCAGGTACCTTTATTTCGATGTTCCTGATACATTTCAAAGGATGGCAGGGACATTTAACCCATGATGCCTGGTACTCTAACTCCAGCAGCAATTAACAGATAGAAATAGAAGGACAATGGTTAGACTGCTGGTGTACTGAGACCACTGGCCATCATACACATTGTTTCTTGTATGCTCATCGGTCTGCCTGTGTCTATCAGTTGTTTCCTCTTGTAAGCTCCTTGGGCCAGGGATAGTCTTTTGGTTCTATGTTTGTACAGCCCCTAGGACAATGGGGTCCTGGTCCATGATGGGCTCCTAGATGTATGGTTATACAAATAAATCATAGTAATATCACCTACAACGGGAATCTGGCCAGGAGTGCTGAAATATTACCCCGTTTTGATTAAATGCTGTATGGGATCTGTAATGACCACACAATTTTACTTCTGAAAAGAATGCCCTCCTGAGAAGTTGCCACCATGTTTTCAGTCTATATGCTTTGCCCAGATACTGTAGTGATGGCACCTCCAGCTGTACCTCCCTCCAGATGCCATGTGGATGCATTGGCTCACACTGACTCAGATGGCTACAGGACAGCTGCTGAATTAAAACCCGCTCACTGCAGTATCTCTGTGTTATTTACATCAAGGCTGGGATCTGATCCTGAGAGTGGCGGTTGTTCAACCTTTTCATTCTAAGAACAGTGTTGCAAAGAGATGTCCCTCCCAATGCCTGGCTCTCAAAAGAGCACATACAGGGTTGTACAGACCACCTGTAATCTGGGGACAACCCCACCTCCCTGGCTGGCAGTTCTTTAAATGCCTTCCATCCTTGGTAGATTGCTACCATTCCTGCCCTTTGCATCGGCATGTGGCACCAATAGGAACCTGTTCACCTTGCTGTCCACTGTGCACTACAAAGGTCCTTCAGGGGCATTTTGCAATAGTCTCTAGTCTAGAAATATACCATACGCTTGTGGCAGATGAAGGAGCAGGTCTGTAAACATATCAGCTGTCTGCTGGCTGGCTGCATGCACCTCTGTTAAGATGAATTCCCCATGGAGTTGGGAATTCAAGCGCAGGAGATCTGGATGAATGGTGGCCTGATGTGTATGACAAAGAGAGAAATCGTCAGGGAGATGAGCAGGTCAGGGATGTGAAGGAGCGACTTTAAAGAAAGAGAGTGAAGTCGGGGGGCTGGATCCCTTGATGGTGTAAATTGGCCCACTCTGACTTCAGTGGAGTTATGCTGATTTATGCCAGCTGAGGATCTGGCCAGTGGGTATTGATTCTGGAGAGCATGACTCAGGATCCTGTTGGGCTAGGTGGCACCCAAACACAGAACACAAAGACAGGCCTTGCCTGTGATGGGGTGTTCACCCCACACCAGCCCTGAAGGGGTGCAGGGGGCTCAGAAGGGGCCAATTAACCACATAGGCTGCACCTGGAGGAGAGTCAGGGCTGATGGGATTCATCATCCATCAGAGCTAAGCTGAGCTAGTGTAAACCCAGGGAGTGGAGAGCAAGCCAAGGGCTGCCGGAAGGAGCTCTGCAGTCACTCCCTAGAGAGGAGAAGATTTGGCTAGACACGAGGAGGAGTTCTAGGGTGGCTCCAGTGTAAACCCAGATGAGGGCCAGAAGCTAGAGAAGAGAGGTAGGAAAGAGCCCAGGGAAACAGCAGCAGGGTTGGAGCTAGAACAGATGGTGGTTGCTCGGCATGCGGTCCCTGGGCTGGAATCCGGAGTGGAGGGCGGGTCTGGGTTCCCCTACCAGCCACTGGAGAAGTGACATAGTCCAGGCAGAGGATCAGAAGACGGCCTGAGACAATTTGTCCAGAGGAACTTTCATACGCCAGAAGGAGAAAACTATAGTGACCTGGCAAGAGGGCCACAGCGGTGAATGTATATCCCAGGACACTTCCCCAGAGAGTTTATAATCTGGGTATTGACTACCAGAGAGAGTAGATTAACATTGTACTGAGATACGCTGTTCAAGATCCCTAAACTATCACTGCTCCTCCCAACAGGGCCAAGCCCCAGCCATAGGCCACACCTTACCAGTGGGCACCGCTCAAGGATAGGACCTGGCCCTATCCTTTAATACAATTTAATACAAATTAAATGTGTAGCTCTCTGCCAGCAGCACAGGAGTGGAGAGAACAAAAGAGGAACATTACACTCGCTGCTCTGCAAAACTCAAGGAGGATGGGGAGAAATTTTCTGGAAATAACAGACTTTGTGCTAAAAAGGTGGAGGGGAAAAACTAGTTAATGACTAAGAGAAAGGAGAGAAGCAGCAGAACTGTACTGTAAATGCAATGCAGCAATCAATGTCCCTCTGTCGATGACTGCTCTGCGTCCACCCTCCCCACCCACCATATGTTCACGGTGCTTGTGGAACTTGCCATGTCAATAAAGTGATCTGAATTTGAACTTGAGTGGTGTCCAGGGTGTGGGTGGAGTTATTAGTGGAGTGAGTTGAAAGAGAAAAGAGGGACTAGAGTAAGAGAGGGAATAAGTGAAAAGAAAAAGGGAGAGAAAAGAAGGGATTAGCAGAGGAGGAGAGAGATTGTTTTAAATGAAGGGACATAGAGCATATGCTCTTCTGGCTCTTAGAGGTTACTACTAGGAGACTTGAAGTGCTAAACAGGGAAAATGTCACACAGCGATCACACATTGTTTTAAGGACAGGCCCCTAGACATGATCCTCATTGGCTGGCATAAGCCATTTCTCCTCTCTGCAATGTCGCTAACGTGCACTTAAGTGCAATAAGATGTTTCGGGCTAATTGAGATTCTGTGCCACAGTCAGGAGACATTTGCTTCAAGTAGCATTTTAATTGTCTACTCCCTAGGCTGGTAACAGAATATTTCACTCCTTGCATTATTCAGGCACACACGAGAGCTCAACCTGTCCCTTTAGGTTTACTTCTCTCCCTTCTCTGGGTCTGTGCTTCCTATCTCTTTAGCTGGGGCAACACGTTACCTGTGCACAAACTTACCTACGTGCACAGCTGGGGAGTGGAAAATCCCACATTTCATGCTGTTTGGATGCAAAGGGGTGGTTTGGCCCATTAGAGAAATAGGGACCAGTTTGGGTGTGGGAGGCTGAATCCAGATTCAAATGCCTCCACAGTCTTAATTCTCCCTCTAAACTTTCTATTAAACACAAGGGACCCTCCCCCTGATCTGCGTGTACACACACTCTCTCTCTCTCTCTCTCTCCATCCCAAAACCTCCCAACCATGCTGCAATTACTCCAGCAATGAGAGGGAGCCAGGGTTGGGAGAGGAAGGCCTGATTCTGCTCTCAGTTTAAATGCAATAGAGCTCTCCTGAAGTCAGTCGAGTCACATCCATATAAACCCAGGGTGAGATCAGAATTGGGTCCATAAATTAGCGGGTCAGGCAAGGCACCCTGCGTGGTTAAAACACAGACCCGAACAAGATCATCCACGGTCAAGACACCCACGGAACTTTTTTTCCCCTCCCTTTGAACTGGGTTCTCTTCCCCCTTGTCACCCACAATTTATTCACCAGTGGCACTCTGCCGGCCAGTCAGTGGAACAGCAAATAACAACATCAAGACAGGCCCCTTGGGATCAGCCAGGCAGCATGAAAGTAGAGCTGAAGTCAGGGTCTGGTTTGTCCCTGTGCATCGCACCTCCCCCTGCTGTGAAACCCCCTTTCCCAGGAACAGGACGCAGTCTGAGAATGAAAGGTACCCAACAGGATATTGCTGCATCTCAGCTTGTGGGCCAGGATCAGGCGTGGTATCAATTTTACGTGGGTACCTCCTCCCGCTGGGGACGGTGCACTGACTTGCCCTCTGTATAAAGAAACTGGGATTCTCAAAAATGATCAACCTGGTTAATGGCTCATTCCTACTCAAAGTGCTTAAGACGAGCTTGAAAGAGAGATGCTTAAGGACTCCTGGGTGGAGTTAGCTAAGATTGCCAATGTAGCCACAGAGCTGCCTCCAGCTGGGCTAAGCTTAGCACAGCTCCTGCTGGCCAACTCACAGGGCACTTTGGACTCATGCGGTGGCAACAACGAGATAGTTTGTATTTTCTGTTGCCCATCCTGTGATCTCACACCTCTTTGCCGACATTTCTGAACGTAACCTCATATCTCCCCTCTTCCCCCCCACACCTCCCATGAGGGAAACCCATCTTCTTCTTCTCCCCATTTTGTAGACTAGGCTAGGAAACTGAGGCATAAAGAAAAAAACTTTTCTAGAATCTCTGGCTATTTCTAGCAGGACTGGGGAGAGATCCCAAATCTTTTGACTCCCAGCCCTTGTGCCATAGCTACAAGACCATTCTTTCTCCCCTAGGGTATACCTGCCTGCAGACCACATAGCTTCAGGTTCAAATCTTGGTTGGGGTAACATGGACAGCAAGCCTTAAAGGGTCCTTAGCTCACTGATTAGCAGACAAGACACCCATAGCAAGGAACCTGTTCAGGCCTCACATCATTCGTTCATCAGACTAACTGGTCCTTCCTGTCTGAATGTTATCTGGTTTTTCTATGTGATTTCTTTTCATTTTTAACCACATCCATTTCACAGTTAACGTCAGATGCCATCCATCAGTTCTCTGGCTCCTCAAGCTTCTGATTCTGACAGGCCTCTCTCTCTCTCTATAATCTCTATCTACTATAGAGACTCTCTATAATCAACCAGTTGGTTAAGAAGCAGGATAATTGGATGGACCAAAATTCTTATCTGTTTCCTCCCTCAGTCTTTGCGAAGGAGCGGTTCCCCAGGTGATAGAGAAGCACATTTCATCTACAGAGATCTTTGAGAGTCCATCTGTCTCTTTGATTTTGGTGCTTGGATGACATACAGGTGAAGGAGGACTGAGTCATTAGCTATGTGATGGGATGCCCTGAACTGATGAATCTTAGAGCATGTCTACTCTAGAGCTGGAGGTGTAATTTCCAGCGCGGGTGGACTTACCCATGCTAGCTCTGAACGAGCAAATGTGCTAAAAATAGAAGTGTAACCATGTGTGATGGGCTAGCTGCTTGGGCATGATCCTAGGTATGTGTTGGACATCTAGTCCTCCCACTGCTCATTCTATTACAGCTACACTTCTATTTTTAGTGCACTAGCTCTGATCGATCTAGTGAGGCTATGTCTACCAATCTATTATAGTTCTTTGAGGGAGTTATGACTATCCCCAAGGTACAATCTAGACTGTTAAACAGCAGTGTCCCCCTCAATTCTCCAATCTGGGGTACCTTTTACATTGCTTTGCTGTGAGAGCACCCAGTCCTGGCCTTGCTTACCCACAGCCTCCAGCATGCACATTACACCCAGATGAGTTATATGAGTGCTTCTAGCCAGCCACTCTTGAATTGTTTTGCAGAGCAACACAAGCAAATTCCCAGTCCCAGAATTGTCTCCAGAAATGTGCATCTTGTACTGCCCAGCTCTTCTTTGCCGTGCAACACAAGCTCATGGAAAGTCCGTCATTTCATTAATAGAAAATGGTATGCACAAATCTTATCTCAAATGGCAGTTCCCAAACACTTCCATCCAAACACACACTAGTTTAGCTAAAGCAATAAAACAAGTTTATTAGCTACAAAAAGGTAGATTTAAAGTGATTACAAGTAATGAGGCACAAAAGTCAGAATTGGTTACAAAGAAGCAAAAGGTAAAACACAACTATCACCTAACTTAACAATTGACAGCAAAAAGGTTTCTCTGACCACATACTTACAGCAGTATGGCTGGATTCTTTCAGCCAGGATCCCTTCCTCCTCAGTACTGTTTCCTTTGTCTTTCAAACATGGCTGATGCCACGAGTAGAGATGAGGGGAGAGGGGTGATTTGGGGCCTCTGCTCCTCATTTTTATACCTTTTCCTCCTCTTTGAGAATCAACTCCAGCTGGGATTCAGGTGAGAGCCAGTCTGCATACAGGGGAACCTCCAGCTGTTCCATTGCCAAGACGTAGATTTCTCACTCATACCCTTCTTCCTGCCAAAGAATGGCCACTTAACCAGGTGATGGTCCATTGGATTTTGTTGTCACCTGACTGAGCCATCATTTTGCCTTTTGTCTCTGAGGAACTGGTTTGTGCCTGCTTTTCTAAACTTTGAGCATGTCTCAGTAAAGTCATACAGTAGAATCTTATAACTTTACCTGCAAGGTTGCCACACCTATTATCCCAGGACAATAAAAACCAGCAAATTCTGAATTGAATAGGCCAAAAGGTATACTTTGTACAAAATTTATCATAATCTTATAAAAGGGAAGAACATTAGGGTACAGACTGTCACAGGCATCAACAAGCATGTGAACTAGGGAGACTCAGTGGATATAGTGTTCTTGGACTTTCAGAAAACCTCTGACAAGGTCCTACACCAAGGGATTTTAAGCAAAATAAGCAGTCATTGGAGAAGAGAACAGGTCCACTCATGGATCAGTAACTGATTAAAAGATAAAAAAGAAAAGGAGTACTTGTGGCACCTTAGAGACTAACGAATTTATTTGAGCATAAGTTTTCGTGAGCTACAGCTCACTTCATCGGATGCATCTCATGTAGGGCAAGGGGAAGACCTTGTAGCTAGTATTCAAGGTCAGCCTTGGGCTAACGTTTGCACTAGTGGCTGGGTAGTTTCTGTCAAGGTCACTGAAATCCCACGAGAAAGGTGCAATTTAAAGCTCCCCTCCCTGTAACCGGCATGCCAGATCTTTCTTATTTGCAGCTCTCCCATTCAGCTAGCAGAGTGCAGTGCATCACTGCTGCAATACCAATAAGCCAGGCAGCTGCAATATTGCTATGTAGCCTTTGCCTTCATGTTTGTTTCAAATATCAAAGGCATCCTCTTAGAGTGTCCCACGTCTTCTAAAATCATCTCTCTCATCAGAAGCAGGTCATTTCTGCACTGACATGCCTGTGAGAGATGCACTGAACGTTCTTTCTTGTCAGATCAGCTCTGCGTGGTGGTGGAGGAATTGGATTAGAATTCAGGCCACTACACCAGGAGTCAAGAAACAGAGTTTGGGAGGTGTCAGGGACTGGAAGGGAGAAGCAGATGCTGTGGGAATGGATGATGCCGTACTCCTCTTACTAAAATCAGGAGCTTTAATCAATAGAGCGCGAGGAGAGAATAGGGAGAGGAGGTTTGTTTAGCGTCTGAATTTCAGCAGCTCTGCTCCCATCTGGGAGGCAATACCATGTATGTAAGATTCATCCCATTGTTACAGCAATGGCAGGTGATTGCATATAGAACATTACCTCCAGCTCCAAAGCCATCACCCCGTCAGCCTTCCGCACCTCCTCCCACTGCTCCTTACCCTGCACCCAGCCACTAGCTGTAATCCCCTGCAGCACCCAAAAACCACCCTCAGTTTCTTACACTGACCCCAAAGGTTTGTGGGGTTTGGATGTGTCAGGACAAGAAACTGCAGGTGGTTTCTGGGTGCGTGATGGGAACAGTCTGAGAGTCGCTTGCCTCTAGATTGCTTGAGAGCGGACTGAGACGTGGACTCTCCAGGTGCAGTTTATGTGAAATCCAAGGGCCATAGCCACAGTCATGGGGACAAGGGGATGCAGTTCCAGAATATACAGTGACCACAGGTTCCTGTGACTAACCAGGCCTGAACTGCATGCGTAGGCCTGGTCCTGATCTGAACAAGGTCAAGGCTGTTTGGAGCTGAGACTTGGGCTCAAGACTAGCTCTACCCCTACCGCCAAGAAGAGCAGATGTTAACTCCTAAGCACAAAACACAGATTTGTTGACCTGTTACATGAGTGTCTGTGATCAGAGCTATGTGCAATATGAAGTAGCTACATGCATCTGCCCATTGACATGTGTGGACAGTAAATGCCCACTCTTCTTTGCACTGATATACTTAGCAGGGTTTTTATCCAATGCTGAGAAACTCATCCTTTGCTACAAGCAAGGTAGCTACTGCTTAGCCACGTTCAAGCTGCCTCCCCTAATACCACTCTCTGCTCCTTCCAATCTTGGTTCATTTTGGAAGCTGAAGGAAAAACAAACTGTGCCGTCATTTCTAATTACCCAGTAAAATAATGACTTGCTGTTTTCTTAATGAGAAGCGCTTGAAATTGATCAATATTTCTAGGGAATTATTAAATTACTTAACAAAAGCATGACAGCTGTTTATACAGAAAGAGAAATGATGGGGCCTAGATCATCCCAGCCACTTAATGTGAGTGGAGGTGTGTGTGTATGGGGAGAATGCTCTCTAGAGGTTGTGAAGGCGCATAGCTGCCTCTTGGCGTTACCCGCAATTCCTTTGAGCTCCTCAGAAGCCACTCTGTGGGTGCGCCTGGGCGAATCAGGTTCCGTGGGGTGTTGGATAAAGGCCTGGAGACAGGAGATGGGGGCAGAGGTGGGGAATAGATCTGTGGTTGTAGTCATGCAGTTCTCCTGCTGGGCATTAATCCTGTTTCCAGTGGCACTGACTCCCAAGGAGTCCCCATCCCCAGCAGCCCAGGGGAACTCAACCCTTGACACGTCCTGGCTGTACTATTGGGAGGGGAGACCAGCAGGATCCTCTGCCTGTGGATTTTCTTCCATGTCATTCCTGGGGGTGTGTTGGGTTGGGAAGCCATGGCCCCTGGCCACTGGGTACTTGGCTTAGAACCCTCCCATCTGAGGGGACAATCTCCTGGGACCTCGGTGCGTTGCCCCTAGTGGTGTTTGTGAGCCCGTCTCCATTACTTCACATAATTAATTGATACATAATGATTAATAATGAATGCTAGACATTTATAAAGTGGTTTGAATCTTTCTCTCTGTCCCTGGTATTTGCCAGTCACCGTACCATTTAGGCACTGCATTGCCATAACATCTATTGTAAGCCTTGGGGTTAAAACTGTGCCTTGCTATTGTGTCTGTACAGCACCTGATCTCAATGGGGGCTGCTAGGTACAAGTGGAATACTAATGTTAAATAGTAATAACAACAAGAGATTATATAAAGATCTGTATAAGTGAGTCTGAATTAACTGACATTGTGAGAACAAATGAATAGGCTGGCTGGCCAAAGTCCCTGGAACCTGCTGGAGTTACATCAACGATCATAGATACTAAGGTCAGAAGGGACCATTCTGATCATCTAGTCCGACCTCCTGCACAGCGCAGGCCACAGAATCTCACCCACCCACTCCTATGAAAAACCTCACCCATGTCTGAGCTATTGAAGTCCTTAAATCATGGTTCAAAGACTTCAAGGAGCAGGGAAGCCTCCCTCAAGTCAACCATGCCCCATGCTACAGAGGAAGGCGAAAAACCTCCAGGGCCTCTCCAATCTGCCCTGGAGGAAAATTCCTTCCCGACCCCAAATATGGCGATCAGCTAAACCCTGAGCATATGGGCAAGATTCACCAGCCAGATACTACAGAAAATTCTTTCCTGGATAACTCAGATCCCATCCATCTAATATCCCATCTCAGGGGATTAGTCCTATTTACCCTGAATATTTAAAGATCAATTACTTACCAAAATCCCATTATCCCATCATACCATCTCCTCCATAAACTTATCAAGTAGAATCTTAAAACCAGATAGATCTTTTGCCCCCACTGCTTCCCTTGGAAGGCTATTCCAAAACTTCACTCCTCTGATGGTTAAAAACCTTCGTCTGATTTCAAGTCTAAACTTCCTAGTGGCCAGTTTATACCCATTTGTTCTTGTGTCCACATTGGTGCTGAGCTTAAATAATTCCTCTCCCTCTCCTGTATTTATCCCTCTGATATATTTATAGAGAGCAATCATATCTCCCCTCAACCTTCTTTTAGTTAGGCTAAACAAGCCAAGCTCCTTAAGTCTCCTTTCATAAGACAAGTTTTCCATTCCTCGGATCATCCTAGTAGCCTTCTCTGTACCTGGTCCAGTTTGAATTCATCCTTTTTAAACATGGGAGACCAGAACTGCACACAGTATTCTAGGTGAGGTCTCACCAGTGCCTTGTATAATGTACTAAAACCTCCTTATCCCTACTGGAAATGCCTCTCCTGATGCATCCCAAAACTGCATTCGCTTTTTTCACAGCCATATCACATTGGCAGCTCATAGTCATCCTATGATCAACCAATACTCCAAGGTCCTTCTCCTCTTCCGTTACTTCTAATTGATGCGTCCCCAATTTATAACTAAAATTCTTGTTATTAATCCCTAAATGCATAACCTTACACTTCTCACTATTAAATTTCATCCTATTACTATTACTCCAGTTTACAAGGTCATCCAGATCCTCCTGTATAATATCCCGATCCTTCTCCGAATTGGCAATACCTCCCAGCTTTGTATCATCTGCAAACTTTATTAGCACACTCCCACTTTTTGTGCCAAGGTCAGTAATAAAAAGGTTAAATAAAATTGGTCCCAAAACTGATCCCTGAGGAACTCCTCTGGTAACCTCCCTCCAACCTGACAGTTCGCCTTTCAGTAGGACCCGTTGCAGTCTCCCCTTTAACCAATTCCTTATCCACCTTTTGATGTTCATATTGATCCCCATCTTCTCCAATTTAACTAATAATTCCCCATGTGGCACGGTATGAAATGCCTTACTGAAATCTAGGTAAATTAGATCCACTGCATTTCCTTTATCTAAAAAATCTGTTACCTTTTCATCATCTTTTTGGGATTTGGAAGGGACATACTGGAGCTGAATGAAGAACAGGGGGTAAAAGCGGCAAAGAGTCCTGTGGCACCTTATAGACTAACAGATGTATTGGAGCGTAATCTTTTGTTTTGCTATTATGTGTGATGTCAATGAGAAAAATGAGAAAATGAGAAAAATTATCTTTGGGTCATGTTGCCTAACCACTCTAACTTGGTGGCCTGTGAGGAATGATGGTGGACAAGTGTCCATGTCACAAATGACTACCATGACTATTGCCAGCACATTTCTATTCAACCCCCTCACCTCCTCTATCCTGCCCCAGCCCTGATTCCTGCAGGGTGTCTGATAGGACCATGAATGAACCTATTGCCACACCACACAGAGCCTGGTCCTACACACATCAGCAGATGGGAAGAACTGCATGTTCAGGTTGCTAAACCGGGTTTAACCTAGGTTAATGCTCCAACACTTTGCAATTAACACACAGGAAAGCACAGATGGACTGAGTCTAGAAAACAAAATGATGACTGCACCAATTGATGCTAAACAGGGAAAGACAGAGAAGATCAAAGAATCAAAGACAGCCCTGTGGGCAGAGGCCTCCAGGACTTGGGCTGCCCGGGGTCTTGTCTCCTAATAGGTGGCATTGCAGCAACAGTCATCACAGGGAAGTAGAGAGATCACAGCCGGCCCTGCAGCTGATCTGTTAAGAGAGCAACTGGCAAAAGGATCTGAGAAGCTAAGGAGGCTGATTAGCAGGGCTTAATATCCTTCTGCTAGGCTGTAGTAACTCTCCCTATATGGAGATGAAGGCATGCATTTCCCTGCAGGTCATGCTAACATATAGGGGAGAAAGTTGGTTTTATACTCTACAAAAATCTTCACTGAAATGTGACCAATGCATTGACTGTTGCAGAGACTGTAGAAGCTATATACTTCAGGAGTGAGTGGGTGATGTTCTGGGGCCTGTGATGTGTAGGAGGACAGACTAGAACAGACGATTGTGATGGTACCTTCCAGCCTTAAAGTCTGAATCTATGATAGATTTCATTTCAGACCCACTGAAGAGCATCCATCTCTTTTGAACAGTGCCCAGCAACAGCATGCAAGATCTGGCAAAAGATATGCAGAAGAATACTATGGCCAGTTGAGACTTCAGGGGAAATTTGGGGAGACAAATTGGAATCTGGAGCTAACACATGCAATCTTGTGAATAGAGCAATGGGATATTTAATGCCCAGAAGCATCTGGGACTTCAGTTTTACCCCTTAGTGGAAAGACTGCAGCTCCAGTCAAACAGTCCCTGCCAGGAAAACAGTGAACCATCAGCATCGGTGTTAGGAATGGAAACCTACTGCACTTTGGGGGAAGGTTTTCAAAAATGCCCAACTCTGCTCCCATTGCAGTTAATGGTAAAACTCCCAACCAACGGGGCTTAATTGAACATTGTTGTTGTTAATTATTTGAATTACAGTGGTGCATAGAGGTCCCAGCCAAGATCAGGGCCCGGATGTGCTAGGCACTGTATGATCAGATAGTGAGAGACAGTCCTGGCCCAGAAGAGCTTACAATCTAAAGAGACAAAGGGTGGGAGGAGATCAAGAGCCACAAAGAGAGGAAGTGACTTGCCAAAAGTCACACAGCAAGTCAGTGCTGGAGCAGGGTCTCCTGACCCTCAGTCTGGTGCCAAATCTGTATCCAATGGGCCCTTTTCTGCCTGGTAAAGGAGGCCCACAACTGGTCAGGATGAGAGTGTCCAGGTAGAATGCCACACAACTTGGCACACACCTTGCCTGCACTGTCCCTGACTCAAAGATGCTGCCCATCCCTCTGTGTTCATGTGAGCTGAACCCCCTCAAGGAAAAACACTAATGACGGGCCCAAGGATGAGCCAGTAATGCCAGCCTCTGCCTGTCAAGGCAACTGTGATCAGTAGTTTCCTCTGCATGATGGAATGGAGCTGACAGGTCTAGGAGGGAGAAGACACTGAGGGGAGAGATGCTGACTGACAGCTTGCTTGTTTGCAAATGTTCCTCAGAGGTGCACACATACAGAGTGCTTTTGTTTGGTTTTCAACCGCTTTAGTTCCCCTTACAGGCAAAATCCTGATTACTGACATCCCTGTGTGAAGTGAGCTTGACTTCATGTACCAAAATGTCATTAAATGTTTGGCTTCATAACTGCAATGCAGCTGCCCTGAACATTGCTCTGAAGCTAGCGTTCCTGATGCATCTAGACGGCTGCTTCATGGTTTTTCATGGAAACCGGGGGAAAAGTTAATAGTTTTAGTCATCTCAGCAAGCGGGAGCTATGTAGCTCTGTCTCTCTAAGCATAACAGTGATTAGAGCAGGGGCCTGGGAATCAGGACTCCTGGGTTCTCCTCACAACTCGTTCACTGTGTGACACTAGGTCACTTAACCCTCTGTGATTTACTTATTCACTCTGTAAAATGGGGTGATTAATATCTACATATGTCAGAGGCGTGGTATGAAGCGTCAATAATAAAGAGGACAGATGCTCTAGTGGTGAAGTTACTAGCTATGATTTGAAAGACCTGGGTTCAAATCCTTGATCTGTCACAGACTTTCTGTGTGACTGTAGGCAAATCACTTAGCCTCTTCAGGTGTGTCTACATTGCAGCTGGGGACAAGCTTCACAGCCTGGGTAGACTGACTTGAGCTAGCATGCTAAAAAGAGGTGGGTGGATGCTGCAGCTTGGCTCTCAGGAGTCAGGTGTCCTTGAAAGCCCCATCCACACTTGTGTTTTTAGCACTCTAGCTTGCACCCTGCTAGCATGACTCTGTCTGCCTGGGCTGGGACGCTTGCTCCCAGCTACTATGTAGACATACATGCTGTGTCTCAATTCCCCATCTGTACAATGGCAATAAGAGCATTGTCCTTTACAGGGGTATTGTCAGGATAAAGACATTAAAGATTGTGAGGCAGTCAGATACCACGGTGATGGCAGTCAGATAAGTACCTAAGAGAGAACTAACAAATTGCAATCAACAGGTGCTCTACAAGGACCGAGTATTATATAATTATATTTTGCACATCTAAGAGTTTGTCTTATCCAATGATCTGACAGTGCTTGAAATAGGAAGGTAAGAATTACTGCTCCTGTTTTGTAGCTGGGGAAAGTGAAGCACCAAAACATAGAGTTGGTTGAAAATAACAATGATATTTTGGTAACATTTTTGTCCTTTTATTTCGGTCCAAATTTTGATTTAAAATACTGTTGGAGTTTTAGTTTTGGAAAGGTTTTGACCGGCTCAAGTTACGTGGCTATATTTTAATGTATGTCTTTATTTATCTCCATAAATAATTTGAAGAAGCAAGGTATTATATATACCCACATCTTATGCACTAAAGTCAAGGGTGGAAAGACTCACTGGATCATCTAGTCCTTCCCTTGTAGTGAATGATGAATTTTTCTTTACAGCTGTGTCCTTTGATGCTTTGTCTGCTCTACTTTGAAATAGCTTAAGCAATGAGGCTTCTACCACTTTCATAAGGAGACTATTCCACAGTCTTATCTGATCTCACATTCCAGATTAATGTTCCTTTTCTCATTTTCCCCCATTATTCCTACCGCCTTATAAATAGGCTTGAAGGATTAGATTTGTATCAGTAAATGCCAGTAAACGTCAATTTCACTGTATGCACAGAAACCCACAAAAATATTTCCATAGATAATCAAAATTTATAGTTAAGGCAAAGTAAGAAAAGTACTGCCTGAGAACGTATTGGGTTTGATTTAAGGACATTTACTTTGTATATTTTGCCATGTGATGTTGACATTTTGTGTTTTAATGGCTTTAATGGTTTTAACTTTTTAAATCTCAATATCTACTGTCATAAAATAAGTATTGTCTGAGCCACCCCCCTCAGTGCCTGACCCCCCCCATAATTTCTCACAACTGACAACTGTAAAAATGTAAATAGAAAACAATTGGAAAAAATGTTTACAACCCACAATTCTGTGCGACTGTGAACATTTAAATAGATAAAAATTGGGGAAAACCCCCAGCTTAAAATAAAGAACATAAGAATGGCCACACTGGATCAGACCAAAGGTCCATCCAGCCCAGTATCCTGTGTGCTGACACTGGCCAATGCCAGGTGCCCCAGAGGGAGTGAACCTAACAGGTAATGATCAAGCGATCTCTCTCCTGACATCCATCTCCACCCTCTGACCAACAGAGGCTAGAGACACCATTCCTTACCCATCCTGGCTAATAGCCATTAATGAACTTAGCCTCCATGAATTTATCCAGTTCTCTTTTAACCCTGTTATAGTCCTAAACATCAATATTATCCACAGAAATTATTTTAAAAAATCAAGTTCTGCCAAACCTACTCATAAACAATCCCTCTTCTTCCCTGCTGTTTCAGTTGCATGGATTCAGTGTCCCATGAAATAAACATGGCTTTATACTTGGTCTGAGTTTCCTTGAAATCGAAGCTCTATGGTCCCAATTCAGCAGCCTGACCTATTAAGTGATTTGCAGAGTAGAGATGACCGTAAGCATGGTTTTAAATGTTTCATTGAATTGGACCCTGTTGGCCTTATATAAAGTTGATGGAATCAACATTTGCTCAGCAGCTTTGAAAGTCAGGCTATTTATTCAGGTACCTAAATGTGGATTTTGGCACCCAAGTCTGAATATTGGCCTTGACCTCTTTGTGTCACCATTATCCCATATGTAAAATGGGGTAATAACGATAATACAGTAACAAGTCATCAACCACCAAAGAGTTTAGGGTTATCACTTATCAGATGCAGTGGCCAGTTGGAACTTCGCAGTGACAGCAGAGATAGATCTCATACCTCCTGCTCAGAAATACACCTAACACTCGATCTGAAGGAGAAGCTCCATTAGCAGTGCAGGACTTACAAGAACACAGTTCAACAGTGGAGATTCTATCCAGCAGAAGTCAGTAGTGACACACATATACGAGCTAGTTCATTAAAACACTCACTTGACTTGCAGGGGAAGCTTATGTTGTATAAAACATTCATATTCATAAAGTGCTTCGAGATCCTCAGAATGAAGATGCAAACTATTATTATTTAGCACCAAGTGGCACCGCTTGGATGGCCGTGAGTTGAAAAGACATGGACTATTTTATGTCAACTCCTCGTCATTCCTGTTAGAAAGCATGCATTAAAAGCCTGTCTTGGCATGCTCTGTTAGGCAGTTCCATAAATACCTCCAGCGGAAGAAATCTATTGAACGTTAATAATAATAAAAAGGCATGCCATTCAGAGGAAATGCTGACACAAAACGATCCCCAAGTGGTTTTCATGACAATGCCCTTGGTAGTCACCCAGTTCAGAGTGCTGACCTTCAAACCAATGTAGGTCAATTAAACGAGGTAATGGTTTTCTCCTTCATTGTCATCATCTTCTGTGGCTTTGTTCTAAAGGGCATTCATGAGCCAAGGTCACAAAAGGGGAAGTAATAATCATAATCATAATCATAATAATAAAACAAAAATAAATCAACTCACATCCCAAGGTTTTGATTTGCCGTTCAAGTCAGTTCATTATTTCAACCTCTAGGCTACTGTCTAATAGACAGCAGCCATTCATCTGAAAGCAGCCGCAGAGCAATGGGTGGTGGTCGGGAACAAAAAAAAAAAGAAAAAAAGGTTTAGTTTTCCTAATTTAGAGCCAACTGGGCATGATTAACGTTAATGCAAGCTATGTGCTGCCTCTGA
Source organism: Dermochelys coriacea (assembly GCF_009764565.3). Classification (NCBI taxonomy): domain Eukaryota; kingdom Metazoa; phylum Chordata; order Testudines; family Dermochelyidae; genus Dermochelys; species Dermochelys coriacea. The sequence continues at coordinate 6,966,936 of NC_050069.1, read as the reverse complement.
CCTCTGCTTAAATATTCAGGAATCACAAAGGGCTTTGGGAGAGAGGGAGTAATGAGGGCAATTAGTGGGAAATGAGTTGTGAGAGAGAGACATTACAGACTGAGGTCCGAGGGGGGACAGGGGTAAGGTTGGCTGGAAGGAAACATTAGCGAGGAGATGTCCACAGCATTTCACGTGTGTTTGGGATGAACGCCAGAGTTCAGAGCCCAATGTAAACTTTCCCAAGGGTCCCAATGTTCAATACTTTAATAGGGCTACAAGGTGGGCGAGGTAACATCTTTTACTGGACCAACTTCTGTTCCTATTGTTCAGATCCTGAAGAAGAGCTCTGTGTAGCTTTAAAGCTTGTCTCTTTCTCCAACAAAAGTTGGTCCAATCAAAGATATCATCTCGCCCACCTTGTCTCGCTAATATCCTGGGACCGACATGTCTACAGCAACACAGCAACCGATTTTACTGGAAGGGAGGTGATTGGTTAGTGAGACTGTTTCTAGATACTGTGTCCAGTTCTGGTGTCCACACGTCAGAAAGGGTGTTGACAAATTGGAAAGGGTTCAGAAAAGAGCTACAAGCATGGTTAAAGGTCTGGGAAACCTGCCTGACACTGAGAGACTGAAAAAGCTCAATCCAGTTAGTTCATCCAACAGTGTCTGGAATAATGACTTGCTTCAGCGCCTGCCCAGACTCCAGGCAGCCCGGGAGCACAGCTGAGCCATAGCAGGGCCGCCTGATTGGCCACCCCGCCTGACTGGCTGAGGAAGTCAGCAAATCTTCTTGTAAACCCAACAGCAGCAACTGATCTCTGGCTGCTCTGTGCGTATGCCCCCAGCTGCAATCTCTTCTGTGCCTGCCTTGTTCCCAGCCTTGGTCTTACCCTGTCCCCGTCCCCATCCGCTCCAGCTCTACTTCCCTGTGTTTTTCCTGACTTTGGCCCTGACCCCTGGCTTCAATGCTGACTCTGACCCATTGGCTCCAGCATCCAAATCCTGCTCCAACACTAGGCCTGACCACTCATGTCCTGGTTTGTGACAAAGGGAAGGTTAAGTGGGGACTTGTTCATGGTCTAGAAGTAGCTACATGGGAAAGAGATTTCTGACATTAGATGGCTCTTTATTCTAGCAGCAAAACAGCATAACATCCAATGGTTGGAGGTGAAAATGACACAAATTCAGATTAGGAATAAGATGCACATTGTTAATAGTGAGGGTAATTAACCATTGGAATGGCATACCTAGGGATGTGGTGGTGGATTTTCCATCACTTCATCTGTCTGGTGCCTCAGGTTCTGTGTAGAATGGAGACAGTAGCACTTCCCTATCTCCAAGGGGTGTTGTGAAGGTAAAAGATATTAATGATTGTGAGGTGCTCTGGTACTTTGGTGATGAGGGCCACATGGGTACCTAGGTAGATAATGTACAGATCTCTAAGCACTGCAGTGACTGTATGTGGTCACTGCACCTTTAAAACATGAATCACATTGGGATGCCCAGTTCCGAAGAGACCTATGAACTGGAAATAGCTGCAGCTGGTGCTGGTGGGAGTCTGAATGCTCAAATGAAGTGGGGCTGGATGTGGCTTGTAAACAAAGACTGTCTCACTGTGCTGACTGGATTGTTTTGGTTTCTTTAATGCCTTGCTGTTGTTGTCTGTATCCAATTAAAATAATTGTCATTAAATTAAAAGGCACGATTGACTGATTGGATTTTGGGAGATGTAACAGCTGCCAGCTGTGAAGTTTATCTCCGGATCTTGATGTGAATTGCCTCAAAGTTCAAGCAGTGACCTGATGTCTTATTTCAGTTCACCGGCATCTTCACACAGGGGGAAACTGCCATTCATGGCGTTGTGAGTTCAGTATAACTATCCCAAAGACCTCTACAGTTTAATGACAGATTTCCAGGAGGAAGTAGGTCAGCCTAGCACTAAAACCAATTGAGTGTCATAAGTAGAGCTGGGTGAATTATTTTCAGTGAATAACTTATTCACTGAAAAATGCCATTTCAGGTCAACCAAATGGTTCACAAATTCGGATCGAATTTGGTGAATAGTTTTGGCTGAAAAAGATGCGGGGTGGGGTGGGGGGGCGGAATTCCAAAAAAGTGGAAATATTTTGATGTTTCATTTAGAAAATTAGTTAAATTTAACTCTTTTTTTAAAAAAAGAACTCACTCCAAATGGGTGAAAAAAATCCCCCAAATGAAACAAAATGTTTTGTTCAACCTGAAACTATTTTTTTTCCCGATTTTTTGTTTCAGCCGCTGACCCAAAAAATGAATTATTTGCCTAGCTCTAGTCATACGTGATCCTCATAACAGCTAGTTTTAAATAGAATAAGGAGGATCCAAATGCTCTTTACAGAGTGATTAAAGGCCAATAGCAGGTTGTATTCACAAGATCATTCAGAATGTTCCTGTTGCCAGCCGTTTCACGTTTTGTAGTATGTAGCCTCGTGAAATGTACATGCTGGATTGGGACCATTCTGTCGGAGAAAACCAGAGCCATTTCTGAGCAAAACTGTGTGTGTGATGACTGCCATTTCCGAGTTATGAATGCGGGGCTGAACTGCGGACCTCCAGAGCTAAAAGCGTGAACTGCCATGACTTGGATTGAAGGACTAAGGGCCAGGGTTTTAAAGGCATTTAGGTGCCTATAGAAGCAGACAGGCCTCCTAGTGAGATTTGCAAAGGTGCCTAAACAGTTAGTCACCTAACCCCCGTCAAAGTCAATACCTTTGAAAATCTAACCCTAAATCTCCTCAAATCAGCCGTAACAGACTCCTTTTCTCTGTGGATTGAGGACAGAGGGCAACACATGACTCACACTGATCAGTGGGTTACTTTTGCACTGGGAGAACTGGTGAAATGGGGTTCAGTGGGAAAAAGGGACCATGGAGTCCCATTGACTTCAAGGGGATTCTGCATGGCCAAAAGGGTCTGGCCACGTTGATCACTTTGCAGCACTGGGTGCTAATTTTAGACTTATTGCTGTGAGTAGAGAGTGAGAAGGTTTACAGCAGTAAGATCATATGGCAAATCAGTTTAGGCATGTGCATATCTTGGTGGAGACGGTATAAATACTTAGATATTTAGGAACTTCCTTCACCTCTCCTGGTTGGAGCCCAGAAGTGCAAAGGAAGCTGGGAAATACAGGATGGGGGTGGAGTGCAATACAAGTTATCCATTTTTTTTCACCCCTGAAAAAGAGGCTTGCTTCCTGTTGTAAGGTTGAGAACATGGCAGTTCTTATTTTATCTGAACCAGCTCAGCCATTTTAGCGGTGCACAAAGGGTTAAGAAACCAGGTGTCTGAAAGAAGACGCTAGTTAGAAGGAATCTCATTCCCACGGCCAGATACTGGGGAGATTCTATTAATTAATTAGAGTAAGCAGGAGCATTGAAGCCAGCCTCACTTTATAGTTTTTATGGTTTTTAATGCTAACATAATGGATTGCATCGTAAAATGCAGGCCTGTTTCAATAGCCCATCGTTAAGGAGGGGGCCCTTTGATTGGCAATCGGTTTGGATGACAGAAGTGTATTTTGTTTAGCCCACTGATATGAAATTACCATTTGAGCAATTATGCATTTTGCTTAACAGTGAATCGAAAAGTGTCTCAGATGAATTAATCATTGACCTAACAATGGCTGCATGGTGCCTGCCTTTGCCACTCCCCCCTACTTCAGCTCAACAAGGGGAGGGGAAAAAATCCTTCTGATAGCGTGTGCGAAGACTTTATTAGCCCTTGTCTGGTTAAATGTGTCTGATTACAGATATCCTATTGATCAGCTTGAGCAAAACATCAGGGTACCTGCCAGTCTATCACTAGCCTTTGACGTGCTGGAAACACAATTTGTCTCCCATGAGGAAACGGAAGAGACCAGCCTTCCCATTAACGCACAGCATTAAGAATGACACTGGCAGGGAAAGTGATTTTCAAGGGAAAGAAAATCTCCTTGAAGGTCAAATGCAAGCAATCTGCTATGGGCCAGTAACAACCTACCCAGCCCACTGCTGAGACTATTACAAACCATCTGACAGACAGGGTCATTATCCTGAGGTTACAGCCTATAGGTTCTTATACCGCACTCATCAGCATAGTGCCTGAGCATCTTCCAGGAGTGCATTAAGCAAGGAGGCCAACATCTGCCATGTGCTTGTTCTCTGCTAGTATTATTTGCCATGATTGCAGCAATTCAGAGCACAGGTGACCCGGGGGGTCATATTTATGGAGGCGTAGCAAAACAGTGATTATGTGTTGTTATAATGCCTCATTTGAAGCCCATTGAACCAAAGTGAAAGATTCCCATAGATTTCAATCAGGCCCAGAGTGAAAGAATTCCTGGTAAAAATCTAAACACAGTTTTTTAACATGCAGATGCAGAAAAACTGGAGGCGGGTCGGAAAGAGCATCTAAAAAATATTGCTCTCATTCACCTGGGGAGCAGCTTGGGGCAGGGATGATCTGTTTTATGTTTTGTACTGCTCTAGGCATGCTGCGAGAATGTGGGAAATGACAGCCTGAGGGCTGGAAGGCACGACTTATTAGGAAAGAAGAATGAAATATGTGTCTCGTGTGTGATAGTTAAAGAGGGCCATGATAATCCCCGTGAAGGAGATGGGAGGGTTATTTGGAGTAGAAGGAGACTGGGATGAAATTAAAAAAGAAAAGAAAATGTTCCCTGAATATCAGTAACAGTGAGAGGTGTCAGCCTGCAAATAGTGTCTCAAAGGAGGCGAATAAATCCCTTCCCTGAAGACTTAAAGCTAGTCTGGATAAAGCACAGGAAAATAGGAACTGGGATCCATAAACCCTAGGTGCAATTCCTAGCTCTGCCACAGACTCACTGTATGATGTTGAGTCAGTCACTTAACCTCCCTGTGCAACATTTTCCCAGTTGTAAAACAGAGTAATAATAATATTCCCTTTCTCCCCCCCCCCCCTTAGCTGCTGTCTTGTCCGTTTAGAATGTAAGCTTCTCAGCTCAGGCACTGTCTGACTGTGTCCGGGTACTGCACCGAGAATAACGCAGACCTGATCTCGGTTCGGAGCTGTCGGAGCTATTGCAATGTAAATTACAACAGTACAGGGAAGAACCCTGCAGTGGCTTGTGGAACAATGGGCTGGATGAATCACAGGCTCATTTGCTTCTCTGGTTTCTATAGGTCCGTGAAAGAATTAAAAACAATTTTTCCTCCGTTTGATTTTTTTTAAAAAAATCTAAATTAAGCAAATGAGCTCATTATCTTTTTTGTGCCTGAGTGTGCCCGGTCGCTATGCTTTTTCCCCAGCTGACGCCAACCTGACCTGTGCCAGCTTCAGATAATTAGAGAGAGAGAGCAGCAGAATAGACAAACACGTGGAAACAGACACCGATTTAATGAAGGTCGACCCCTGTTTTAGCTGTGTGTCCAGGAGAACAATGGGGGATGAGAAAATCACTCAGAGGGGGGCCCACAACTGTTAGTGGTATCCAGGTTCGAAACAGCAAGCACAGATGCCCTGTCTCTGACTTGTTAAATACACCAAATAGGAAGCAAACTGATTACCAGGGGAGGCAGGAGATTCTCCATCCCTTGAAGTGACTAAATCAGGCCTGGATGTCTTTCCAAAACAGAAACTCCAGTTCGGCCACAAATTGCTGGGATTGATGCAGAGATTAGTGAGTTAAATTCTCTGGGCTGTGTTATGCAGCAGGTCAGAGCAGTCGATCATAACGGTCCCTTCCGGCTTTTAAAATCTATGACTGTAACACAGACGGCATTGATTCTTAGGCAGCCTAATGGTGAGGCTAATGCTGGAGTGGGTCATGAAGCCTGAACTGCCCGTTTGCCCCTAGAAGGAATAACCCCGCAGTGATGAGTTTTACATCCGTTGGCATGGGCAGCATGGGAGAAGGAACATTGACATGGACTGCAGTATTCTGTGGATAAGTGGAGCACTTCTGACTCCAGCACTAAGCATGCTTCCAAGGGAGAGTCAAACAGCTCCCTCGATCACCTCCAAATGGGTCATGCTCAGGTTTAAAACACTCCTTATTTACCTGCTTTCCACTGGATTGTAAAACCCTGCCAGAGGCCAGTCATTACCCCAAGCCCCTTTCTCTCTAAAGTGAATGTGGGTACAGAAGTGTTTGCATGTCCCGCTGCAGTGACTGGGAGGGAACATTTCTGATGGGTTTCAGAGAGAATGGCACCTCGAATACAACAGAGTTGGTGAACGAGGGTGGTGGGCAAATGTGTTTCCGTGTATGTGTGTGTGAGAGAGAGAGCGCAGCGCTGCCTCCTGCTGGAGGGAATCGGGGCTCTGTGTGTGTGTGCGTGCAAAGAGAGATGAAGCCCTTGATGCAGGGTCTATGTGTGTCAAACCCTATGGGCAGATTTTGGATAATCCATCCCAGGTGGTGCAATGGAAAGAATTGCTCCTGAGGATTCTCTGCATGGGGCAAGGTTCACAGCGATGCTTTCGCAGTGTCCAGAAAGGGGAGATGCACTCCATCAAGAGGTGGAGCTCTCATCATGACCCAAATCAAGGAGGTGGGGGAGCTTTTGGCAATGGAACTGCAGCCCTCCACTCCATCCCTGTACTATACTCCCTGACTGCGCCCTACGCCACTTCTAATCCTGCTTTATTGGAAGGCTCAGCAATGGATGCTACTTGGTGGCCTTTAGGGTCTGCTGTAGAATTTCCTACTTCTCCCCCTTGCCTACTGCTTCTTCCCCACCACCCAAGAATGCTGATGCTGATGGTGCTTTTTCTGGGTTTTGCTTAGGTGGCTGGAACTCTTGGTCCACTTGGGGAGACTGTACTCGAGACTGTGGGGGTGGTCTCCAGACACGCACCCGAACCTGCCAGCCCATTCCCGAGGAAGGCCTTATCTGCGAAGGAGTGCTGGAGGAAGGAAGACTGTGCAATAGAAAAGCATGCAATAGTAAGTGGGGCATGTTCCAATGCACGGGGGCGAGCCATCCAGTCTCTTAATCATAGTCTGTCGCAGTCAGTAATGAAGGTGTTTCAGACACAGGGTGAAATTGTTCAAAGACTGCATCTGACTAATAGTGCATGCGAACGTGCCAAGGAAATGTGATGCCAGGGCATGCAAAATGCACATGTTCATAGCCCTGCCATTGCCTACGCAACCATCTTTCACATAACTTGCCTTTTTGTGACTCAGTTTCCCCATTTGTAAAAGTTCCTCCTCCTTTGTAAAGCACTTTGAGAATTTACAAATAAGAAATGCCCAGCAATACTGATAAACACAGCAAGACCTGGTTTCTAGACTAATGGATAGACAGGGCAGGAATTTCAGAAAGGCAGATCTCTGTAGGGACTAGAATCCTCTCTGTACACACTGTCCCTTAGGGTCTGTCTACATGAACACAAAGCCTGGGCTTTGACTCAGGTTGGAGCTGAAGCCCCCTTTCCGTCCACATACAAATCAGTCTGACTCAAGTCAGCAAGCACGCAGGACCGGGGTCCTAGGATCCTGCTAGGGGGGCAGGTCAGAGCCCGAGTTCTGCTGTGACTGAGGTCTAAACCCTGTCATTTTGCAATGTGGACACAGCCAAGGTGCAGACTTGAGTCAGAAGGTCTGCATTGTGCAAGATGGACATGTCAGCGTGGCTATGAGACCTGGGTTAAGCAGTTGTAAGCCCTGGTTTGCAATGCAATGTGGATGCTCAAACATGGAGCCCAGGACCCACAGACCCATATTTACAGTACAGTGTAGACATATTAGTGTTGCCACTTTCTCTAGAGCAGGGGTGGGCAAACTGTGGCCTGAGGGCTGCATCCGGCCCTCCAGATGTTTTAGTCCTGTCCTCGAGCTCCCGCCAGGGAGCAGGGTCTGGGGCTTGCCCTGCTGCAGCCGGGGAGTGGGGTCAGGGGCTTGCCCTGCTCCATGCAGCTCCCAGAAGCAGCGGCATGTCCCCCCTCTGGCTCCTACATGTAGGGGCAGCCAGGGGGCTCTGCATGCTGCGCCCCGCCCCAAGAACGGCCCCCACAGCTCCTATTGTCCGGGAACCACAGCCAGTGGGAGCTGCAAGGGTGGCGCCTATGGACAGGGCACCATGCAGACCCACCTGGCTCTGCCTCCATGTAGGAGCCGGAGGGGGGACATGCCGCTGCTTCTGGGAGCTGCTTGAGGTAAACACCTCCCAGAGCCTTCACCCCTGACCTTCTCCCATGCCCCAACCCTATTCCCCACCCTTGATCCCCCTCCCACCCTCCAAACCCCTTGGTCCTGGCCTGGAGCTCCCTCCTGCACCCCCAACCCCTCATCCCCAGCCCCACCCCAGAGCCCTCACCCCCAGCCGGCGCCCTCACCCCGCTACACTCCAACCCCCTGCCCCAGCCTGGAGCTCCCTCCCACACCCTGAACTCCTCATTTCCGGACCCACCCCAGAGCCCACTCCCTCAGCTGGATCCCTCACCCCCTCCCACACCCAACCCCCCAATTTTGTAAGCATTCATGGCCTACCATACAATTTCCATACCCAGGTGTGGCTCTCGGGCCAAAAAGTTTGCCCACCCCTGCTCTAGATGATTTAGGACAATCTGCCAGTGCCAGCCATCAGAGGGATGTTGATGATTCAAGCCTATGTCTTCAGGCACCTTCATTTCAAATACTTCTTTTGCATTAGCCAAGTAGGAAAAAAAAAGAAATCTGAGTCTGACTAATGTGAGCGGGTTCTGATTATAATTATTCCCTTCTTTTTTGTTTCAAATTTGGAAAGAAGTATTTTTGATTAGGTCCTCTGATGAGGCAGATAACCAGGGAAAGTTCAACTGTTTTCAAAGGCAGGGAAGTGGACTAGCTGACAAAGGTGAAGTTAAAATAGAGGGATGTGAATGGATTTCTCTAATAAGGGCTAAAATGATTTCATGCATTTTTTACCACTTCCATAAAGTTAAATCTTGTTGCAATTAGGCTTTTTTTTTTTTAAAGAAACTTTTTCAGTATATTAAACTTCATCTTCTCCGAGTCCCGTTGGGTAGATAGACAGATTAACCTAAATAATCTATACAGAAGCCCCTGGAACCCCATAAGATTGGGTCCCTAATCCATGAACTATTGGAACTCATTTACAAAATTTTTCTTAAACATTACATGAATATATTGTCTCATCCTATAGAATTAGAATTTATAATCCCTATTCCATGATGAGATATTTTTGAGCTATAATGTATCTTAATTAAAACTATCTTTAGATAAGTTTTTTCCTCAAAAAGCATTTTATAAAAAAAATCCAATTTAAATTAAAAAATCTGATTTTTTTTATTAAAAAAAATCATTGATTTTTATCCACCCTGAGTCTAGCTCCTAGAGCAGGGTTTTTCAATGTTTTTCTTTCCGAGGGCCCCTCAACATGCTATAAAGACTCCACGGCCCACTTGTGCCACAATAACTGGTTTTCTACCATATAAAAAACAGGGACAGAATTAGGGGTAGCAAGCAGGGCAATTGCCTGGGGCCCCACACCACAGGGGCTCTCATGAAGCTACCTTGCTCAGGCTTCAGCTTCAGCCCCCGGTGGCAGGGCTCAGGGCCCCGTGCTTCAGCCCCATACAGTGGGGTTCAGCTTTCTACCTGGCTGGCCCTGCTTGGTGGCCCCCCTGAAACCTGCTCACAGCCCCCTAGGGAACCCCGAACCCTGGTTGAGAACCACTGCCCTAGAGAGCAGGCAAAAATCCACATTGGGTAGGTCTGCGCTGCAATAAAAGCATGTTGTGACTGGCCTAGATAAACTGACTGGGGCTTGTGGGGCTAGGCCTTCGGGGCTATCAAGTTTCAGTGTTGATATTTGAGCTGGGGCTGGAGCCCTGTCTCTGGGACCCTCTGATCTCAGAGCCTGGGCTTCAGCCTGCACCAGAATATCTGTACACGGCAGTTTTATAACCCCCCAACCCGGGGAGCCTAAGTCAGCTGATCCCGGCCAGCTGCGGGTCTTTTATTTCATAAGAACATAAGAATGGCCACACTGGGGCAGACCAAACATCCACCAAGCCCAGTATCCTGTCTTCTGACAGTGGCCAATGGCAGGTGCCCCAAAGCAATGAACAGACAAGTTATCATCAAGTGATCCATGCCCTGTCACCCAATCCCAGCTTCTGGCAAACAGAGGCTAGGGACACCTTTCCTGCCCATCCTGGCTAATAGCCATTGATGGACCTATCTTCCATGGATCTATCTAGCTCCCTTTGGAACCCTGTTATAGTACTGGCCTTCACAACAACCTCTGGCAAGGAGTTCCAGAGGTTGACAGTGCATTGCGTGAAAAAATACTGTCTTGTGTTTGTTTTAAACCGGCTACCTATTAATTTCATTTGGGGGCCCCTTGTTCTTATATTATGAGAAGGAGTAAATAACATGTCCTTATTTACTTTCTCTATACCACTCATGATTTTATAGACCTATATCATAACCCCCCTTACTCACCTCTTTTCCAAGCTGAAAAGTCCCAGTCTTATTAATTTCTCCTCATAGGGAAGATGTTCTATACCTTAATCATTTTTGTTGCCCTTTTCTGAACCTTTTCCAAATCCAATATATCTTTTTTGAGATGGGGCAACCACATCTGCACACAGTATTCAAAGAGTGGGTGAACCATGGGTTTATATAGAGGCAAGACGATATTTTCTGTCTTATTATCTATCCCTTTTTTGATGATTTCCAACATTCGGTTAGCTTTTTTGGCTGCCGCTGCACACTGAGTGGATGATTTCAGAGAACTATCCACAATGACTCCAAGATCTTTTTCTTGAGTGGTAACAGCTAATTTAGATCCCATCATTGTATATGTATAGTTAGGATTATGTTTTCCAATGTGTATTACTTTGCATTTATCAACATTAAATTTCATCTGCCATTTTGTTGCCAAGTCACCCAGTTTTCGGAGATCCTTTTGTAGCACTTCGCAGTCTGCCTGCGACTTAACTATCTTGAGTAGTTTTGTATCATCTGAAAATTTTGTAACCTCACTGTTTACCCCTTTTTCCAGATCATTTATGAATATGTTAAATGGGAATGGGCCCAGTACAGATCCCTGGGGGACACCACTATTTACTGCTTTCCATTCTGAAAACTGACCATTTATTCCTACCCTTTGTTTTCTATCTTTTAACCAGTTACCAATCCATGTGAGAACCTTCCCTCTTGTCCCATGACTGCTTATTTTGCTTAAGAGCCTTTGGTGAGGGACCTTGTCAAACGCTTTCTGAAAATCTAAATACACTATATCCACTGGATCTCCTTTGTCCGCATGCTTGTTGACCCCCTCAAAGAATTCTAGTAGATTGGTGAGGCATGATTTCCCTTTACAAAAACCATGTTGACTATTTCTCAACAAATTATGTTCATCTGTGTGTCTGACAATTTTGTTCTTTAGGATAGTTTCAACCAATTTGCCCAGTACTGAAGTGAGGCTTACTGGCTTGTAGTTGCCAGGGTCACCTCTGGAGCCCTTTTCAAAAATTGGCATCACATTAGCTATCCTCCAGTCATTTGGTACAGAAGCTGATTTAAATGATAGGTTACAGATGACAGTTAGTAGTCCTTCAATTTCACATTTGAGTTCCTTTGGAACTTTTGGGTGAATCCTATCAGATCCTGGAGACTTATTACTGTTCAGTTTATCAGTTTGTTCCAAAACCTCCTCTAATGACACCTCAGTCTGGGACAGTTCCTCAGATCTGTCACCCAAAAAGAATGGCTCAGGTTTGGGAATCTCCCTCACATCCTCAACAGTGAAGACAGATGCAAAGAATTCATTTAGTTTCTCTGTGCTGGCCTTATCGTTAGATGGCCTGCTGTGGGTACATCTACATAGCAGGTGGGAGGTGGGAGTCCCAGCTTGGGCAGATGTACAAATGCTCGAGCCGCGGGCACCTAAAAAGAGCAGTGTGTGCACGGCAGCTCAGGCTAGCTATGCCTGATCCCTGGGCACATACTTGTGTGGCTAGCCCAAGCTGCTCTTGCCACCACACTGCTATTTATAGGCACTAGCCTGAGCAGAGCTATGCACATGTACATCTACCCAAGCTGCAAATGACGCCTCCCAGCTGCCATATAGACATCTCCTGTGCTAGCAGGAGCCACGAAAGCAGCATTTTGAATTAAGGTCGTTTTGAGCATGGTTAAAGAACAAGGAGGCTAAAATGCTGGCAGCCCATTGACACCAGGGCTTGTGCCACTGCTCATATTGGTGGAGCTTATCCTGTGTTAGCAACTGTGGTTAGTGCTTCCCTAGTGAAGACAGGGCCATAGATAGGAGCACTCTGAGTGGGAGAATAAAGAGGAAGGATGATCTTTTGACTAATTTACGGGCCTAGGCATCTGGTCTATTTCTAGCTCCACCACTCACTGTTTGCCAGAAGCTGGGTATGAGCAACAGGGAATGGATCACTTGAAGATTCCCTGTTCTGTTCATTCCCTCTGGGGCACCTGGCACTGGCCACTGTCGGCAGACAGGATACTGGGCTAGGTGGACCTTTGGTCTGACCCAGCAGGGCCATTCTTATGTTCTTACGTTCTTAGTGTATGATTGTGGGCAACTCACTTTACCCTCCCTATGACCTGTAAGATAGAAATCAGAACAAATACCTCCCTGCGCTGGCTTTTGTGAGGCTTAACTCAGGAGTTGTAAGGCATTTTGGGCTCTTTGGATACACAGTGCCTCACAGTTGTTGCAAAGTCTTGTGATTAAAAGGAAACCCCTTAGCCCCACTCCTTCAGCCCTGCATCCCGCCTCAACAGAGGACCTGCTTCCACTGCTTGCAAACTGGGCTCTGAATTCCTTTGCTGGTGAATCTGCCTTGTCTTTCCTGGCTGTCCATTTCCAGTGTATTTTAATTTATTTCCTCAGATCTGTTTCCAAAACTGAATGGTGACCTCCAAAGTGACTTTAACAAATTCTATGTATGCCTCCCCCTTTCGTTTCCTCCTTTTTTTGTCACACAAAGAAGGCCTGAAAGGATATTTTTAAATTCTGTTTTCGTTTAGGAAATACCAGGAATTGTCCAGTCTGATCTTTCTCAGTTTTGTTGGAGTCCTTTGCAGAGGTCATAAATTCATAAAAGCCAGACGGGACCATTGTAATCATCTAGTCTGGCCTCCTGTATAATAAAGGCCACAAAACTTCCCCAAAACAATTCCTGTTTGAACTAGAACATATCATTTTTTAAAAAGTAATCCAATTATAGAAATGTAGGACTGGAAGGGACCTCAATGGGTCATCTAATCCAGTCCCCTGGACTGAGGCAGGACTAACTATTATCTAGACCATCCCTGATAGGTGTTTGTCTAACCTGTTCCAAAAAACTTTCTATCTTATTTTAAAAATTGCCAGTGATGGAGAATCCACCCCAACCTTGGTAAATTGTTCCGATGGCTCATTACCCTCACTGTTAAAAATGTACACCATATTTGCAGGCTGAATTGGTCCAGCTTCTCTCTGGTCACAGAGATGTATATTATAAGCTCCCAAACTTCTTGCCAGCACGACCCCATTTTAATGATTTATTTCCTTTCCTGACCCCAGACAGCATGCCGGGTGCCATTTTATTCTTCAAAATGCCATTCTCCAGAAAGCATCACCTTGTATGTATGGTGCATAGGAGGTCACGCTGTGCAGAATGTGCCATTTTGTAGAGCAAAATGGTGTCCTCCATGCATGGTTATCTTGCACATACTGCGCGTGTAAGGTCATGCTGTGCAGAGCAAAATGGCCTCTTCTGCCCACTACGGATTGTTGTGACCCCATCTGCTGATGGGGCGAACCCATCTGATGTTCCGACCCACACTTTGGGAACAGCTGCCTTACCAGAAGGAACGCTGACTGTTTTAAAAAGATGTCCTTTTCCGCAAGTTTTCATTAGACATTGGTGTTCAATAGAAGTTAATTTTAAAAAAAGAATTTTAAAGAATATGACTGAAAATTCCTTTTCCTTTGAGTTGAAATTAATGAACAGATGCAACCACCAGCAGGTGACCCACCAGGTAACGACAGCCTGTAGACCTTATAGTATAGGTATTTCCATTGGCTTGACCCACTGTCTCTGCCCTCCCATGAATATCTCAAACAGTAAAGTTTATCGCCTGCTGTTCCTCCCCAATTTCCTGAAGCACCCATGGCTAAGTGATGTCCTTGGATGCAAGTGCAGGGTGCCCATTGGCCCTAATGCGAGCCAAGAGCAAACCTTGGTGCCTGGAGATGTCGAGAGATGATTGGATTTGAGGCTGAGCACAGGCTGAAAACAAACCTTCATCTGCTAGCAGCAGCCTTGGTTAGCCAGGATCTTTTTAGCCATTCAGCTCAAAACAGTTAATCTGAAGGACAATGTTCAATGTTTTTATTGTTCTCTTTGTTCCTTGCTAGAGGCAAAGAACCCAGTGATATCCTCCCTCCTAACGCAGGCAGGGAGATTTCTGCCATCTGTTGGACTTGGCCCAGAGCTGCTATTTCATAGGGAAAGTGGAGCAAGATAGAAAAGGCTTTGGGGACCAGCAAGCTTGCCCTGCCTCCTTTGGATCAAAGGTTCAACAGCCGTGGTTCTAATGGCCCGGCCCTGCCATGCAATGCTAAAAGCTCTGATCACTAACAAATTGGCATGTGGAGTGGCGCTGCTGTTCAGGAGAGGAGGCTGACTCTGGGCGCTGACGGAACTACGACAGCAGAGTGGGAAAATACAGACAGGGTATCTCACATCCTGATGCTAGTGCTGTGGACCCCCAGAATGACCGAAGATGTCAGCAGCCCCCATTTAATCCTGGGGAATGAAACTAACAAGGGAGCCAGCTCAAATGAAGCCATCCAGTCTGGTAGAAGCAGTGTGAAACTGTCACTGACATTTAAGAATATGCCGAACCGGCACATACATCTCTGCTCCTAATCTAAAGACAACCAGGGCCAAATGCTGCCCTGGGTTACACTGGTATAAACCCAGAGCAACTTCACTGATTTCAATGGAATCGCTCTGGATTTACATGAGGGTAACTGAGAGGGGGATCTGGCCTTGAAGGTATAACGTTTAGCTATGCATATGTTCAATCTGCCATTCGAAGGAGTGCAGCTCATACTCGATTTTTGCCGCCCCTAAATTCCATTAAAAATAGCCCATTTGCTGGAACCACAAAGAGAGATGAAATGTCCTTTGTGTGTGAACATATCTGTTCCTGCAGGAAAGTCCGGGACTCAGCAAGCTAGAACAGCATCTTGCATGATGATGCAAGATGCAATAGAATGCATGGCAGCGTCCTGTATGGAGGAGCCGGCTGCTGTTGCCAGCAATACTTTAATTGTATTTCTCCTTCAGAGAGCACTTCAGAAGTTTAGTAACTGGGACTCTCTGATCACACCGGGCAACATTTTCACTGATTTTGAGTGCCCAAATTGAGCTAACTGGGGCCAGCCCCTCAGCTGGCATAAGCAGTCAGAGCTCCATTGACTTAAAGGAATGACACCCATTCCTGATTTGTAAGAGCAGCTGAAGGGGCCCCTTTCTTAATGGTCTCCCATTACTCCTAGCTCCGCCTCCTTGTAGATAATGCCTCTCCTTCCTTTGTGTTTACACCACTCTGGCATTTGTAGCCTCTTGTGGTGGCATCCCTCTTTTAGTTGTTTCTTAACCAGCAGAGAGAGCTCTTCTAATCTTTCTTCATAAATCCATCACTCCAGCCCCTTGAATATTTTTGTTGCTCTTTTCTGAATCCCTCCATTTTTTTCTGGTAACGAGGTGCAGAAAATGAATGTGGACCCCAGCTGTGGAATGCAGACCTCCAGCTGTGGATGCCCTGGAACCATGTAGAGAAGGACTGTAACCTCCTTACCCTGTGTGGCAATGCCTCTTGCATATGCAGCCTCTTTTTGCTCATCTCGCATCTTTGCAAGCTCCTGTCTCATTTACTGCACACATATCCCTAGGTCTCTTTCAGCACCACTGCTGCTGCTCAGGTCTCTCCTTTCCATTGAATATCTGTGCTGGGGATTATTGCCTTTTCTAATGAGAGCCTTGTTTGGTTATTTTCTGCCTATGTTTAAAACTTTTCTGGATTCTCTAGTGTCATTTCTGTGTCCTCGGTGCCAGCTCCTCCACTATTATCTATATGGCTCCTTAGCCTACATCATTAATGACGGATCACTTATGTAGATAAGACCTAAAATAATACTGGACGTAACACTGATCCCTGTATTACCCTCCCTCTGTTCGTACATTGCCGAAGGGGCTGCTGAGTTCCATGCACCCAGGTCGCATCTGTGCCCAGTTAATCTTGTGTCACTCCCCTAACAAAGCTGCTGCATACCAACTTTGGGCTGGATCCAAATCCCACTGAGAGTTTTTCCATGGACTACACTGGGAGTTGGATCAGTCCCCCTTTATGCAGGGCGAGAGAGTGTCCCCTGAACGACTCAGCACCACAGTGGACTATTTTTTGGATGACCATTCAAAGCAATTCCAAAGAAGGCCCAGTGGGAATGTTCGTGCTTCATGTGAAAACAGGGCTGGATTCACCCATTTTACACTGGAGTCACCCCCTTGATTTCAGTGGAGTGACACTGGTGTAAAAGTGGAGTAAGCCAGTGGTGAATCAGACCCTTAGCATGCAAGAGAGCTGGCATTATCTGCCCGTGATCCTGATCAGCTGTAACTGGGATGAGATTCGGCAGCTCAGGCCTATCGTGTCAGCAGGGGAACAAAAGCAATCACACAACTTAGCTGAGACCAACATGAAACATCAGGAGACTCTAATCAGACAGAACTCAGACACTCCATGGCAGGTCCTGTCAGGACGTTTTCATAATGAGACCCCGCCGATAGATTAGTAAATAGACGGCCGTGGAGGGAACAACTCAGAGACGCCTTTGTCACGAGTAATCATCCCACTCCTGTTTCAACTTTGATTCACCCGGCACCAGATCTAGGCCCCACTTAATGCCTGGGTCAGTCCCACAGGCCAGATTTCAAAAGTGATCAGCACCCTGTGGCCCCGTTGTTCTCACTTAGGACAAAATTGGAGGTTAACTCTTGTGAAAACTGGGTCCCTATTGGGCCTTGTTGAAAATCTGGTTTTAAGAGACTTAATGGTTCTTAGGCCTCATTCTGTCCTACTTCACAGGAGTGAATTTCACCTGCATCTTCTGGGGGACTGGGAGAAAAAAAGGCACAGCTGAGATAACCCCCTCCTCCCCCCATTCCTGCACGTAGAAAGTCTTACTAAGAGAACCTGAGATTAGTGAAATGGACTGAATTTTTAAAAGCCAATTTGCTTTATCTATTTACCGACCCACCCTTCCAAAATCACCAGTTGCTTTTGAAAACCGTGGTCCTGGGTTTTTACTGTAAACTCAGGAATAGTACCGAATGATTGGAGAATTGCTAATATAGTTCCTATTTTTAAGAAAGGAAAAAAAAAGTGATCCGGGTAACTACAGGCCAGTTAGTTTGACATCTGTAGTATGCAAGGTCCTGGAAAAAATTTTGAAGGAGAAATTAGTTAAGGACATTGAAGTCAATGGTAAATGGGACAAAATACAACATGGTTTTACAAAAGGTAGATCGTGCCAAACCAACCTGATCTCCTTTTTTGAAAAAGTAACAGATTTTTTAGATAAAGGAAATGCAGTGGATATAATTTACCTAGATTTCAGTAAGGCATTTGATACCGTGCCACATGGGGAATTATTAGTTAAATTGGAGAAGATGGGGATCAATATGAACATCAAAAGGTGGATAAGGAATTGGTTAAAGGGGAGACTGCAACGGGTCCTACTGAAAGGCGAACTGTCAGGTTGGAGGGAGGTTACCAGTGGAGTTCCTCAGGGATCGGTTTTGGGACCAATCTTATTTAATCTTTTTATTACTGACCTTGGCACAAAAAGTGGGAGTGTGCTAATAAAGTTTGCAGATGATACAAAGCTGGGAGGTATTGCCAATTCGGAGAAGGATCGGGATATTATACAGGAGGATCTGGATGACCTTGTAAACTGGAGTAATAGTAATAGGATGAAATTTAATAGTGAGAAGTGTAAGGTTATGCATTTAGGGATTAATAACAAGAATTTTAGCTATAAGTTGGGGACGCATCAATTAGAAGTAACGGAAGAGGAGAAGGACCTTGGAGTATTGGTTGATCATAGGATGACTATGAGCTGCCAATGTGATATGGCTGTGAAAAAAGCTAATGCGGTTTTGGGATGCATCAGGAGAGGCATTTCCAGTAGGGATAAGGAGGTTTTAGTACCGTTATACAAGGCACTGGTGAGACCTCACCTAGAATACTGTGTGCAGTTCTGGTCTCCCATGTTTAAAAAGGATGAATTCAAACTGGAGCAGGTACAGAGAAGGCTACTAGGATGATCCGAGGAATGGAAAACTTGTCTTATGAAAGGAGACTTAAGGAGCTTGGCTTGTTTAGCCTAACTAAAAGAAGGTTGAGGGGAGATATGATTGCTCTCTATAAATATATCAGAGGGATAAATACCGGAGAGGGAGAGGAATTATTTAAGCTCAGCACCAATGTGGACACAAGAACAAATGGGTATAAACTGGCCACTAGGAAGTTTAGACTTGAAATCAGACGAAGGTTTTTAACCATCAGAGGAGTGAAGTTTTGGAATAGCCTTCCAAGGGAAGCAGTGGGGGCAAAAGATCTATCTGGCTTTAAGATTCTACTCGATAAGTTTATGGAGGAGATGGTATGATGGGATAATGGGATTTTGGTAAGTAATTGATCTTTAAATATTCAGGGTAAATAGGCCAAATCCCCTGAGATGGGATATTAGATGGATGGGATCTGAGTTACTATAGAAAATTCTTTCCTGGGTATCTGGCTGGTGAATCTTGCCCATATGCTCAGGGTTTAGCTGATTGCCATATTTGGGGTCGGGAAGGAATTTTCCTCCAGGGCAGATTGGAGAGGCCCTGGAGGTTTTTCGCCTTCCTCTGTAGCATGGGGCATGGTTGACTTGAGGGAGGCTTCTCTGCTCCTTGAAGTCTTTGAACCATGATTTAAGGACTTCAATAGCTCAGACATGGGTGAGGTTTTTCATAGGAGTGGGTGGGTGAGATTCTGTGGCCTGTGTTGTGCAGGAGGTCGGACTAGATGATCAGAATGGTCCCTTCTGACCTTAGTATCTATGAATCTACACCACATCCATTGCTGAGCTCCCAACAAATCTGTTTAAAGCTCCATAGCTAAACACTGCTGCTCATCCCTGCTTCTGCTCCCAGTTTGAACGAGTTTTGAGTTTGGGGGCTGCTTATGGTGGCCAAGGGATGCTGTAGAGTCTCATGGTTTTGATCCTTTCAAAACTGTGGACTTAGAGTAGACTAGACAAGACTAGACTGCAGTGGTAAACAAGGGGATGGATGGATAGATTTGGGGGTAGGTATATAGGTAGGGGCCCAAAACCATACTCCACATTGGAACAGCCCTGAGTGTTCCAGGTATTCAAAATATGAACCTGAGGCCAGATCCAGATTTTCCAGTTGACCCTTATCTGGGTATTACCAAACCCCCAGCCCCACACATGCTTGAATACTGGGATATTCAAAATCCAGATATCGATGCTAAATGCAACCTGAGCTCCTCTCCGATAACAGACAGACGCTGTCCATCCTCCTCATTTATTTTGCTGGCAGTCAGTCTGCAGACTGCCAGTGCTGGAAGGTTAAGAGAAGTCACAGTAAACTGGTTCCAGGGCTCCTTTGCATGGATGCTGTGGAGGAAGGAGACCAGGGGGGGATTTCAAACTGGCCTTTAATTAGGCAGCCCATATTGGCCTCCTCCGCAAACCAACCTGCTCTACACGAAGTCTGGCTCCTGGCAGGGATGCTCTGCATCCTTCCTCCCCCTCCTCTGCTTTTCCTTTTTTGATGGTGTTACAGACTTGCAACAGCACATGCCTGGAAGCTTCACTAACCTTTATTAATTTTCCCAGGGTTCCCAGGACCGGATTTGTCACCACTTTCAGCCCTTGGCAGCTCATGGGCTGTTTTGAAAGGGAGAGAGGCTGTTGTGTCTCCTCAGGCAGAACGACCCTCTGTCCGGTATATTCTTTTGGTTGCCCGATCTTAGATTGCTAGGGCCAAATTCTGTTCTTCCTTACACCGTATAACTCTGATAGAGTCAGTGGAGTTATTTCAGATTTACCCCAAGGTAATTGAAAACAGAATTTAAATCCTAGCAAGTCTCTCTTCCATTGTTTGTTCCTCTCTCAGGTCATTTGCATGTAGAAACCACTGTTCTGGATGTGCAACCTGCTGGATGCCACAGAGGGTATGAATCTACTTCAGGTGACAGCCAGCGTGCTCAGAGTTTAACATGGGAAGTTAAGATGAATTAGAAATGAGTTAACCTACAGTGAACCAAGGCCACTTTCTTCTGAATAAGAGCCTCCACACATGGGTTAAATGTGTTTTAACTAATGCACTTTAAATTAGTTAATTTGGCATAACTTTCCTGCATGTCCCCATATAGATATGCCCTCAAGGCCTGATCCAGAGCCCACTGAACTCAATGGGAGCATTCACTGGTTTCAGTGTGATTTGGATCAGGATTTTTGTGCTTCAGCAGAAGCAGTAGAGACTGGGGCTCTTAGCTCTACAGCTCCTGGGTTCGATGACCGGATGTCTGGTGGTCTCTACCTTTAGCCAGTCATGTGATGGAGGCTGACAATGTTGTGTCTTCCCCTTCTCTGATCCTGCACAATCCCCTCTGCCCTTCCCATCTCCACAATACCCTGTAGATAGCTGCAGACCAAAAACAGCTCAGAAAATAACCCAGGCAAGGTGGAGTTTTATGCTAATAATACTACTATCTAGCTCCTATATAGCACTTTACATCGTAGAGCTCAAAGTGCCTTACAGAGCAAGGTGAGACTCATTGTCAATGCATCTCAAAGGTCAGCAGAACCCTAATGTGTACAAGGAAAGCCACAGAAATTGGCTTGCTTAGGGACTTAATATGAAGGTGCCTGTAGTTTGCAAACACTTTTCTAGTGTGCCTAGCATTAAACTGCCCGGTATCTGTTGGTATCTGTTGATACCTCCTGGGGGTTTCCTAGAGAAGGCCATGGGAGCCCCACCACTTCACTGAAAGCTATTAAGTGAAGCTTAGGGGACGGATGAAACGGGTCCCAGTACCTCTAAATGCTAAAGCCCCCGGTTCGATGGCAGCCCAGGCCAATGATCTGGCTCAGGAGTGAACACTGACAGGGGAGGGGTGTGATGTCTGTGAAGCAAATCAGCGGTTTTGGCACTCTGAGATCCATGCTTCCGAACTGGGTTTTGCTGTTGGTTGTTATCTCAAATGTAATTTTGTAGTGAAAGATCTTACTGCGTGAACCCAGGTTTATTTACGTGACCCATTGCCTTGCCATAGCCAATGGACGCTATAATTCCAGAAGCCAGTCGCTGAGGTCCACAGATAACAGAAAGCGAGAGGATGTTGACGAACTGCAGCAGTATGGATACCCTGCACCTCAAATAGGTAAGCTCCGAACTAAGGCAAAAATCTCCTGTTCCTTTGGTGGGGCTGGGACCTGGATTTCCAGGCAGAGTTGGGGTCAGCATAATCCCATCCACTGTTTCTAAGGGGTTTGTATTGCCACCCATCACCATAGTATCAAGGCATTTCAGTAAACATGCAATCAACCATACTCAGTCTGTGTTGCTCACAATCCATTCCTCAGCAGGAGTGATGCCTGCTTCTGAATCACTGGCTAGAGATCTGACACTCGGCAATGATTCTGATCAGCAGTGGGTCCATTAAGCCAAAGCTGGCCTGATGGTGACATAAAGGGGCCCAACCCGCAGCTGATGTACATGCCAGGCATTCCCATTGACCTCAGAAGAAGGGCGAGGGTAGGGGTGGGGGAGAGCAGTATATCAGTGTGGGCATTGCCCTTAGGCATTCACTTCTGTGTGGGAAGGCATGTATGAGCAGGTTAGATGACATTGGGATGACAGGGTTTTCCACCCCTATCTTCCAGCAATCAGGAAAGAATACTGGCAACAACAGATCACATGCTCTAGGAACACAGGAGTTCACTAGAGCTGACACATACCTCTTCGCCCCGCCACCGCCTTTTGCCCATGTTGTTGTAGGATTCAGGACTTTTGTATCCCATGCACTGCAGCTCTGCGTTTGACCCAGATAGCAGGACAGGGACGATCAACGATTCTGCATCCGATCCTGCATTAGGGCCTGGGTGGATCTGAGCTCCCTCCACACCCGCTGAGCATTTTGCAGGTGCTCCCAGCACCACATGGTTGGACCCCACCTGCCCTGTGATTACACCAGTGGCAGGTTAGAAGCATGTCCTGAGGCCTTTACTCTCGCCTTTGCTTTCAAAAGGCCCAAAGAGACACCAAAGCGGTGACCTAGATTGCAGGGAAGGACGGGAGGTTGGAACAACAAAGATGGGCCAAATCCTCAGCTAGCCTACATCCACTGAAGTCACTAGAATCTGCCAATTTACACCATCTGAGGATCCAGCCCCATGTCAGTAGGCAGCACCGAGCAAGCGTTTCCAAGGTTCCCATGTGTTGGGGCAGAGTTTGGGGGCAGGGTGTGGTCTGAATTTTCTTGAAAGTAGAAAGTGGTGGCTTTGCCTGCTCCGTTTCTCCGCATCTGTGCACCAGCTGACAACGCGGGAGCGGTGAGTTGTGTAGCAATAGAATAAAGGAACCCGAGCTGTCTGGACAGCCTGCTGGTGAGAGTGTCTTGTGATTAAGGAGCTGGCTATGCACTAGAGAGATGATGATGAATCTCAGGGTGGAAGCTGAGTTTCTGGACACTCATTCAAAGCTCAAGAAAGAGAATGAGAGACAAAAGGTGAGGCAGAGAGGGAGGGGAATTGTAGTCAATTGCACCTCACTTCCCTGGCCATTTCTGCAGTCACTTGCTCTGTATGGTCTCAGGTGTTCTACTGCTGGAAAAAGCAGCTCGGTAACAACCCTTAGCTAATGCAGTGTTGTTGGAGCTATGTTGGGCCCAGGATATTAGAGAGACAAGGTGGGTGAGAGAATATCTTTTATTGGACCAACTTCTGCTGGAGAGAGACATGCTTTTGAGATGCACAGAACGCTTCTCCAGGTCCAGGAAAGGTCCTGAGAGTGTCACAGCTAAGTACAAGATCCAACAGATAGTTTAACATGAGTGATGTTGAAGTGAGCTGTAGCTCCCGAAAGCTTATGCTCAAATAAATTTGTTAGTCTCTAAGGTGCCACAAGTACTCCTTTTCTATTAACATGAGTAGTTAGCACATATTCTAAGGGACCATTCAAGGTGAGATGGCCCATTAACACCCCTGTAGTTATAGGACAAAACAAGGAGTTAGTGGGTTACAGATTTTTGTAATAAGCCATAAATCCACTGTCTTTATTAAAACCAGGATTTTTAGTATCTAGCAAAGTTCTGAATTTAAGCTCCCAGGCTCATCTTTTGAAAGCATTGTGCAGGTTTCCTTAGAGGACCAGACGTGATAGGTCGGCTATAGAGTGATCACTTCGTGAGAGATGTTCACCCACAGGTGATACGGTGTTCTTCTCGTTTATCATTTTTCTGTGAAAGTTCATTCGAGAGCATAGTGTCTGGTTTCACCAACATCACTGTTGTTAGGGCATTCTGTGCACTGAACGAGGTACACCACGTGTTGTGATAGGCATGTGTGGGACCCGTGTGTTAAGCATGTGTGGGGAGTGTTGATTGTTGTAGTAGTGGTCACTCGATTACAGACCTAAAAGTGGCAATACTTCAACAAAAAAACTTCAAAAACAGACTCCAACGAGAGACTGCTGAATTGGAATTAATTTGCAAACTGGATACAATTAATTTAGGCTTGAATAGAGACTGGGAGTGGATGGGTCATTACACAAAGTAAAACTATTTCCCCATGTTTATTCCCCCCACATCCCCCACTGTTCCTCAGATGTTCTTGCCAACTGCTGGAAATGGCCCACTTTGATTATCACTACAAAAGGTCGCCCCCGCCCCTGCTCTCCTGCAAGTAATAGCTCACCTTAAGTGATCACTCTGGTTACATTGTTTCATGTTCTCTATGTATATAAATCTCCCCACTGTATTTTCCACCGAATGCATCCGATGAAGTGAGCTGTAGCTCACGAAAGCTTATGCTCAAATAAATTTGTTAGTCTTTAAGGTGCCACAAGTACTCCTTTTCTTTTTGCCAATACAGACTAACACGGCTGCTACTCTGAAACAACATGTGGTGTCCTTCATCCAGTGCATTAAGTGTTCAATCTTGTAGTTAGCTGTGACACTCTCGGTACCTTTCCTAGAGTGAGGAAGAGCTCTGTGAAACTCAGAAGCTCATCTCTCTCACCAACAAACGGTCCAATAAAAGATATTACCTCACCCACATTTCCTCTCCAAACCCTTAGCTAAGGGAGCAGGAATATCACATCACTCCTTTCTGCGATGCAGTTGGATCTCACACTGGCCTGGATGGCAGATCTGTTGCTAAACGCCAGGTAAAATGAGCCTCTCTTGGCAGTGTACAGCAGAGTGAAAGGCAAGGGGAGACAGGGAAGCAATGCACGCAGAAGAGGGATAGATGGGGAGGAAAGTCGATAGCAGTGCTTGGCAAAATGAGTATGCAAATAAATATATCCCCATTAACATGGGTCGGGGAACTGTGCTAGCAAGAAGAGGGCCAGATCCTCCACTGGTGTAAACCAGCATAGCTCTGAAAAGTTCAGTGGTGCGTTGCTGATGCCATTGAAGATCTGGCCACGCTGCTGGACCAAATTCCAAAGAGCAAGGACCAAATGCCAGCAGGTACCTGGCACTGTTCCTCCCGACATGGCCCGCATGCTGCTTCTGAGCGGCCTCTGCCAAAGGCCGGGTGGATTAATGAGGAAGAGGCGACGAGTGGGAGGATGTCAGATCGGCAGGAGACACTCAAATATCGGATAGGATCGTAAGGAAGGAATGAGAGCAATCTGCTGCTTGGGTTCTCCAGAAGGCAGGAGGGTGAGGGAGACGCTGCATGCACTAAACAGGAGCCTGCAGCAGGTTTAATTTCCCTTCAAGGCCCATAACAGTTTATCTCAAAGCCAACAAGTCACTGGATTTGATCTTGGATAGTGGCATGAATCAATAGTGGAGTGGTGCCCAGTTTGTTCCCTCCGCCTGATGCATCTGCTGTGGCCTCACCACCTGCAGAGGTGGCCTCATATTTCCGGGAAGTCGCTGCAGATGGTCCCTAGAGGCAGCAAGTGCAAATGCCCCACCGGGCCTTTTCCATCCCCGTGTGCACATTGTCCTAGAAGCTCCCCTTGGGCCACTTTCTAATCTCAGTTACATCTGTGTAAATCCAGACTAACTCTGTTCAAGTCAATGGACTTACTCTGGATTTACACGATCACCTCGGGGAGCTACTCTGGATTTACACAGATGTAAGTGAAGACAGAATTGATCGCCTGGGTTAAATTTGTCCCTGGTGTCAGTGGATTTATTTATAGCCGGGATAAATTTGGCTCTTAGTGCCTGGTTCTGACCTGACATCTGCAGCTGTGATTGCATGGCCTTTCCTGGCATTCCTCCTGATTTGCACCCCTGTAAATGAGATGCAAGTCAGGCCCTTTGTCATTAATACCACCCTACCCCGCTGAGAGGAGAAAGGCTCATTGCAACAAGTGGGTCTGCCATCACAGACAGCCGCTGAGAGCCATTCCCCTTCCAGAACTTGGGGTGGGGGTGAGGGGAGTCCTCCCTACTCTAAGCATGAACACTGACTTGGTTCTAGTAATAGATAACCCACCATTAGTAAGAAAGGAGTCACTCATCATGTGGTTTGTAGCTATGGAGATGGGAAACACGTGGTCCCCGCTGGTCATCTTGTTTGTCCTCCTCGGCCAGTACAAGACTGTTCCCCGATGCTCTGGCCCAGTACGATTTCACGTGACTCAAATGGTGAGCCATTCCTATTAGATGTGATGGTTATGGTTCCTTATATTGCACTGAACCAAATATTGTGGCAAGTAGTCACTGTTTGCAAAACTAAACCTGGACTACTAAATCCATGGGGGCAAAGTCCAAGGGGATTTGGCATTTGAAGAGTGAAGGCAATGGCTGGTTGAAATGGATCTCAGTTCCCCAGGTTGCGTTTGGAAAGCTACCTCTCTAACAAGGAGAGAGATTGGTGGAGGGGCCAAAGTTTCCAAGAGTTCAATTTTCTTTTTGTGAAACAAAATAAAAAAAAAATCATTTCAAATCAATCAAAACATTTTGTTGTGATACATTTGAAATGGTTGGTTTTGATTTCAACCATTTTTATTTAAATTTTAAATAATGAATTTCAAAATGAAAAGTTGTTTTGAATCGAAAATCCAAAAATTGGTAAATTATTTTTGCCAGTTTTTTAAAAGAGAATGTTGTTGAAATATTTCAGTTTAGATGAAACAGCCTTTTCTGGTGGAAAGCAATTCTGATGAACCATTTTTGACCAGTCCTACCTACGGGGAACATAACTGGAGTCCAGCTAAGTAGGAGATTCATTCAGCAGGGCTGGTGCAGTCACAGCACAGCATGGGATCTCTCAGGCTTTAGCAAGCCAGAGCAATCTCAGCGACAACCCTTGTTAATTTGACACAAGAGCTAAAGCTTTTCCATCAGGCGAGAGGTGGGCGAGAGGTGAGCAGTAACCTTCACTCCCAACTTCACCTGCTGTGGCTTTCCATTTGATTAGCCTGTTAAGATGCATAACAAGCATCTGTTGGGCTTGCCAGCAACCAGAGGGCAGCACCCCTGTGACACAGTGAAATGGGAGAGAATTATTGTTGCCTGTAGACAGGAGCCCAGCACTCCCTTGGCTTTGCCACTCACCAGGCTCACTGCACCATCCCTGTAACATGTGCTCACGGATGTACCAGACACACTGGGTTCTTGCCTTCACTTATCACCCAGGATGTTTTTTATATATATATATATATTTAAATGAGGAACTCTGCAGTTGTCATGGAAAAATCCCAGCTCCAAACACCCTTTAACTTTGCATCAATTCAGATCTGGATCTGAACTGTGGGGGCTGCTGGGAATATGCTGAAAGCAGCAAACCTGCAAGAGCAGGTGGGACAAGGTCACCTCTGTAATGTCTGTGGGACATGTGGAGACCTGGCTCTTTCTGATCTTGCAGTGCAAGGAGGGAAAAAGTCAGGACGTGAGCCACTTTAACTGATGAGATACACAGCGTGAGCCTGGTCGCTCTGCTAGTTGGAACGTGGTGTGAAGTTAAGGATGCAAACCCTTGACAGCAGCCTTCCTCCACTGTCAAACTTGTGAGGTGGGCTGCTAATTTCTCCTCTTCCTTGGAGCACTGTAGCCAGCTGCCAGTGTGGTGACACTGGCAGTCTCTTGATCTGCACCTCTGATAACTCCCTCCTCGGCTAAGCATGTGCAGCTGTGAACGAAAAAGGAAGAGAGAAAGCAATTCCCCATAACCATCTGGGAAAGGGGCTGTCAGCAGTCTGCTGAGTGCACAGGCATTTCGAGGGCCCTGCCCATCTACAATGGAGATTGGAGCTTATTCATTTGCAACTTTTGCTTATTCCGCAAAACAAGGAGCTAGTCAGACAAAGCTACTTCCAGCCTGTAGGAAATTAATTAAGCTTCCTGGGCACATGTGTGCACTCACATATTGATTGGGTTGTTTTTTTTTAAATTTGTTTGCCAAGACAAATTCCCATCACAATCAGTACCCACAGCTAAGGCACAGCTCAGCAGCTGTGTCTGTTTCTCATTGTTAAACCCAGCAAAGTGATGTCCTAGACTTCAGCTTATTCTGCCGCTGCAGGACACACATAACTCCCAGTGAGGTCAATGAGAGTCACTCCTACCCCATGGGCAGAGAACAGGACCAGGAGATGGAGTCAGCAGCGTTTCCCACTTTTCTCTCCCTCCCACCTTTTTCCTTTCCCTTTGTCTATAAAGTTGGGCTGGATGAAACAGAGGAGAGTATACGACAGGGAACAGTATATTGTGCCCAGCTACCATACTGATGGGCACCCTGGAAGTAAATGGATGGACGGTAGGGCCCTACACTGGCCTAGATGAAGGGATGATGGATGAGCTAACCAGGGCCCGATTTAGGGGCAGGTGACTCAGGCAAGCACCTGGCGTGCTAGGGTTGGGGGGTGCTGGGCTCGGGGTGCTGTTTTTGTTGTTAGCGACAAAAGGGAAAATAGGATATTTGAATTAAAATGTTGCAGGTATTCCGTATGTGGCTGCCTTTTTCATTAACCTTCTAGAATGTTCTGGACCTGTGTAGAATCTTGTGGCACCTTCCAGACTTTCTGAGAACTACATTTTCCTCAAACCCTTGTAGAATGTTGTCAGCCCTGCTCTCGTGGGTATATAAAGGGGCAGGGCATCACCAGTCAGTCTAAAATGTCAGGGATAAGTCATGCATGCAAATTGTGCATCAAAGTCATGAAATGGGCTACAAATGCAATAAAAATAAGGTATTCAAAAGTTTAACAAATGCGGGGGGCGGAGGGGGGGAGAAGGGTGCCGAAGACACTCTTCGCCTGGGGCACCATTTGGTCTAGGGCCGGCCCTGGAGCGAACATAACACCAGAGGTCTCCCCCCATCGTTAATTACTAGGATTGCTCATCATCAACAACCATTGAGCCTAGTTCATCCCTTGAGTGTTGCGCCAGCCTGGACAGATATCCACCACTAACAGCAGGCATCACCAATATTTGAATCTCTTGACTGTGGTGAAAGTAGCAGTGGCACATCCTTCCAGCATAGCATGAGCTGGCGCAGATACAGGGCTTTCTGTCAGGATCCCAGGTCGTAGGCCAGCAGATCCAGTGGTTGGAGGAGGAATCAGGGTCAGAATACCAGGACCAAGGGTCAGAACCGGAGTCAGAGAACACAGGAGCAGGGCTGGTTTAGAGGCCATGGTGAGGCTACGGCAGGACTGGAGCAAGGGCAGGTGCAGGGCAGGATTGAGGCTGGGTGCAGGGCTTGGAGCGAGACAGGCACAAGGAGGCGGAGAATCCGCAAGCAGGCGCATGAAGCAGACAGTCAGCTGCACCTGCTGCTCGGCTTAAGAGTTGGCCTGCAAGCCTCCTCAGCCAACAGGCAGGGCGGTCCGTGAGGCACAGCTCCGGGCCCTTACACCTGTCGCTTTCCGAGTCCACTCTTCTGCTACAGACCCTACTATGCTAAGCACCTTCATAGCTTGTGGGGGTCTGGCTGGCCCGCATTAAACCAGGCACCCTGATCTGTCATTGTGTGATAGCCTTAAGCTTTCTTCCATGCCAGCACCCTCTTCTAAGTACTTGTTACTTATACAGTAGCAGTTGACTTGGTGTTATATAAGGTAGTTGCATTGGGTTGTGTCATCCCCACTGTTTCATGATGCAGCAGGCACAAAAGGAGTAGGAAATCTGCCTGCATGCCCTGTGATTGTCAGAGGGAGGGGAGAGGCATCAACATGGCATTGCCCTCTCACCTGAGCTTGTGGAAACTCCAACATGAAGAAACACAGCTTCCGTATCTTAGTGCATCTCCTTGGAGCAGCATGCCCTTGTCTTTTTCACAAGGGAGAAGCAATGAGACATGTACTGCAGTTATCTTATTCAGCCACTAGGTAGCTCTGTGTCCTGCGTAGAGTTCCAGGCAGGCTGTGTTCCCAGGTAAAAAAATGAAACAAAGCTGGAACTCAAGTTGTGTGTAAGTCTGCTTACTTGTGACTGTGCTCGTAGCTGTTTCTTTAGGATTAGGGGCCTAGGGTCCCAGTTAGGGGCTCCCCTCTAAGAGGGTCTGTGATTAACTATATTTTAACAGAAGGAGAACGCAGGACCCTGTGTACTTACCATGGCTCATACTATGCTAAGATGCCACTGTCCCGTCATGCTTACCATGGATTAAACTAGTTAGCAGTGACTGGTGAAGTAAAACCATTCTATACAAGGGGTGCCTGTTCTAAAAACAGTAGCAGAGTGTGTCTCTACTAACCTGACCCCCACCACCCACAGGCAAAGTGGTGTAAACCCCGATTAGGGGACAGGCTTCTTTGGAAGCCTGAGCGAAAGGCTGAATTTAAGGGGCCCACAACCAGAGCTGAAGACAAACAGGTATGTTGGACTTTTGTTACCCTGGAAGGGGTTCATTTTTGACTGTGACACCCAGCTGGAGGGTTAAGCCACTGAAGACCTGTCAGGTGGGGTCAACAACCTACAGGGGGTACCAAAAGCAGGAAAAGCCTGCGGTACCACATGCAGCAGCAGAAGGAGCTCAGGAGGTGAGTGCTCCCTCATTATAAGGCCCAAGCAGGAATTCAGGCTGCGTCAGCTGGAATTCTATCCAGGGGTTCCATCTGCAAGGTGGCCCCTCAACACCTGGTCCAGTGATCAGGGCAGAATCTTGTCCTTAAATAAATGGCATTTAACTGACACTAATTAGGGACACGGAATGCAGCGATTAGTAAATATGAACATATTTAAACTATAGGGGCCAGATCGGCAAATGGTGTAAATTAGAGTCACTCCATTGAAATCAATGGAGCTACACTGATTTACACCAGGTGAAGATCTGACCTGAAAAGCACCTAATATTCTACGGGCAAGATTTCTGTGATTGGAACCCTCAGCATATGGATAAAAATTTCCTGCGGCCTCATGCCCAGGGGTTCTGAGCAGCTCTGTGGAGCAGGTCCAGAGTGAGTGGAAACTTGTTTTTCAGGGCTTGAGGCTTGGACAGGCAAATTTCACCAGCCAGCAGAGACAAAACTTTTAAAAAGCCCACTCTTTTGAATTAGAAAGTGGGGTCAGGGAAAATGCAAGAACTGTGATGATAATTGCAAAAGGTCCCACCAGATTCCCTTTCCCATCTAATCATGGCTTTCCATACTGTGAAAGGGAAAATGCCCAGAATAAGGAAGGGGAAAGAGAGGGAGGAGGTGAAACTTGGGCCACAGAGGACATTAATTCCTCTAATAATGCCACGACGTACAGAAGGCAGCATCCTACCTCTCATTTCAATGTGGCACTTTCAAATGTGCATCTGAGACAGCCACCGGGATGTGATTAGATTGCAGAGTGGACTATTAAATTTCCCATTCTCTATGCACCGTACAATTGACAGAGGGAACACATAAGTCTCACTGCGGGCTTTTCCCTCGCCTCTCTCTTTGGAAATGGCTTTCCAGCCTAGACAGATAGTGTTTAAAGAGCCAGATAAGGGGGATGGTCTGCCTCTTGGTAACAGCATAGATGATGTACAAAAAGCATGAGCTAGGTTTAAGGCAGAAGAAGATAAGTCCCATCACCGTGTACAGTTGAGGGGCCAGCTTTGCTGTGATTCCCCCCCCGCAAGAGCAGCTGGCCGACTTTCCCAGCCCTGCCAAGAAGGTCATTGTCTTTACACTCTTGGCTTGGTTGTCTGCTAAAAGATTGGTGTGGCAGAGCTGGGATTTGCTGGTGCGGGGTTAAAAAAAGTCCCTGGTGGTTTTCTGAGCAGTGCAAATCATTAAGTGCACAATTAATGCCATGTTAGGGTATGTCTGCACGGCGAGTGAAAGGTGTGATCGGGTCCTGGGGTAAGCACACCTATGCTAGTTTAAATCTAGCCAGCACAGGTGATAATAGCAGTGTAGGTGGGGTGGCGTGGCTTCTGCGTGGGCTAACAGCCAGAGTACAGGCCCTCCAGGGACCCTTGGTAGGTCCTCTAAAACCTGAGCCACCACATCTATATGGCTATTGTTACCCATGCTAGCTAAATTAAAGCTAGCTTGGGTCTGACTACCCCTTGCTGCAGTTACACCTTCCCTTGCAGTGTAGATGTACCTGTAGAGATAGGTCTGAAGGGAAGACTGGGAGCAGCAGTCCAAGAGCTGGAGCAGAGCTTTTCCTGGATATTATACTGGTTGTTGGGCGTCTTCTAGGAGACAAGGGTGCTGCTAAAGTGGTGGTGATGGAGAAAGCTGCTCATGAGGAGTGGGACTTACCGCTAGGGAACTTTAAGTCCAGTATTGCTGTATCTGTCTGACAGGGCTGTCAGAACGCCATCAGTTATCAAAGACCTGGCCCAGTTGTCATGACAATCCCATCCTCTTGTACCGATCTCCCAGAGGATCCTCTACTTCAAAATCAGATGCTGCAGAGAGAAGCTTTGCTGCTGTCCCAAGGTCTCTAGACAAGGACTGATTACTCTAGAAGCAGTGACTGAGAATAGCGGTTGTCAGAGTTGGACTAACAGCCACTGGATGAACGGGTTAATCTCTGGATGCAAATCAACAGAACAAAGTGGTATTGATAATTTTTGGCTTAATGAACATGGTCAGTTGCATCTAGTATTCTTCTTGTCCCCCCCCCCTCCCCCCCCGTTCACATCGAGCAGGGGAGACAGGACTGCAAGCACAAAAACTCTCCTTTTAGTGTCATCTAACCTTGCGGGGGGGGGGGGGGAGCGGTCTGTGCTGTGAATGGGCAGCCCAAGGTGTTTGTTTTACAGCAGAAATGGACCTGAATTTGTAGAAGGTAAAGATTTGTCCTAATCTCTCTCTCCTATTTAATTCTGCCATGCAATATCAGACAGAGCAGGAGTTAGTGAGACATCAAGCAAAGGAAATCAAGACAAGTCCATCCCGCTTTGTGGTTAAGGTTCTCTGTAAACCTTCCACCTCCACAAGTCCTCATCCACTGGTAGCTCTTAAATCCAGAGTTACCAATGGCCTTCACTTCATCCTTACAGTGGGACATCATTAAACATCAATGGTCCAAATAGCTTCAATCCTCAAATGCAGATGAAATATAAGCCAATACATGCACTGAATGAGAGAGATCTATAGTTCCTAGAACACCAATGGACAAATATATAGATATCGACTCTGATTGGTCCGATACGGTTTGCCACAATCCCTTGAAATCCCATGGCCCCATTACCCTGCCAGTGGTTTGTACACAAAGCTCTCCCTGAGCAGTCAGTGGCTATCATAGTCTGGTGAGTTAGCTTTTAGCTCTGAAAGGGAGATGCCACAAGGGGCTTCTGCTAACTATCTCATGTCGCACTGGTAGGCGGTTGGTGGTCTCCTGACCCTACATTATGGAATTGCGAAAAGGGGCACGTGGGTCATTCCTCATCTCCTCGCTTGGGTCAAAGGGTGCTGGGAATTCTGCTCATTCTCTCGCTAATGTCCAGCTCTATGGGTTGTCTCTGTGTGTTATAGATCCTGTACGGTATGTTACAGGTGCACCAGATGTCATTTTCAACACTCTGTCTGAAATAAATGTGGTTTTGCTAAATGATTATTGTTTGGCTTCTATCTGCGGGGCTAGGTAGTGTGTGTTGGAGGGTATCGAAGCCATGGGATACCCTTTTCCCTCCCTGCCATGTCACCTGCTCACACTGAGAGATCGGTCAGATAGCCAGCATCCCGTCCTGAGCAAAGACCTGGATAAAATGCAGGTGACGGGGATCATTCATTTTCATTAGTGTTGTGTCAGTGATGGAGGGAATATGCAGGCCTGTCTCTTCCTCTCCACTGCACTCCCATCTCGTATCCTGTGGGATGCTTCTACTTGTCTTCCTGACGCCCTTCCCGTGGGGTAGGTATTGAAAGGCGACGCAGGCATTTGGGCCACGATCTTGATATGTTCGGTCTTGGCTGCAAAGGGGCAGTTTGAGCTTTGGATGGTGGGCAGGGATTATAAGGAACAACTTGATGGGCAACTCCAATCAGTGTCCTCACCAGGCTCATTCTCTGCTCCCCTCTGCCTCCGCTGGTGCAGGCTGTCAGAGGCCAGTGAGAAAGGGGAAAGCCTGGGTGGGTTTTCTCTTGTTTTCCAAAGCATGCCGTCACCCCCCCACCCCGGATCCCTGTCTCTGCCATCCCTTGCTATAACTGTCAGGGTTACCGCGCCCAGGTTCTGACACCGTGGCCTCACCTTCTGCTCTGAACCCGACAGGTGACCCTGCGGCAGAGGAGTGGTCCCCGTGGAGCGTGTGTTCGACCACCTGCGGGGAGGGCTGGCAGACCAGAACCAGGTTCTGCGTGTCGTCTTCCTACAGCACTCAGTGCAGCGGGCCTCTCCGGGAGCAGAGACCGTGCAACAACTCTGCCATCTGCCCAGGTGCGCCACCAACTCCACGGGCACAAACTGTGGGGAAGTAGGAGGCGTGCGGGATCTGGGGTCCCGACACTGCGCTTACCAGTTGTTCCCCGCATTACCAGGAAGTGCTGTGCTGTCCAAATCAGAATGGCAATGAGCAATCCCAAGCACAGGATCCAAGACCCTGAGTTTGCAGCCTTATGCAATCTCTGTCTCCCAAGCAGCCACGCTGCTCTCATGTAGCCAAGTTAGATTTCAGAAACCAATTTATAATGGAGAAACTGCCGGTCTCCTGTGCTCACCCACTCTGCCTGCTCCCACCTCCCCTGCTTCCCAGCATTGCCTTCTACTCATATCATAGAATCATAGAATATCAGGGTTGGAAGGGACCACAGGAGGTCATCTAGTCCAACCCCCTGCTCAAAGCAGGACCAACCCCAACTAAATCATCCCAGCCAGGGCTTTGTCAAGCCTGACCTTAAAAACCTCTAAGGAAGGAGATTCCACCACCACCCTAGATAACGCATTCCAGTGCTTCACCACCCTCCTAGTGAAAATTTTTTTCCTAATATCCAACCTAAACCTCCCCCACTGCAACTTGAGACCATTATTCCACGGTCACAGCTGGTTTCTGTGGAAAGCCACAGAACCGTAGGCTTTAAAGTGTTTCTTGGGGATGGTGGTTTATTCACCAATGGAAATTAACGTATTCTTTCCCCATATGAGTTAACCCCCTGCTAGGGATGGGCAATCCCATTCAGTTAAGAGCCACTCAGAATCTTTGCTCAGGATTCTGAGGTTTGGAAAAGTTCAATTGCCTCTTTTTTTAGTATGATTATTTTTGCAGTGACCTCTGAACTTTCTTATTTAATCCAGAACTTGAGCTGGAGAAGATAAAAACCCACAAAGGAGGTTGGGACTGCTCTTAGGGCATTTGGAACCTAGATTTTATGGTGACAAGTGTACCATACATACCTTGGCTAGATTAGATTATATTGCTCTACAACTGAGCAGTACTGGAAAGCCTAAAACTGCTATCCTGATTTATAACCCAAATGGCTGCTAGGATAAACTTTCAAATTCCTGAAAGAAAAGGAGTACTTGTGGCACGTTAGAGACTAACAAATTTATTTGAGCATAAGCTTTCGTGAGCTACAGCTCACTTCATCGGATGCAAATTCCTGGATGCTGTCCAAACTGAATTGCTGTACAGACCTGTGTGGAGGATGAAAAGTCTGTTACATAAAGGTTTTCAAGATTTTGAAATCTGTTGTCGTTCCTATTTGGAATGGAACCCAAAAATTGTCCATGAAAGAAAATTCTGAAAAAAATAATTAGTTTTGGATGTGGGAAAACATTTGGGTTTGATTTTACTTTTTAAAAGTGTATATTATATTATTTTATATTATATTATATATTTTTTTCAAAACCAGAAAGTCATTCCAAAGTGAAAAAATTGAAAGGTTTCATTCAGAAAATTGAAATGGGATGTTTGAACATTTCCAGAATTTGTTTTTTGTTCTGAAGCAAAATTGTTCTGATTTTGCAAAGTGTTTTGGTTTCCATTGAGCCACATTTTCCAATGGAAAATGGTTTTGTCAAAGTGTTTCTGATCAGCTCCATGCTGCACCTTGTGGTGTCTAATTCTAGCAGTCACCAGGGGTAACTCGTCAATGCTTGTACAGCCATACACCGGAGTTTTGCCAGCCCATCTAGATATTCCAAGTCTCTTTAGCTCTGCCACCGCTGAATGATGCATTAGCACTTAGAGTATGCCTAATTGACATTGCTGCAACTTTCTAAAAGACTGTTGCCTTGTGGAGGTTTAGAAATAAAAGAGAAAGCATTGGGTAAAGTCACATTAGCGGAGGTGTTGTATTTAGTGCCTTTGACATTGGAGCTGTCCAGACGTCACCAGGGTTTTCTCTTTCTGAAAGTGTGTTTCTGCTGCTCAAAAAGGCCTTTTCCCTCCAGTACAAAAATGTGAAGGCGCGGGGATGGTCAGTGAAAAGTGTGTCAGAATTTTTCACAAAAAGAAAAGGAGTACTTGTGGCACCTTAGAGACTAACAAATTTATTAGAGCATAAGCTTTCGTGAGCTACAGCTCACTTCATCCGATGAAGTGAGCTGTAGCTCACGAAAGCTTATGCTCTAATAAATTGTTAGTCTCTAAGGTGCCACAAGTACTCCTTTTCTTTTGCGAATACAGACTAACACGGCTGCTACTCTGAAACCTAGAATTTTTCACGTTTGTGAAACTAGTGAAGAGCCATTTGGTGGCAATTCATGAAATGTTCCATGCAGTTCTTCTCTGCACATTCCTGGCTGATTTGTTTTGGTCCTTCCCATGCTGGTTTCTAATGGGTTTCTTACTAGGGGCAAGATACCATGTTCCATGTAATGATTCTCTAGCTATCTAAGACTCCCCCGGAAGGAATGTTTATTCCCTCTGCTTTGATTTCAGTGCACGGCACTTGGGACGAGTGGTCTCCGTGGAGTCTGTGCTCCTCAACGTGTGGGCGGGGTTACAGGGATCGAACCCGCACCTGCAAACCCCCTCAGTTTGGTGGAAACCCCTGCGAGGGACCTGAAAAACAAACTAAGTTCTGCAACATTGCACTTTGCCCAGGTAAGGCGGTAAAAAACAGAGCATTCCCTCCAGTGGTTCTCAGCCCCATTCCTGATGGACAGCTCTCTACATCACCCAAAACCACCAAAAAGGTTGGCAGTATCTGGCTCCATAGTTGGTCCTATCAGCAGAGAGGGCATGCAGATTAAGCTACCCTTGAAGTGGCTTCTCTAGGGCAGATATGAAGGATAGTGGAGGGCAGTGGAGAGAAAGCTTGTACTGCTGCTGCTTCTCCTCATAGCTAGAGGACTTTGGTCTCCAGAGATGTCCATCTGGAAACGTGTCCAGCTCCAACTGCAACCTTAGGGTCAGAACTCCTATTCCCAATGAGTAACCTGGGGCAAACAACATGAAGTAGAACAGGGTTGGTTCTAGTGTCTTACTGAGATTCTTTTATCCTCCTCTAACATTCCACATGGTAAGTTGGGAGCTACTTTGCCAGGTTAGCATTTCAGCTGTGAGGAGCTTAGCAGCTTTACAGCGGCTCATGTGCCCCCCCCCACCTTCCAGATGTTACTTCTCAAAGATTTGCACTCTACTGAGTTTTGCTTTGAGTTTAAAGTTGGAATGAATCCAGAACCTCCAAGTGAATCTCAGAGAAGTGACTGATTTTTTTTTTTTTTTGCTCATATACAAACTAGTTGTACTTGGCACAGCTTCCATTCTCAAAACCATAAATCAGCCCTGCACGTGTCCCAAAATGTAGCCCATGTTAGCTTAGAGGTTTGCAAGTTCTGAGGAAGCTTTTGAATAACATGGTCCAAATGTTATTTCCCTCCCAAAATAGGGCTGGTTGAAATTTTTCAAATTTTGACAAAGATCATCTTCAAAATTTAATATTTCCATATGGGGGGAGGGAAATGTACGTGTGTGGGTGAGAATTTTGTGAAATTTCTCCCCACATTTGCTGTCACATTTTGCTACCCAGTTCCCAAATCAGGTAACTATCCCTGGATTTCTGGCTTTGTTCCTAAAGTCTCTGCTTGGAATTAGAACTTTGTAGAGACCAAGTTGGCTCTCCCATAAAGAGACAAATTGAGGAGGTCAGAGCTGGCAATGATAAGGGAATAAAGCATATCCCTAGTTAAATTGGTACGTAATTAATGGCTCTGACAAAAATAAATACATATACTGTTGCAAATAAAATAGCAATGCAAATAAAGGCAGCCCAATTGAAACCGTTCAGCTTTAATTAATCCACAAAGGTAATCATTGGCTCTTCTGTGCCAAACGAGGGCTGCATTGGAGGACTCGTTGAAACACAACAATGGGAGCTATTCAGTGCTTTATACACTTGACAGTCAGATCAGTTATTACTGCCCTACTTCAAGGATTCATCACTGCACATGGTTACAATGCTCTGCTAATGGGACAATGACACTTTATTCTGTGGGCTCGATGGCACAGAGTGACCCCTGCGCCACTTTGGAAGGAGAGGAGAGGACAAGCAAATTATTTACATAGACTCTAGAAGATGAACTTCTAATGAGCTACACTGTTATTTGCTTTTCATAAGCTCTGGCTGTTTGTGGTCTAGGCTGCCAGCTACCGAGCACCCTCAGCTCCCAGTGATGTCAATGGGAATGAAGCGTTCTCAGCACCTTACAGGATTGGGGCCCTTTATGATTGGAGCTATGAGTAGAGATGTAACTTGGAACCACAGTCAGCTTTGCTGGCTTAATTTCCTAAACTACTGAAAATACAATACATGAATAATCCAAACACATGAACATCCCGTCTCTGCATAATATGACCTTATCCCTCTTCCCCGATTTCATTGGTAGGTGCCAAAGGCAAATCCCTATAGACATGTTCCCATTTTATCCCCCTTACACCAAAAATGGTGCATTCCTCTGTGACAAAAATAGCCCCTAGCCTTGCAGTGTGCAGTAGTGGTACTACAGCACACAGGACTATTGTGGTAATTGCTGCAATATATTTCTTATATGGACTGTAAGAGACAAGGGACCTAATCCTCAGCTGGTGTGAATCATAGTTCTGTTGAATTAGGAATAGCTCCACAATTATTATTACTGTTATTCGGCCAGTTCCTGGGAGGAATTGCCTCATTGACTCCAGTAGGGTTTGCAGATAGTGAGCATCTCTTACTATTCACCTCTTGGTATTAATATGCATTTATGTAATGCCATGAACATAGGTGTGTCAAAGCCTTTATTCTGGAGTGTCTAAAGCTGGACCCCTAATCCATAAATAGGTACTGAACTAAGTTGCCTGATGTTCCAATCTGCTGAGTCCTGCAACTCCCATCGACTTTAAAATTGTACATTTTGGCTATGTTACGTTTTCTTTCATGTGCACAAACAAAAAGCAATGAGACCCTGAGACTAATTTGGTGCCTTTTGAGCGCTTGTAAATTACAAAAGGAACCAAATGTCAAATAGTTTTTAAAAAAATCAATTTGCGTTTGGGACTGATGAGCCAGAGAGAAAGAGTTTTTATTCGTTAGAGAGCTGAAATCTCCAAGAAATGGGGTTCAGAAGAGAATAAGAACCTTAATAATAGGGATACCACTGAGCCTTGCTAGTTCTCAGCCAGAGAGATAACAACCACCATTGTTAATGAGGTAAGGCAGGAATGGTAGAAAGGTTAGATGAAATATCTGTTGATTGGGATTAATTAGAGTAGAACTGCCAATCTGGGGAATGCTTTAAAATATATCATGCTAATAAAATCCATTCATGTTTCATTCCTATCCTGTGCTTTTCGTAATTTTCCTTTGCTGTTTTTTGCTCATTAATTATCCAAGATGTTTCTGTTCAGAGACACGCGAAGCCTGTCAATGTTAATTCAGCAACAAGAGAAGGGCATTGATATATACATACACACATACTCATGGATCTTTATTAAATTTCACTCATGCTATAGGGTATGTCCTGATACACGGAGTGAATTCCATTGAATAATAGTGAGTTCCTGTAAAACATTCTCTCTGAAAGACAGATGGAGTTTTAAGGTTCATCCATCCATCTTTCTTTCCTTCCACACATGCTACTTTTAACTAGATCTGGTCAAAATTTTTCCAAGTTTTCCATTTTTCAATCGGAACATGCTGATTTGGCAAAATTGAAATCTTCCCCGGGAACATATTTATTTCAATGAAATGTTTTGATGAAAAATTATCGGAACAATTTATCTCAATTGGGTCAAAATAGCTGATTTTTTTTACTTTATCATCTTGATTGTTACGTTATATTTATATTATCATTTTTAATATTACTATGAAAGTCAAAACGTTTGGATTATTAGATGCCATGTTATAATATCACATGTCATGTCATGTGATACTGTCATAGTCTATGTTCCTAAGGTTCTAGACGAATTGGTATTGCAACCCTTGGTTGGGCAGAGTTTGAGCTCTCCTTCCCTGGGGTACCTGTCTACATCTCTTTGTCAGTCCATGCAGGATGGCTCTCTCTGCTTTGGAGCACTGTATTGTTCCAGTGCAACAGGACCTTGGCTTCACTGGCCTGGTCTTGCGGAACAGGCCTCATTCCTGGTGAAAGGGATTTTCACATTCTTTGTCTCTTTTTCTCCCTTTGGGCCACTCAGTGGATGGGAACTGGAATGAGTGGTCGAGCTGGAGTTCCTGTTCTACGACCTGCTCCAACGGAACCCAGCAGCGGACGCGGGAGTGCAACGGACCTTCCTATGGGGGAGCAGAGTGCCAGGGGCACTGGGTGGAGACCAGAGATTGCTTCCTAAGGCAGTGTCCAGGTCAGTGGCAAATGGGTTACTGTGTATTGTGGATCCTCCCCCAACACTCCACAGTTGCACAGAGACTATGACAAATGCCCCTTTATTTCCTTTGAGGAAAAACAGCAGTTTTCCCCATTGGTCCATCTATCATTACCAGTAGTCCATCTACTCCAGTACCCTATCAGGACCAGATACTCCAGAGGAAGGTGCAAGAAACCCCATAGTGGACAACAATAGAATAACCTGACCATAGGGAAAGTATGTTCCTAACCTCAGGTCAGTGTTGCCATATGACATGAAGAATGATGGTGTATATCTCTTATAATAGTTTGATCTTATCTCATGCAGCTGTGGATATCTGTATTATTCATATAATTTTCTAATCCTTTTTGGAATCTTGCTAAGCAGGTGGCCTCAATAACATCTTGTGGCAAGCAGTTCCCACAGGTTAATTAAGCTCTATTTAAATAATATTTCCAATGGATTGCCTTTCAGTTTCACTGGTCTCCCCTTCTTCTAACATTAAGAAGGAGGATAGCTAAGGAGACTCTGATTATTGTCTTTGAGTTGTGAACTTTTCATTTATCTCCTGTCAAAATAATATAGTCATGAGGTAACATTTTCAAAAGTACCTAAGTCCCATTTCTCAAATTACTTAGGAACTGAAATCTCATTGAAAGTCAATGGGACTTAGACTCCTAAGTGACTTTGGTGCTTTTGAAAAAATTACCCCCCTTATCCATTAAATCTCTTCTATGGAATTCTTTCTATGACTCTATGGTATTTTCACACTCCTCCTATTTTATATTAGTTGTTTCCTCATCCAGTTTATGGTTGAAACTGACATAGTATTCACACATTTGAACCTTCACCGTGAGTAGGCTGTGAGGCTGGTTGGGGAGCAAGATCTGTGACTTCTAGGTCATTGTGACTAGCCATTCATGGTTAGGTATAACCACCCTGACTTATGTCATGAGGGATAGGACCTAGGACAGGCCATTCAGAAAGGAACATAAACCAGAATGGAAGCACATGTCGGAGAAGCTTGATACCAGTGGGTCTTAGTCATCTGCCTTACTCTGGCTCTCTGGAGTCAGCTGTTTTCAATCTGGATACGCTTCGCCGCTCTCTGAGGGAATGGGCTTTGTGCAGGCTACTAAGCAGGGTTCGTGGGATAGCAGAGAAAATGAGAACATAAGAGTGGCCATACTGGGTAAAACCAAAGGTCCATCTAGCTCAGAATCCTGTCTTCTGACAGTGGCCAATGCCAGGTGCCCTAGAGGGAATGAACAGAACAGGTAATCATTGAGTGATCCATCCCTGGTCACCCATTCCCAGCTTCTGGCAAAAGAGAATTCAACTGCCTGGCTTTCACGTCACTAAAGGTTCAAAGTCAGCCTTTAGATAGGTGGGGTTAACTGAGGGCTTTGCAGGGGTGCTGTTCCTCAGAGAATATCAGAAGGTCCATGGGGGACTACTTTCTCTAGCAGCAGAACACCACAATCACAAAGCAGTGCTTAGACAATGTCCTTTCCTACACTGAGACCAATAGGCCCTGCTATCTTTTTTTAGTTGCTGAGCTTCTGTTATCATAGTTGTTGTTAGCATGGTTTTGAGTGTCGTGGGGACATGGTCCAAACTGCAGGTGCAGTTGACATTGGTGTAGAAAGGGATAGAGACTGTGGCACAGCATATGCTTTGTGATAATGTTGTTCTTCCACAGCTAAGGAAAGAAGAAAAGTAATCCCTCACCTCCCAGTATCCTGTTAAATTAGGCGTCATAAATGATTTGCTCAAATGTGATTAGAATGACGAATCAGGACTCCTAGGTCCTAGCTCTCATTCTGTTACTGAGCTGTGGTATGGCCACAGACAATTCCCCATCTGTGACATGAAGAGGATATTTCCCTACCTCACAGCTGCGTTGGGAGGATTAATTAGCAGTTGTACAGTGCTTTGATGATGTTAAATGCCATTATTAATAGTAAGAAGTGAACTACGAAGCAGCATGTCCACAGAGGGTGCAGAGGCACTCAGAGAAGTTACAATGGAACTAGACAACCTTACAGTCCATTTCTCAGAGCGCTTGCAAATCCTATATCCAAGGCATGCGAAACAACCATACGCATTGAGAAAAGACAGTTAAACTGCAGCCAAAATCTTTCATACGTGAAGCCCAGAACATAAAAACAGGTGACTTGTTCCAGGAAGGAATGTGGCCAATTTAAGTTCTTGAGGGCTTATGCTGCACTTACATTGGTGAGTAGGCCTTGAGGTAGCTTCTTGCACAAGAGTGAATTTCACTCAAATCAAGCCCAAAGTGGGCAATAACATAACAGCTGGAGGAGGGCTTCTTGGCTGTATCTGTGTGGTTTCTCTGCTTCTCTGAATCTGCTTTGTTGGTACCCTCCTCACCTCCTAAGCTGAAGAAGGGAATCTTTGTCTTTCTGCTTGTGAAATGGTCATCATACTGCACTGAAGCTGTAGACTTGGTTATTAAATGGTAATATAAGTGCATGCAGTGTTGTGGTAGCTGTGTTGGCCCCAGAATATGAGAGAGACAAGAGGGATGAGGTAGGATCTTTAGTGGACCAACTTCTGTTGGTGAAAAACAGAAGAGTCAGATTTTGAGCTTACCCAGAGGTCTTGTAAGAGCTGATCTCTTTCGCCAACAGAAATATCTCCATAAAAGATATTACCTCACCCACCTTGTCTCTCTAATATAAATGGCAGACAGTCCCTGTCCCCGTCTATATTCAGAGCTTCCACAGCCAGACCCCCAAAATCTTAGCCCAGGGTGAGATGAGTCAGGAAGCCTGGATGTCTCAGGTAACTGGAAATAGAAACATAAGGACAGCCACACTGGATCAGACCAATGGTCCATCTACCCCAGTATCCTGTCTTCTGACAGTGGCTGGTGATAGATGCTTCAGAGAGAATGAACAGAACATAGCAATTTATTGAGTGATCCATTCCATGTCATTCAATCCCAGCTTCCGGCAGTCAGAGGCTTTAGGTACCCAGCACATGGGTTACGTCTCTGACCATCTTGCTTATAGCCATGATGGACCTATGCTCCATGAACTTATCTAATTCTTTTTTGAACCAGTTATACTTTGGCCTTCACAACATCCCTGGCAAAGAGTTCCACAGCTGACTGTGCATTGTGTGAAAAAGTACTTCCTTCTGTTTGTTTTAAACCTGCTGCCTATTAATGTCATCGGGTGACCCTGATTCATGTTTTACCTAAAGGAGTAAATAACGCTTCTCTAGTCGCTGTCTCGACACCACTCATGATTTTATCAACCTCACTCATATCCCCTCTTAGCGTCTCTTTCCCATGCTAAACAGTCCAGTCTTTGTAATCTCTCCTCATGCAGAAGCTGTTTCAAACCCCAAATCACTTTTGTTGCCCTTCTCTGTACTTTTTCAATTCTCATATATCGGTTTTTTGTGATGGGTCAACCAGACCTGCCCGCAGGATTAAGGTGTGGGTGTACCTTGGCTTATACAGTGGCATTATGATATTTTCTGTCTTATTATCTATCCCTTTCCTAATGGTTCCTACATGCTGTTAGCTTTTTTGACCACCACTTCACACTGACAAGTGAAAATGGGATAAGGGTCAGCAGCTCAGGTTCAGAAGTGAATTAATGCTGCTTTTCGGTAGTTGCTTTGAACTGAGCTGATCGCCCGAGCCTGGTTCCTACCAGACAAATGGCTGTAGGGAGAGCCCTGAATGTCACCCTTAGTAGCAAAAAGAAAAGGAGTACTTGTGGCA
Organism: Dermochelys coriacea; assembly: GCF_009764565.3. NCBI lineage: Eukaryota > Metazoa > Chordata > Testudines > Dermochelyidae > Dermochelys > Dermochelys coriacea. The sequence continues at coordinate 6,922,729 of NC_050069.1, read as the reverse complement.
CCTTAGAGACTAACAAATTTATTAGAGCATAAGCTTTCGTGAGCTACAGCTCACTTCATCGGATGCATTTGGTGGAAAAAACAGAGGGGAGATTGATATACACACACAGAGAACATGCATAGTCTGTGTGCTATGGAGATTGTAATGGATTTTTACCTTCAGTCCTTTCGGTATGATGTCCATCTGTTTGCATTTGGAGAGGAAGATGATGTCTGTCTGTATCTGTACGAGTTTTTTCATGAAGTTGACAGATACAGACAGACATCATCTTCCTCTCCAAATGCAAACAGATGGACATCATACCGAAAGGACTGAAGGTAAAAAATCCATTACAATCTACATACCACACAGACTATGCATGTTCTCTGTGTGTGTATATAAATCTCCTCTCTGTTTTTTTCCACCAAATGTATCCGATGAAGTGAGCTGTAGCTTACGAAAGCTTATGCTCTAATAAATTTGTTAGTCTCTAAGGTGCCACAAGTACTCCTTTTCTTTTTGCGAATACAGACTAACACGGCTGCTACTCTGAAACCCCTTAGTAGCAGTTTCAGGAGAGAATCCAAGGAGTGATTGGGCCATGGAGACTGAACTGTCCTAGGGTCCTTCCAGGCTGGGGCTGAGGTGGTGAGATGAGACATAAGGAGAAGCCTGCACTGGAGCAGAACATGTTATAGTGTTTACTTTGGGCATAAGCCTACAATTTCAGGGTATGTCTAGATGGGAGTTAGTGCACAGCAAGCTGGGGTGCAAATACACAGTGCACGAATGTGGCACGTATTAACTGGCGTGTGGCCCCTGCTACCATGCACGAAAAATTCCTCAGGATGCTTTAACATACTCCTGTTCAAACAGGCAATAGGCCAAAGTGCACCAGGGAACTTGAAGTGCACTGTAGCAGGGTCCGCATAGCCAATGAATTCGCAGTGTACTAGTACGCAGGTGATTTACATTCCAGCTTGCTGCATTCTAAGTTTCCGTTTCGAAAAGGCCCCATTCTGCAGGGTTCACATTTCTTCCACCACAACTAAAATCATTTAAAAGCAATCTACAGTTCTCAGGTGTGATTATGATCTCCCGCACACTTTACACGGTTGATTGCAAGGAAGCTGCTCCTGAATTCCCTCATGCACGTGAGATCACATTTAGGCCAGCGATGTGCAGAGGCAATCAAGATATGGACTGTTATATCACTCCTACGCACCCTCTCCTCCTCCTTTTAACTTGCTTAGAGCCTTTTCAAGGCAGGGAGCTGACACCTAACATCCAGCCATATCACTGCAAACCGTATGTCCAATGTTTACCTTGAGAACAAGCTGCCTCATGTTGCTCAGGAACTGTTTTCTTTCCTCGTTTGCTCTCCTGCAGTGGACGGAAAGTGGCAGGCGTGGGGCCGTGGGGGAGCTGTACGACCTCATGCGGAGGTGGGACGCAGAGACGTGACCGTGTGTGCTACGGCCCCTTCTTCGGGGGAGACTCTTGTCAGGGGCCCAAGGAGGAGTATAAACAGTGTAATGAGAAGAAGTGTCCTGGTACGTATTACTGCTTTCTGTTGAGATCGGTAACACAGACAGTGGGGAAGGGCGCTGCTTGTATGAGTCAGAGTTTAATACCACGAGGGACCTCTGGTCTGGTCTTCTGCATAACACAGGCCTGCTGGTGGGGCTTGGTCCAACACCTATCCAAGCCAATCATGAGGCTCTCCCTGATTCAGTGGGTGTGCGATTGGGCCTACTGTGGGTGGATGGACCATGCTCAGTGCTTCTTGACTGGCATGTGGTTGGAGACACGGCAGCTGATGATTTATCAAGAGGCAAAGAATTGGTGTGTGAGTACGCAGCGAAAGCACTACTGGAGCATCCCCAATGCTCTGTCATGTTCACACTACTCCCACTGGGCCACTAGCCGCTGGAGTTTCCCACATGCCATTGCACGACCCAGAGCAGGGTTAGACAGCACAGTGCTGGCCGAGCCTATCTGAGTCCTGGTAGTCTATAGCTCCCGCTGGTGCTATTGCCAGGGGAGAAGAACGTGCTGCAAATTATGGGGCTGAAAAACCTGAGTGAGGTCAAGGTTGGAGAGTTTGCAGGGCAGACAAAGCCTGGGTTTCTAAATGTGAAACACAAGCAGAAGCAGATAGTTAAGGGCTCAAAAGCAATGTTTATTTCCCTTGCAAGCCAGTCTTAGAGCCCCTTCTGGGGAAATCTCTGCTTGAAGTTCTCTCTCCTGTGTTGTACAGGAGGTCAGACTAGAGAGCCACATTGGTTCCTTTTGATAAGATGCAGAGTTTTTAATAGTGAGGTATTTAATCATCCGACCTGATTACCAAGGGATGTGGTGACTTCTCCCTCACTGGTGTCTCTTGAAAAGATGCAGTCTAGCCTACGCAAAAGCTATATGGGCTGGATGCAGGGTCACTGGGGAAGTGTGATGGCCTGTGTATATAGGAGGTCAGACCAGATGATCACAAAGGTCTCTGTGAATCAAAGGGGAAAAGACCCAAACGGTAGCATGAATGGTGTCACCTAACTTCAACTATTGCTCCACCCCCCCGGATTCTCTTCTAATTCAGCCAACAGCATTCCCTGACCATAGGAAAATTTGGGCCGGATCCTCAGCTTCACGGACTTTACCTTTCATTTAGCTGGCTGAGGATCTGGAGCAAACCAAGTCATTTTGTTAATTTTGGTAGGGGCTTGAAGCTGTGCTATCATATACAAAAGGAGGCACATCTCAGCCATGCGGGTGTTACACATCAAAGGAGCTTGTTGTAATTATTTTTTGGGGGTGCGGTGGTAAGGAGGAGAGGCAAGGGGACTCTGCAAGTCAATGACTACAAATAAACCTCCTTGATTTGTTCTCAAGGAAAACTCAACTACCAACCTGATTTTGTTTTAACAGAAGGATTGAGCTTAATTGAGTTTGGTATTAAATCTCCCAGTGCAACTCGCTTCCTAGAGTAAAAAAGGATTCTGTTACAAAGCAATATTAAAAATTACAGCAATCAACTGATTCACTCCTGGCCTGGGAACCACTCCTGTGCTTGTAGGCAAGAAAATGCCAGGCAATACCAGGTCTTTCTAAGGAGCATTCCTGATGCACCGCATCACATAGCACTTCCTGGAAAGGGCAGTCACAAGCGGGAGTGACAAGAAAGGGTTGGAAGGTTGGCATTAGGAGAGAGAGCGAGGGGGTTGGCATGGGGGAGCCATTCTCCTTAACCTTCCCCATCCCCTTCCCCCTTGCTGCCTGCAGCTCAGTTGCTTTGCAACAAAGAATGCTAGCAGCTCTTCATAATCCTTCTTTGGAACACTTTAGTGAACCAGAGTGGCACGATGGGTATGTGGCTAAGGCACTGGGCTGGGACCCAGGAGATCTGGGCTCAAATTCACAGCTCTGCCACAGTGTAATGTGGGCAAGTCACCTAATCTCTCTGGCTTCAGCACTCTTCAGTAAAACAGGGCCAGTAATACTCTCTTTCCCCCAACCCCACTGTCTGTCTTGTGTATGTAGATTGTAAATTCTGTTGGAAGGGACTGTTTCTTGTTGTGCCTAGCACAATGTGGGCCTGATCTCAGGAGGGTCTTCAGGTGCTACTGGAATACCTATGACAGCAACAGCAGGCAATTAAAAGGAATGGGACGAGAGCTCTTTATGAATGAATATCATGGCTAGTGGTTGGTAATGGTCTTCCAGGAAGCATGGGGAGGGGGGACCTGTGTTTCAAGTACAGATGGATTGGATGTAGGTTCCATTCTGAACTGGGTACATGTGGATCACTCTTCCTGTCTGGGGCCTTTATAGAAATCGGTGTTATCCACAAGATCTGATCCGAGCTACTCCACAGTCAGAGGTTTGTCAGATACAGAATTCTGGCTCCAGCCCCGTCTTTAAATTCTCAGCCCTGCCTCCCACCTGAAGGAATCTTGCAGTCAGTTCCAAAGCAGCACATGTGGAGATGGACACCCACAACCCAGAAGTGGATCCCCGAGATATTCCTATACCCCCTGTAGTCATGCACCATATAGGACTTGTGAGCTCTCCCTGTGCTGAAGATGCACTTGGGGGCTGCAGGCTGGGCATGCTCCACTAACTCCCCTCAGCTCACAATAAAACTCAGGACCTAGGAAATTTATTTATTTCAGTCATCTGCAGCTACTGCCACCCTCCCCTGCAGCTCGGTTGATTGTGTCCTTGGCACACCACTACTGGCGCTACTGAACTCTGGCACCAGCAGTGCTTCCCTGCATGGGAGGAGAGCACGGTGAACAGCTGCTGAGCCCGGTCAATGACTGGCATTGGCTTGGCAACTGCCAGGCCTGGAAGGGAACAGCCGTGCATGCAGCCTCCTTGTTTATGGGTAGTTTTACATGCACAATAAATAGAAAATGTAATTGCAAACCATTACATATAAGGTTTTCCCTCCCTACCCCAAGGAGTGATAAATAGTTTTAATACCAAGTTCACAGCTTCCCCAGTTTTATGTACCATAAGTAATCTTTTCCCACATAAACCATCACTCACGTAGTAGTATGTGCTTCCAACTCGCGTGACAGTGCGTTGGCCATTTTGACTCCCTCTGTGGGCTGACACAGCTTCACCCCACTTTGCAGCCGCCCCTTTCCTCCCAAGCCCGTGTCCATTAGACCCAGCTGAGGCCGGAGGTTGGTGTAACCACTGCACGGGGTGCTTTCCGCTGGTGCCGGGAGCAGCCGCATCATTTAAACATGGCAGCAGCCTGCTGGGCTCTGCAGCGTCATTTCTTATGAGCAGCTGATGGAAATCCAGCTTCCTGGCATTATGGGGTGGTGCTTACACCCACTGCTTGTCCATATTCATCTGGTAAAGTAAACATCCGATACCCAATGCCCCAAGGAGAATAGCTGCCTATGTAGGGCTTGAGGGGGCTCTCTATGTGGTCCAGGTTCAACCTGGTTTCTGTCTAGCTGTGTCTCCTTTCCCTTTCTTTCCTCCCCTTTCCCCTTCCAACCTTTCCTGGTCTTCTCCTCTAGGATGTGGCAGTTCTACATAGCAGTGTTTTAAACATACATAGCCTAGGGCAGGTGTAATGCCTCCTAGACATGGGTCCCAAGCAGGGTTGGCACCTTTGCCACCAGAACCCCAGATCCCAACAATGTGAGCTAAGCACAAGCAGGAACACACTTTGCATTCACCTTAGGTGGGCACTAGTTAATTAACCCTCACAGGGGATCAAAGCTCAGTTTTTGGATAGGCAACGTGAGCTACAGAGAGGTCAGGTGGCTTTGCCCAAGGCCAAGTGATGAGGCAGCTGTGATTTAATCTCAGGAGCTGCTGGCTCTCTATACAGCATGCTTTCCTCCAAACTGCCAGGTCCTTTTTCTGCCTCTCCCTTTAATCTTCCCCCTCTCTGCTACTTGCCCGCTTCCTTTCTTCCCATCTTGCCCATGCTGAGCAGCTGGCAGCATAGCCAACCCAGTGCCTTTATCCTTTACAGAGCCCCATGAAATATGCAATGAAGATAACTTTGCTTCCGTGGTTTGGAAGGAAACGCCTGCCGGAGAGGCTGCGGCTGTCCGGTGTCCTCGCAATGCCACTGGTAAGGAGAAGGACGCACCCTGCCTGTGCAGTCAACTTAAACTCACGGAGATCTTGGTCCTCTCTGACCTAGAGAGGACCAACACGTGTTATTTGGGGGGGAAGGGGGGACTTAATAAAGTGCGTGACTGCTGGGGAGCTTTCTCCAGAAGCACACGGTGGCTGCATCTGTTTTCCCTCGGCACCGCTGTCCTCCGGAGGCGGTGTAGCCTTGGGCTGCTGGGCAACGTGCAGTTCCGAGGCAAAGCCACGAGAGGGCTCAGAGGCAGCTTTTAGGTGAGCTTCTCAAGGTTTTTCTTGGTGCATGATGGGAGCTGAGATGGGGCGGTGGGGGGATGGAGGAGGCACAGGATTCATCTGTGAGGAATGTAAAGGGTTATTTTTATCGAGGCTGCTGGACATTGACAGCCCCTGTAGTTCTCTTTGGATCACTCAGCCCGTGCTGCCTAGGGTCATCCGCTGGCATAGACTCTGCCTAGGTCCCAGCCTGGAGTAAGCAGTCATGGGAGGGTCTGTGGAATGCACCGCAATCAGGTTAAAGGAAGTGTATCCAAAGGAAGTTTACTAAACCGATTAGCAATAAAAGCCTGATTGTGAACTTAGCCACACCTGCTCCTGGGGGGACTCTCAAAGAGGGAGAGGGCATGTCCACTGTGCTGGCAGGAAGGGTCAGACAAGATCATAGAATCATAGAATATCAGGGTTGGAAGGGACCTCAGGAGGTCATCTAGTCCAACCCCCTGCTCAAAGCAGGACCAACACCAACTGGGCTTTGTCAAACCTGACCTTAAAAACCTCTAAGGAAGGAGATTCCACCACCTCCCTAGGGAACCCATTCCAGTGCTTCACCACCCTCCTAGTGAAAAAGTTTTTCCTAATATCCAACCTAAACCTCCCCCCACTGCAACTTGAGACATTACTCCTTGTTCTGTCATCTGCTACCACTGAGAACAGTCTAGATGCATCTTCTTTGGAACCCCCCTTCAGGTAGTTGAAAGCAGCTATCAAATCCCCCCTCATTCCTCTCTTCTGCAGACTAAATAATCCCAGTTCCCTCAGCCTGTCCTCATAAGTCATGTGTTCCAGCCCCCTAATCATTTTTGTTGCCCTCCGCTGGACTTTTTCCAATTTTTCCACATCCTTCTTGTAGTGTGGGGCCCAAAACTGGACACAGTACTCCAGATGAGGCCTCACCAATGCTAAATAGAGGGGAACGATCATGTCCCTCGATCTGCTGGCAATGCCCCTACTTATACAGCCCAAAATGCTGTTAGCCTTCTTGGCAACAAGGGCACACTGTTGACTCATATCCAGCTTCTCGTCCACTGTAACCCCTAGATCCTTTTCTGCAGAACTGCTGCCGAGCCATTTGGTCCCTAGTCTGTAGCAGTGCATGGGATTCTTCCACCCTAAGTGCAGGACTCTGCACTTGTCCTTGTTGAACCTCATCAGATTTCTTTTGTCCCAATCCTCTAATTTGTCTAGGTCCCTCTGTATCCTATCCCTAGCCTTCAGCGTATCTACCTCTCCTCCCAGTTTAGTGTCATCTGCAAACTTGCTGAGGGTGCAATCCACACCATCCGCCAGATCATTTATGAAGATATTGAACAAAACCGGCCTGAGGACCGACCCTTGGGGGACTCCACTTGATACCGGCTGCAGCTAGACATGGAGCCATTTATCACTACTCCTTGAGCCTAACAATCTAGCCAGCTTTCTATCCACCTTATAGTCCATTCATCCAGCCATTCATCCACCTCCTTCATCTTCTCCATCACTGATTCATCTCTTTCTCCATGGCCGGAGGGATGGTATGAGCAAAGGAAAGGCTGCCAAAGCAGCAAATCACTGTAAATTAGGAGGTGACTGGAGTTACGAAGGACAGTGGACAGGACTTACAGAAGAGGCGAATGGCCGTGTTCGCAGTTTCAGAGTACCTCAGCTCAAAAGCGGTGCTGTTGGTTATTTATCCCCTTTTGAGATCTTCGGATAAGATTAGCAGCCATTGCTGCTTTAATCCCTCAGATTAGCGATACAGAATCAGGCACTTTTGTGAGATTCTTTGGGACTCACTGGGTTTGCCTCCCATGGGTGCAGACATAGAGTTTCCTTTGTTCGAGTTAGCCTGATCTAAATTGCCAGCCAAGTGCTTCCACTGTGGTTTTCTTTGGCTCTCATGTCCCTGGGGGATGCAGAGAAAGGAGATAAAAAACCCCAGCCAAAGTGCTAGTGGTTGTTGTGTGTGCTCTGCAATTGTCTGTGGTAGTTTGTGCGCATCTCTAGCTAAATCAGCTTGTTGTGAGTATCCTCCATGAGAATGCTCAGGGTTTCCATAGGAACATAAGAACGGCCATACTGGGTCAGACCAATGGCGCATCTACCCAGTATCCTGTCTTCCGACAGTGCCCTGTGCTAGATGCTTCCGAGGGAATGAAGAGAACAGGGCAGTTTACAGAGTGATCCGTCCCCCATTGTCCAATCCTAGCTTCTGGCAGTCAGAGGCTTAGGGACACCCAGAGCATAGGGTTGTGTCTCTGACGATCTTGGCTAATAGCTACTGATGGACTTATCCTCCGTGAATTTATCTAATTTTTTTTTGAACCCACTTACGCTTTTGGCTTTCACAACATTCCCTGGCAATGAGTTCCACAGCTTGACTGTGCGTTGTGTGAAGAAATCCTTCCTTTTGTTTGTTTTAAACCTGCTGCCGATTAATGTCATCAGGTGACTCCTGGTTCTTGTGTTCCATGAAGGGGTAAATATCACTTCTCTATTCACAGTCTCCACAGCAGTCATGATTCTATAGACCACTATCATATCCCTCCCTGAGTCGTCTCTTTTCTAAAATGAACAGTCCCAGTCTTTGTAATCTCTCCTCATGTGGACACTGTTCCAGACCCCATATCATTCTTGTTGCTCTTCTCTGTACCTTTTCCAATTCTAATACATCTTTTTTGAGATAGAACAACCAGCAATGCACGCAGTATTCAACGTGTGGGCGTACTATGGATTTACATTGTGGTATTTTGATATTTTCTGTCTTATTATCTATCCCTTTCCTAATGGTTCCTAACATTCTCTTACCTTTTTTGACTGCCACTGCACATTGAGCAGATGTTTTCAGAGAACTATCCACAATGACCCCAAGATTTCTTTCTTGAGTGGTATTAGCTAATTTAGACCCCACCATTTTATATATATAGTTGGGATGATGTCTTCCAATGTGCATTGCTTTGCACTTATCAACACTGAATTTCATCTGCCATTTTGTTGCCCAGTCACGCAGTTTTGTGAGATCCCTTTGTAACTGTTCACAAACAGCTTTATTCTTGAGTAATTTAGTATCACCTTGAAACTTTGTCACCCCACTGTTTCCTATCCCTTTTCCAGATCATTTATGAATACATTGACCAACACAGTACAGATCCTTGAGGGACCTCACTTTTTACCCCTCTCCACTGTGAAAACTGACCATTTATTCCTACCCTTTCTTTTCTATCTTTCAACCAGTTAGTGAGAGGGTCTTCCTTCTGATCCCATGACTGCTTACTTTGCTTAAGAGCCTTTGGTGTGGACCTTGTCAAAGGCTTTCTGAAAGTCCAAGTACAATATATCCACTGGATCACCTTTGTCCACATCCAGTTGTCCTCCTTCCATGCCCCTTTCATTCTCCTTTAGGGTTGATCCTGCGAAGATGCACTTTAGATGAAGAGGGGATAGCATACTGGGAGACTCCGACATACATCAAGTGTGTTTCCATTGACTACAGGAATATACAGATGATGGTAAGAGAGATTTACTTCTTATCAGAATGGATCCATTTCCCCCCATTGTCGCTTTTTACTTAGATGGGAGATTCCCCAGAGAAACCCAAAGTGCTTACACTGATCCAGTAGTGACCCACTCTTCCCTCTGAGACTGTAGTGAGCCAGTGACCCATTATTGTGTTAGAGGGTGCAGTGGTGCTGAAGGCTCTGTCTTTGGACTAATCCTACAACAGAGGCCTGGCCACTTGTGATTATTTAAAGGGCTCCTAGCACTTTTTTCAAGGGTAGAGGGTGTTAACCTTGGTATCCTGCCCAAACTCCAGTTTCCTTACATTCACCCTGCAGTGTTAAAAGATAGGATGTCATCTCTTTCTGCCCTAAGCCCTTGTGCAGTGTTGTTGCTGCATTTCAGTGGCCATGAAAGGAGAGTTTATAAAGCATTTTGGGATCCTTTGGGAGGAAGCTGTTGTAAATGGAAGGCATTACTGTCCCCTCAGTCCTTTATCCTGATAAGATCTGTGCACAGAGAAAAACACAGTGCTCCGAGCTGTAAAATGGGGATAATGATTCTTGCTTCTTCCCCCTTTGTCTGTCTTGTCTAGTTAGATTGTAAACCCCTTGCGACAGGATAGTCTCTTGCTGGGGATTTTAGTGTCTGGCATGATGGGGCCCCGTTCTCAGTTGGGTCCTTTAGCTGTTATCATAATAATAAAAACTGTAAATACTTGGCCTGCTTCTGCCAATCTCCAGTGGCTTGTCTGGAAAGTCAGTGCCTGCAGCAGAACCATTCTCGTTCCCGTCTGTGGGCTCAGATGGCTGTAACTCAGGTATAAGACAGCTACAATACTGATTGCTGAGCAAATCTTCCATTGCAGGCAGGGGTAGCCAGCAGCAAGGTTATGAGGCAGAATAATCTGCCTTCTGAATAACCTTCTGAATCTGTTGGGACACTTCCCTTTCTGGTCACAAAGAAAGTGGGAATTCAGTTTTCCTCTGATAGCCACCTACGACCTTTCAGAGATATCACAGATTCTCCCAGATTGCATGGAGCTGAAGACCCGAAGGGGTCATTAGACCATCAAGCATGAACTCCTGTATATCAAAGCCATTACATTTCACCCCGCTACCCTCTACTGAGCCAAAGTCCTCAGGAGACTGGACTGTCACATAGAGTTAGAGAACAGGAGAGACCAAGATACCACCAATGCCCGAGATCCCTGCAGTGGCAGGGAATTGATTAGGTGACATATGCCCAGAAGGACCATGGTGATCATCTGGTCTGTGCTCCTAAGGCCTGAGAACTTCACTGATCCCCATTAACGTGTGTTTGACTCATTGTGCTCTTCTTTCGTCTCAGACAAGGGAGCATCTCTCCAAAGCTCAGCGGGGGCTGATGGGAGAAGGGGTATCTGAAGTGCTCCAAAACCTCGTGGAGATCTCCCAGGATGGGACCAGCTACAGCGGGGACCTGCTGTCCACTATCGACGTACTCAGAAATATGACCGAGATTTTCCGTAGGGCATATTACAACCCCGCTGCTGGGGATGTACAGGTGAGCTGAGGAAGAGAGATGCACGTCATGATGGGATGGGTGCCAGTGGGCAAGTCTAAAGCATGGGCACATACACACAGGGTTTGGGCTACCACTGTGTGCATTGGAATCTACTTATACTTGATGAAAGCCCAGAAAAATCAGAAATGTCTCTGCTTACCTCCATGATGTGCCTCATTTTCCAATGTGCATTTCCCAGGCTAATGAGCTTCCCCCGCACCCCCACAATCCCCACTGGTTCATGAACTAATAACTTGAAGAGCAAAGTCATTTTGAGCTGATTCAACCCAGCTACACTTTCTGTGGAGTCTAATTGATTTTGGTGCCTTATTTGGAAGGAATTTCAGTCTAATGGCCGAAAGGGGAGTTGATTCTTGGGTATTAGGTGTCTGTGTATTGATGTGGGAGAAGGCTGAGGGTTTCTTGCCCTGGGATTTACTTTCAGCAGCTGCATGCAGACTGGCTACAAATCTGTCCTCAGGAGAGGTCATCAGGCCACAACTTGAAACATTAAACTTGTCCTCTAGGATCTGCTTCCTCATGGTGTCTGCAACGGCGAGGAAAATGGAGAGGAAAATCAATGGCTTTGAACTCTGTATCTCCTGCCTTCACATCTCTCTCTCTCTCTCACACACACACACAGCAGAACTCTTGCCTGGATAGCCCTTCTTCCTCTGATAGTCCATTCTGTCATTCCTCCTAGCCAGTTATAATGGAGATGGAGCCACCAGCAGCTTTCCCACCACTGGAAGTGGTTTTGTCTTCTTCCATAAAGCCCAGTGACAGGGCTGGATGAAGCAGTGGCTGATGTAGTCTGGCAGGCCCTGTGCTCGCTGGCTTCAGGGTATGAATGCACTCCCAATACTAGCAATGACTTTTCATTGGAAGGGGGATAGATCTGCTGGAGATGGGGTCTGCTTGGTACCTAGGCTTCTATATTTCCTGCGTGTTACTCACTGGGTGAAATATCTCAGCCTCTGGGGCTCTCTTAGCAGTGAAGATTTGGTCAAGTGAAGCTAGCACCCAGCAGAGTGTACAGAGAAAGTCCATTAACTCACAATGGCAAGCAAAGCCTCACATGCTGAGACTTTTGCAAAGATGGGGAGGGACAGGAGTGGCCGAGCTGGAGAAACCTAATCTCTGTGTTTGTTCGAGATAGGGCCAAAAGAAGGTTAGGGATAGAGCGCTGCACTGGAGCTGGAGAAACCTGGGTGCTGTTCCTCGCTCAGCTTTCCTGTGTGATCTTGGGAAAGTCCCTTAATCTGCCCTGTGCCTCCATCCACACTTTTGTACAATAGGGATAATATGGCTCTATATCCCAGGGGTAGTGTGAGGAGAGAATCCATGAATGATGGAGAAGTGGTCAGGTACTCTGGTTATGGGGGCCAGAGAAATAACTGGATAAAATGATGGCTGACTGGCTGGCTCGATAGATAGATAGGTTTTCCATTATGATAATCTAGTCTGACCTCCTGTACAGCACAGGCCAGAGAACCTCAACCAATACTTTCAGCAGCAAGCCCATAACTTCAGTATGAGCTAGAACAGATCCTTTAAAACAACATCCAGTCTTGATTTAAAGACTACAAAAGATGGAGAATCCATCATGTCCCTCGGTAAGTTTTCCCAGATGGATAGAACACCCATGAATTCTGAACCTGGTCATGAATTCTGAACCTGGGCCCGAGGTTTGCAAACATTTGCTGTCTTTGTAATTAGCCGAGCTAAAACTCCAGATCCCCACTACTCCTGGATGTTGAGATCTCCAAAATCTGGGCCTGCAGTTTGCAGTGCAAGTCCAACCCCCTGTGAAAGTGAGGGGCTCAGAGAGCAAGCGGGAGCCAGGTGTACTGTGGGCAACTCTGCTGCTCTCCACACCCCCCATAGTCAAAACCCCTCTTGGCATTTTATCATTGCCTCATGTCTGCCTACGTCCCTTGTGCTCTCCACGGCATGCAGAATCCTTTACTTTCTGCTGTGCCTTATGGGTAATGAGTTGTGTTGTGCTCACTGGCTGCCCTATTGCACTCCGGTGATGAGAAAAGTTCTGACTCTTCTCCCCAGGAGAGGCAGTAGGGGTTTTGCTCCTTATTTCATTGGGAGCAGGACTTTGGTTTGTCCAGTGTTTTGGGATGCTTTGGGAAGAAAGGTGCTCTGTGAGTGAGAGCAGATCCTCTTCTTGCAAAAACTATTGTTCTCTGCTCTTTCACATGTTGTGGGGCATGTGTCCTTCTACTCTGTCATATTCTGACCATGACTTTCTTTTCCTTTTTTGTCTCGCCTCTCTAGAACTTTGTCCAGATCATCAGCAACTTGCTGTCAGAGGAAAACCGGGACAAGTGGGAGGAAGCTCAGATGGTATGAACCTGCTGCTTAAACATACAACCCAAATAATGCTGGCTCTCAGTCTGTGGCTTGGGGGGAGGGGGGTTATTGGCATTTCCCCTAAGGTTGGGTGATCTCACTGTTATGTGTGCCTGACAGGTGTTGTACTCAAAGGGCATCCATTTCACCCAGAAGAGATAGAACTCATCTGGCCACACTGCTAGGCATCAGTGACACAACTCCTTGCAGTGAAAGAGAAGTGAAGGCTGAATTACCCTGCTTGGAGAAATCAGTGGTGACGAGGAAAATGGATCATGCTAGACTTCAGAGCCAAGTGCAGTCCTGGCCCTTTAAGGTTCCTCCTAAATCTGAGTCCTGTATGAAAAGACTCAGGCAGGACAGGTAGGATTTTAAAGGGCCAGGACTGTGCTCTGCCATCTGAGCTAATGCTTCGGCTCAGCTCGAGCTGCGCAAGGGTTCATTTATATTTTAGCTACCCTTTCCTCACGAGGTCGCCTTGCGTCTCCCCAGGGATGCTGGCAATTAGGGAACATGGTGGATAATTCATCAGATAAAGCACATCCTGTCTGGGCAAAGGGACTGCTATTTGTCCCGTTGACGTCTTACCAAACCCTTACCCTGCCTCAATTGCATTTTCTGCCTGTGTATGTAGGTGACTTACCCACTGTCCCTAACCTGCACTGAAAATGCCATTCTTCCTCGCAGCGCTCACTGCTCAACAGCGCTGATCCCTCTGCCACCCCAGGGAGCCGCATCAGAGTGAAATGATACTGCCTTGAAGGCAAAGCCTGTTTGTAGGCGACTCTGACTGATGGCTCCCTGTCTGTAGTAGTTCCTCCCTTATCTCTTCCATTTTACTGTGTCTCAGAACACAGTCCCTCCTGTGCCTTCATCTCGGAAGTCAACATCCCCACAGACAGGTCTGGTTTCTGACAGGCGTCCGTCAGGTGGAGAGTATTCCACTGAGGAGACCACGGGGCGTGGGTCACAATAGGGCGGCCCTTTTACCCACTGTGTTGTCCGGTGAACCCCCTCAGAAGGGGCAGCAAACAGCAAAGGAGCGAGAGATTATTGCCCGACACAAACATGAATCCTTAAAGGTCAATTGTCTTCAGAATGGCCAGTGTACATCTCTGGCAGCTGACAAGCTGCCGGTTTAATCTGAGACCCCCTACGTCAAGGGGCTGAGTGAAAGACTCTTGCATAAAGGGATGAGATACATTGAAATGAAACTAAATAGCTCCAGGGAAGGTTTGTGCTATTGGCGGGTTGAGCTTGCTCCCCTGCAAGAGGTCACACATTGAGAGATGGGCTAGGTCAGTAATGTTACCACCTGATGTCTGTTCGGAGGCTTCTCTGAAATGAGTCAGATAGGGGGAGGGGCACATTACCTAGCTAAAAGGGGATAGACCAAGTACTGAACAGACCTCGAGACTGAGCTCCCCTTTCGCCCCTATAGCTGGGGTTTCCCCAGCACATCTGGCAATCGATGACCCTGGCCGGTTCCAGAGGAGGTGAAGAACCGTATGCTCAATTTAGCAAATACGTGTCTACATACACATTTCAGAATAGTCACTGTGGAGTGGACTCTGCTGAGCCGTCATGACAACACAGAAACCCTGTTGATCATCATAAAAATAGTTGCAGTTTTCTCCAGGCTCCAGGTTTTCCCTTAACAGCTTCCCTGTGTTGTAAACCTGGCTTGCTGGCCTCTGACACCCACCTGATGTTCATTCCTGCGGTGTCACCTATCTGCACTCTCATGACAGCAGATGTTATTTTATGCACTGCTTTGATATCAGTCAGAGGGTCTTTCATCTTTTGACCACCGCCGCTATTATAGACAGCACGAGGACCATGGCTGAGGTGGCCTATGTTGCCTAGGGGATATGAAAGCCCAATTTCCATATATTTGAATGAGAAATAAGATCTCGGCCTAAAAGTTCTAAATCCAGAGTCTGCTCTCCCATGAGCACCAAGAGGAGAATCATTGGTAATAGCTTTTCTAAAATCCTCCAGCCGCTAGAGGGGAACATAGACTGGATCTGGTCTCTGGCCACCTAGCAGAGGGATAGGTGCAGGTACACTATCTACCATGCCATGTAAACAGATTCCTTTTAACACAGGGCTTTAGCTCCCACCTCTCAATTTAAAAAAAAAAAACAACCAACCAAACAAACAAACCCAACAACTCTGTTATGGTAGCCCTGGCTGTTTAACAATATTCTCTTCCTACACAGATCTATGGGTTGGTTGGGGATATTCCCCTATACAGGCTTCTACTTGTACAACTGCTTGATCACTAAACTGTCTGTGCAATCAACCTATGACAGATCTAAGATGCAATTACTTTGATATCGAAGTACCAGGCAAAATTGTGACAGGGTATATAAACAAAAAAAACCAAATGGTCCTTATTTCTCTCTATTTTCCTATGCTTAGGCAGGTGTGAATTTTAAGTTTAGGAGTGTTTGGGGAGTTAGGTTTAGTCATTGTAGGTTAGAAACATTGTCCCAGAGTCATGACTTGTGTCACTAAACACAGCCAGGCTTTGGCAAGGAGACTTCTAGCAGCTGGGGTCCTGCCAGTGGGAATGATCTGTGCAGCATGCATGATAGTCTAAGCCAGGGTCCCACTGGAGGGCTGTTGGAGGGAGCAGCAGTCTCTGATGGAGCTAGGATCAGGCTGTTCAGTGACCAGTAGTCCTCAGTTCTCAATAGAGCACTGTACATAGTAAAGAGTCAGAACATCCCCTCCAACAACAGCTCATGGTGGCCCCAGTTTTCAGACATATGGGCCTAAGAGAGGCATTTCCCTGCCTAAATTCTGATGTCTGCTTCCCAGCTGGGATTTAGACATGCACTTGGGGTGCCCAGATTTGAGGAATGGGCTCCCCCATTTTTGTAACAGCTGTCCTCAAATAGTGGTGTTGCATCCTGTTTCATAGCTTTGTGAAAACGTTCCCTTTGCTTAGCCTGGTGGGTCTGGACTGGCCTGGCTGTACTCAGCCCAGGAACAGCAGTGCGGGCAAGGATTCTCTGGACTCCCTCTCTTTGCTCAATGTATTTCCAATCATGTTGACTCTGAGAGCTGAGCACAATATTCCACGAGCCAGATCCCCCCGAGTCCTCGAAGTGAAAGGGAGTTTTGAATGAGTAAGGATCTCAGGATTTGACTCTGGGCGTAGATACTCCAGAGCTTGCATAAAGCAGGTCTATTACCTCTGCATGTGCAGCGCCAAATCACATTGGCCTTGTTGGTGGACACATCAGGCCAGATCCTCCACCGGACGTAAATGGAGCGGTGCTGATTTACACCACCTGAAGATAGGGCCTGGCATGTCTCATTTGCTGACCACGTTAAGCTAACTGCAGGTCATGGAAAACTGTCAATGTCTGATGTGGCTTTCCCGGGCCAGACTGGGACCTTGGGGAAGGAGGGTAGGTTGATAGGTCACTATCAGAGCCCTCCCGTTGTGGTTTTGCCCTCCCGTTGTGATCAGGACTATTCTCCTCCAAGGCCATCAGCTGCGTTTTCCCAAACTGAATCTTATATTGTCATTTCCTGTCCATGTTTCTATCTTCTTGGATCATTTTTCTGCCCTCACGGTTATTCACTACTCCGCGGTACTGCAGCATGAGCAGAGAATGCTTCCGGCTCTCTGTGTGTGAGATAAGCCTGCAGGAACCCTGGCCATTGGAGTGGCCCAGGTGAACGCATTGCTATCTGTGCCGCTAAATATTTGACCTCTCCTTATTGGGTTTGCAGGTGGGGCCCAATGCTAAGGAGCTGTTCAGGCTTGTGGAGGATTTCATTGATGTCATTGGATTTCGCATGAAAGATTTCCGGGATTCCTACCAAGTGACGGACAATCTAAGTGAGTCGGTTTGGATTCTGCTCCTCTCCCCTGCTCCACAGGCAGATTCAAACCATGCCATCGCTCCTTGCAGTTTTTATGAGCTGGCTGTGAGCCTGGGCAGGGGAAAATGCTGGCCAGGGGCTGGGAGGGAGCAGAGGGAGCCACACAGCGACTTCTTCTCACGAAAGAGATGTGATACAGATGCAGCCTGGGTCCTTGGGATCAGGCTCCCCGCTGTTACTCTTCGTAGGCAATGTGCTAACTTGGAAGGCTCCTGAGGTAATGAGGTGAAGTGAAGCAGAGTAGTCCTCAGCTGTCAGCATAGTTAGCGCTTCTCTAGGGCCTTGGGAGGCTAGAGCAGGCAGTCAGCTCTCCCTTCAAGAATCAGCCACTGTAAAAGATGGGACTCCAGGCCAGTGGACCGATACCAGTAACAGAAACAGTGTTCTGTCAATGCCTAGAGATCTCAGCTGAGATTGGCCGTGGTGCAAGCATTGGTACATACACGTGGGAAGAGGCAGTTTCTGCCCTCAAGAGTTTACAAGCTCAATAGACAGGACGGGCAAAGAATGCGGGAAAGGAAAGATTGTTCTCCTCATGTCACAGCTGAAGCACAGAGCGATGAAATGACTTGCCCAGGGTCCCAGAAGAAGTCTGGCAGAGCTGGGAATGGAATGGGGCTCTCCTAAGTTGCAGCCCACTCATTTAAACCCAAGACCACCCTTCTTCTCCCTGCTCCTTCCAGAGTTTATCAAAGGGATGGTACAAGCCTCTCAGGCTGAGTGCTGCATTCATGCTCCCCGGAAGGCAAATGTGTTCTCTGTGTGTCCCACCCAGGTGTGACGGAACGTATGATGCAGGGTGTAAACCACCATTGGCCAGGCTAATGGTCCCGTTCACATCAGTGCAAGCCCAGGGCCATCTCTAGGGTCACACGGGTGGGAGCAAGGGCAGTATTTGGGTTAAGGGGTCTTGAGTTTAATCTGAGGGTGGAGGAGGCTGAGGAAGTATGGATGGGAGGGAGAGAAGGATGCATGGGGGTCCTGCTCAATGAACAGAAGCTCCAGCTCCACTTGCATAGTGCTATCACCTTGCTTTATGTACAGATGTTAGCTGAACAAATACCTCCTGCCATGCCAGAGATCTCAGCTCTCCTGGACAGTATCTGGCTAATCCAGAGGCTCCCAGTCTTCCTCTGCTTTCATCACACTCTTGGCCACCAAGATCACAAAGTCTTGCACACTCACAGCTCATCCCTTCTCAATCCCTGGTTGCCTCAGCTCATGGTAGGCAGGGAGAGACATTTCCCAAAGCCCTGCTTGTTCTTACAGGCACCATCCCACCAGCTAAAGAGGGGTTTGCCCCAAGGCACTCCATTAGCCAAATGGGCAAGGAGGGGCTTTCTCTGAGACAATTCACATATGGCCTTGACCTCTCTCCGGGCTAATGGAATGCCATTTGTCTGGTCTGAGCTACCCCTTGCACCGTACAGACGACATGGAGGGCCGCATTTTCAAAGAGCGGAAAATCCAAAATGTTGGGTGTTCATAGTCTCTGAATGGTTCATAGTCTCTGAATTTCCACACATAGTTGCAGCAATGTGAATTAAGTCATTGGAGTCTCTCTGGATTTGCACTGGTGTAAATGAAGTAATCAGAGTCACTCTGGAGTCACGCTGGTGTAAATGAAGTCAGCAGAGTTACTCTGAGTTTACACCAGTGTAAACTTATTGTTTCTGTTTCCCCTCAAGTCCTCAACATCCACAAACTCCCCGCCAATGCAGCCACTGACATCAGCTTCCCCATGAAAGGCTGGAGGGGCATGGTGGACTGGGCCAGGACCTCCGAGGACAAGGTCACCATCTCCAAGAGCATCCTCTCTACAGGGCTAGCAGGTAAGGCAGTGCTGCTGCAGTATCATTGTTCTTCAGCGTCAAGGGGGCTTCAATCATTTATGCTCTCTCCGCAAGCTCTGCCCTCAGCTAGTGAGGATCTGCCCAAGAGGTACGGGCCCTGAACGCAGCACTGAGCCTTAAAGATGAGGTGTCGTTTAGATCCAGGTCTGAGCTCCCCAGCAAGTTCAGGAGATTAGTTCACATCCCGGATTTGGTCGCGGATCCATTACTAGACACAACAGCTTCTTCCTTAGAAAACAGCTGGAGGCAGAGCCAAACCCCAGAGCAGCAATGCACCTGAGGCACATTGCAGACAATAATAATCTACTCGCTCCACTTAGTCTGAAAGGAAACTGATGCACTGGGTTCCAGGCGAGCCATCAGCTGGGCAGGACATCCCCTCCCAGTGCAGGCTGGACCCCGAACTGGTTCCTTCCCGACCTTGTTGGGGGTTGTGTGTTGTTTTCTCTCTGGTCTGTGGCATCATTTTGGTGCTGTGAGCCAGCGCACAGAAAGACGCTTCTCTGGGAGCGAACGTCTTGGCATTCGGAATGGTCTGGGAGCTGTGTTACCAGTTTAATGATTTGTATTTTTCATGAAAATAGGCTCCCAGTGCCAAGTGGCAATGGAGGGAATTTTTCAGGGGGAGAGAGGGAGGGAGGGAGGGAGAAGAAAAGGTTGCCATTCATCGTGCGGTGGATATGAAACGTTCTGGGTTATTCGCTTGGCTGGCTCTGGCGGCCGGGCAGGCAGGCAGTTCTTGGCCGCTGGATGGGCAGTGGCCGTGTATCTGGAGTGATGTCTGTGCCTCTTGTGTGTAATCCTCTGTAACCACACATCGGCTGCAGGAAAGGGGGCATTAATCACTCAGGGGTCATTTGCTCCATGACAGTCTATTATCAGGCCCGAACAGCATGGAGAGGGAGAGGGGGAGCAAGCAGAGCAAATCTAGCCACCGCTTGAGCATAAACCAAGCCGTCCTGAATCTCAGATCTTAAAAGGAAAACTGCAGGGCTTAGGGCTCGGATCCTAGAGTGCTCAGCCAGGGCCTGATTCTGTAGCTACTCTGTGGACCATCCATTAGCTGCAGCAGGTCTTCTGAGGTTGGGATTAGCTCCAAACACATGATCCTGTGGGGTACTGGGTGTAGATGCCACTTACTGAAGTCAGCCTTGGTTCTCAGTAAGCTTACAGGGCTCCTCTTTGCGTGGGCCGTGTTCGGTTCTTTGCAGGACTGGGCCCTAAACATTTAAGACTAGTATCTCAAAAAGAGGAGCCTAAATTGTGCCTGCAAAGGGGCACCTTGTCCTTTTCTCTGTAGCTGTGTCCAGTGCGGGTTGGTTTCATCAGCAAGAGCAGGCAGTTTGCGCTTTCTTCATCAGACTGCACCGTCCTCTGCTGAGACAAAGGCAGGAAACTGTCCGAGTTGTTGACATGATCCCTTGGCTTCCCAGTGCACCTTTCGCCCAAAGATCTCCAAGCACAGCCATTCATGAAGCTGCAGAGTCTGTCCCATTGGGTAGATCAGCGTTAAAACCACCATTCTGCGGATGGGGACACTGAAGCGCAGAGCAGTTAAGTGACTGTCCCAAGGTCAAGCAGGGAGTCAGTAGCACAGCAAAGACTAACTCCAGGACTGCAGCTCAGGCTAATAAGAGATCACTGCCTTGTAAACTGTTTTACATCCTTTACAACAAGCACAATAAATGGTTAAATACACCAAATTAGGACTTACATTATTATTCTTTTCCATTCCATCCGGAGCTGCATTTTCTGGGATCATATTAGCAAAAGATGTCCTTTTTGATATATTACTTGTGTGGGAGACACGTTTTAATTCTTTTTAGTGCCTATCTTTTCTTTGCAAATGCATACGGCAGGAAGAATACTAGGGCACAGTTTGTCTTTATAGCAGTGGTGGCCAAACTGTGGCTTGTGAGCCGCATGCGGCTCTTTTACACTTGAAGTGCGGCTTGTGGAACCCCCTACGTCCCCCACCCCTCTGCCTAGCAGACTCGGGGGAGAGCTCAGGGCTTTTGCCCTGCAGCGGGGAGGTGGGAGTAGGGGTTTCTGCCAGAGATGATTGGTGCTTGCTGAGAGTGGGGGTGGGGGGCACAATTTAAAGGTTCCGCCCCGCAACAGCTTGAGTCACACACCCTTCTTACCCTCAGCAGCCCTCACAATGCATTGCTGCTGGTTTCTGCCCAGCAGGATGGAGGTCTCAGGGCTTCAGCCCCACGGGGTGAGCCTACTGAGGCTTGGAACATCAGCAGGAGTGGGGCCTCAGCCCCAAGCCCCGGCAGGCACCTCCAATGGGGCTGAAGCCCTGAACCGTGGCAGGTGCGCCCGGCTCTCAAACTTCTGAAGATTGTCGTATGCGGCTCGGAGGGTCAGTAAGTTTGGCCATCACTGCTTTATAGAATAACAACTTTGCAACTTGCTAAAATAAAGACCCGATCTTCAGCGGGTGTGAATTAGCTGTTGGCTTCAATGGAGCTATGCTGATTTACACCAGCTGAGGAGCCGACAAAATAGTTTTAAAACTAGTCATGTGAAAATGGGCATGCAGCATGCCTGCATGCTGCAACTACAGCCAGGCATGCAATCTTTGCAGCTCCGTGTGCAGATGCTGCAGGTGTACAGCTTCCAGTGACCGGGCTACTGAAGAATGGATGATCAAAATAAAACACTGTGCTAGACCAGGTAACCTGTTGGTGTAATTTTGTAGAATTATAGAAAATTAGGGTTGGGAGAGACCTCAGGAAGTCATCTAGTCTAACCCCCTGCTCAAAGCAGGACCAATCCCCAACTAAATCATCCCAGCCGGGGCTTTGTCAAGCCGGGCCTTAAAAACCTCTATGGATGGAGATTCCACCACCTCCCTAGGTAACCCATTCCAGTGCTTCCCCACCCTCCTAATGAAATAGTGTTTCCTAATATCCAACCTAGACTTCCCCCACTGCAACTTCAGATCATTGCTTCTTGTTCTGTCATCTTTGCACATAAATAAGACCGGGCAGTTATGTCGCTAAAGTCTTGATAAAGACCCAAGAAATTCAGACCTGAGTCTCATTTACACGACAGCCTCTTTGCATTCCCTGAAGGGTGTAAATGAGAATCAGGCCCATGGGGTTAAAGTTTTCTGCTCACCCATGATATCACGCGAGTGTGAGAGCCAGGGGGCGCGGGGAGTTGTTACCTGCTACAGACCTACCACAAAGAGGGAGAGGGGGCTCTTGTCTGTGTAGGGATCTGCAGGACCAGGCCAAGCACCAATGAAATGTTTGTACCCATTAAGGTTCTGCTCAGATGTTGGATCTGTTTTTTCTCAGTTGGCTTGTGTGAGGGAGGCGGGGCGGGGAGGGAGTGCAAGTGATGTGCCCAGAGATCACACAAATGAGTCGGAGGCTCATCGGGGATTAGAACTGAAGGGCCTGTGGCCTCTCGGCCCTTTTGCCCCGGCTGTGCGGTGTCAGATAGCATTAGGGTCCATCATACCAGCATGAGGGAGTCAGCCCAGTGGAGCCGGGCCCAGCCGTGCAGCGTTCGTGGCTCTTTCACTGACAGTGGCAACATCCTCTGGAGAGAGAAGAGAACTGTTGTCAAGTGCAAAGTCGTGCAAGGATGGAGAGGGATCTGGGTCAGGCTGGGGCTCTGCAGCCCGCGGGTGCAAATCTCCCACGCGCAGCTGCTAGCATCACCCTGGTGCAGCTCGGCTCCCTGACAGTTCGTCATCGGCCCGGCTTCGGAACTGATCCGCAAGGGGGCTAGCGACCTCCTCCTCCGAGCCACTCAGCGGATTTGCTTGCGGAGCCAGGCTAGAGCTTTCCGGAGGTGAACGAACCGCTGAATCCATCCAGCCTCTGCCAGGGCGGCTGCTGCTTCCGATTAGACTCCTAGCACGTGCCTCCTGTCCGGGCCTGGCCTTGTCAGAGGAATTAGCTGGAGTTCTGAAGAGGAAACCTCCAGCCCAGCTCAGTCAAGTTAAAGTTCAAGGCCCGTGCAAGGGCCTCGGGCCTGTGTGATTACAGAGGGTCCAAGTCGGCGAGGTACCGAGCGCTGCCTGTGGGATGTTGAGTGGTGCGGCTTGTGGGAGGGAGGCAGTGTGAAATTCAGCCTGCCCCAGGCTATGCACCACTGCAGCAGCCCTGCTGAAACTAATAAATGACACCTAGGCCTTGCCTGGGCCCTCAGCACAGGGGGGAAATTTCAGCCTGTGGGGAGGTGAAGATCTGAGGAGACGCGTTTGGCCCTGCCTGAGTGCAGCAGCCTCCACAAAGACCC
This sequence comes from Dermochelys coriacea, assembly GCF_009764565.3. Lineage (NCBI taxonomy): Eukaryota > Metazoa > Chordata > Testudines > Dermochelyidae > Dermochelys > Dermochelys coriacea. The sequence continues at coordinate 6,899,450 of NC_050069.1, read as the reverse complement.
CTCTTCCTGTTGTGTTCATTACTGCCATGCCCTGTCTCCCCTCTTCCCCACTGAATGTGTTCCCGTTGAAGTCTAATGCCTGCAGGACGGGCCCCACATAAACTACCCTTGGGCCCTCTCCCCACTGCATTGCCACGGTGCTGACGATGCTTTCACCATCCCTAATCGTCACAGTGCTGTTGTGTTTCTCTCCCCCTCTTTGCCGCTTCTCAGAGACAGACGACTCGTCCGTCTTCGTGGTGGGCACGGTGCTGTACCGGAACCTGGGGAGCATCCTCTCACTCCAAAGGTAAGGACACCCTTATCCTTCCAGAGCTCCTCGTCACTCAGATGGCCCCAAACCCACCTCCTTGACTGGAAATTAAAGGGGCCAGGCAGGACTTGCGCAGCCAGTGGAGCTACTTGCATAAGAGGGAGAGGATTTGATTCTGTGGGGATAACTTTTGCGCCACTAATAACTGGTGCTGCACATGAAGTTGGCTCAGTCCAAGCTCATGCTTCAGGGCATAAGCTGATCACTGTCAGGGTGGTCAGGAAGATATTTTCCTTTTTATGTGCAGCATTGCACACCACATGGCCAGCTGCGCCAGGGGAGGGTTTTCCCTTCTGCTCACTGAAGCACTAAGTAGTAGCTACTTGCTGAGGTGTTATGCTCCTACAAAGAGGCAGGCAAGAATCCTGCCCTCTCAGCGAACATCCTCTCTGGTGCTGAGATCATGATGTCTGCCATCTTCCCTGGATCATAATTCCTTGGGATCTGTCTGGATGAGAGATGAAATAGCCGTGGTCTCCAGAGAGACACCGGGGAGTGGGGACACAACACCTATGTGACATGTACACTGTCCCTGGTGCCAGTGCTGGGCATCACGCAGCACCTGTCACAGGTGGAAAAAGCTGGTGAATGAACCCTTACAACCCACTCATCAAACAAATTCTCAAATCCTTGCCTTGCTGCCCAGACTCAGTTGCACAATAGGACAGTTGCGGGAGAGGCCAAAGAGTTAATAGTCCCTTCTTTCCCTAGCACACTCCCTATTTCCTCCCCACAAGGAGGTGCTGAATGCCCCCATCTCCCTTGATCTCAGCAGGCGCTAAGGGCACTCAGCATTGGGCAGGTATAGGGCATATGATTCAAGAGCAGAACTGTGGCATCGAAATCTCCTCCCCACGACGATTTTTACTCAATCACCCCCACTCTTCCTCACCGCGGTGAGCCATTTCGGGTCGCCGTGTTCCTGACAGATCTGGGGCTGCGTGCTTGGGAGAGGAGCTGCCTGCCACACGGTGCCATTCGAGAGCAGTACTGCTCAAGACGGGCTCGGGGAGTGGAGCAGAGCGGAGCGGCATGGATGGCTGCACATGTCTGCAGCGTTCCAGGACTCTGCAAAGTGCCTCGGGGCACTGAAGCTTTTGTGCTCAGCAATGGCTTTTCTTTTCCTCTATTTTTTTTTTCTGAGGCTCGTACTGAGGCAGTAAATTAAGCATCCTAAGGCACCTTCTAAATCTGTTCTGGACTGATTAGTGTGAGCCCATTTACCATAAACGTCAGGGCATCTCTCCTCGCTGATAATCATTTAAATACCTACAGATTTAGCACTGACAGTGGCGGGTGGCTAGTGAATTAGAATTAGTGAGCAAAGGGACTGTATTCTGTAATATCTTCCATTACAGGGCGGGGAATGAGACTGGAAGGGCAATAACCATCCTGGGCGCAAATGATATTTCAGCTTGCACTGGCTGAGTAGTGAATAAGCTTTGCTAACCAGCTTCCGCAGGCATTTCTGCCAGGGCATTCTCCCCTGGGTCCTGATTTACAACATTGCTTAATTAAGGCCAGTTTCCTTTAAACAATGCACAGCCCTGAATCTCCTGTGGCTGAATGGAAGAAATGCTGGATCAGAGGAAAAGTCCTTCATTCCTGTGTCCAACAGGGATGTTGCAAGGAGATGGGAATAGCCCCAATAATGTACTTAATTGTGCAACACCATACTATAGGGTAACTGTCTTCCTGACCCCCAACTGGTGATCAGTCTATTTCCTGGGAGCCGGAGGAATAAGGATCAGATTTTGTTCTCAGTAACACTGGTTTAAATCCAGAATCACTCCATTTAAATAAAAGGAGTCACTACAGTTATACCCTAGTAAATAACAATGGCTAGTTTTATTCATGTATGGGTCTCCTCTCTATTGACTTGCCTTGATTATATCCTGGAGCAGTGAGTTCCACAGGTTAAGGACACATAGCATTAAAGACATTTATTTTTAACTATTTTAAATTTCTCCTTCGATCCCACAGTTCTTGGATAGTTGTGGCCTCAGAGCTGGGGTTTATAGGAGATCCACCCTGAGAGAGGACTGGCATTCCAAATGGAGGCCCTTGGTACCAAAGCCATAGTCTGGAGTTGAAGGGGGTGGCAAGACAGAGGGAGTCAAAGGGTTAAAAGTCTGACCCAGTTACTCCAGAGTAGAAGCTAGCTGCCCAAAGCCTTCCCAATAGTTATTGGGTAAATAGAAAATAAGACCCTAATGAGAAGCAAATGATTTCAAACATCCTGGGATAAGTGAGAATCAGAATGGGGAGGGAGTGTTCCCTATTGTTCAGTGCAGTGATGACTGGGAGTGTCCTAGGATCTATTCCCAGCTGTGCCATCATGGGCAAGTCTCTTAGGCAAGTGTTTTCAAATGTGGTTGTCTGAAGGTAGATGACTATGTATTCACCTGAGCACCGCAGCTCCTGGCTAGTACACAAGGACCACGATTCACCTCTGATTTTACGTGCCCAACTCGGGACACCTTAAAGGGGCCTGATTTTCAGAAACTTCTGAGTACCCATCCTCTGAGAATCAGGCCCCTTTATGGCATCTCCAGCTGGGACCCCCAAATCACTAGTCACTCATGAAAATGTCAGTCTAGGCACCTAATATTAGACACCCCAGGCTGAAAGTTTTGGCCTCTGACTTCTCATCCAGTCCAATAAAAGCTATTACTTCACTCCCCTTGTTTCTCTATTTTTCCATCTATCTGAGGACAACATTGTACACACCCATTACGCAAGGCGTGGTGAGGGTTAACGGATTCAGCGAAAGGCTTTGAGATCCCGGGGTAGCTGGTGCTACTGAAGTACCAGGAGAAGGGCTAATGCAGCCACCCGAGTCAGTGCCAGGGAGTTGGTTGGGTAGAGGGAGCCTTGCTATCCATTCGTGCTGCAGGGCCGGTGCTCTGTGGAATGCGGCTCTCGTTCCAGAGGGAGCTCAGTGGAGCTGGCAGAGGCGCCAGAACAGCAGTGGGGCAGGGTCTGTCAGCAGGAAGTGCACTGGATGCTGACTACACGGATTGGACCAATTCCATTCCTAGCCTACTGCTGTGGTCATAGCTGGGCTTATTTCAGATAGCTCAGTGGGACTCTCTTTGTGTAACTGTCTCCATCCTCTTTAAAGTGCCGGTTTTCTTCTCTCCCCAGGAACGCCACGGTGCTGAACTCCAAAGTCATCTCTGTGACTGTGAAGCCATCTCTCCGCACTCTGCTTACGCCCCTGGAGATCGAGTTCTCCCACCTGTACAATGTAAGTCCCCTGCCCTCAACGTCAGGAGTTACACTCTTGGTTTGGGTGTCGACGATAGCGTGATGCTGAGCAGGCCTTTCTGGAGGGGATGGGCTGTGAACATCACCGTCAGACTCTTTGTCGTCTCCTAGCCCAGGCTCGTGGGTCACAGGTCTGGCGCAGTGAAATCAGGTTGGCGTTGGTGTCCTGCTGTCACTCCCTCCTCAGTGATTGTCCTTGGGAACTTGGACTGCACAGTGAAACTTACAACCAGGAACACAACCCACTTCCCTAACCTAGAAGGCAGGCGATGTAACAGTTAGTGCATGGGACCAGGACTCAGGAGACAGGGAGTCTTGTCTCAGGATTTGACTCCGATTCACCATGGGACATGGCAAGTCACAGCCTCTATGGGCTGCGATTTCCCTGCTCAGAAGTTGAGACTAATGATACTGACCGTCTCAAGGCAGAGGCTTTATTCATGAATGTTTGCAAATTGCTTTGCAATTCTCAGGCAATGCTAGAGAAGTGCGGATTGCTGTTTTCATTGGCACCTTAGAAGCAGGTCCATTGCCAGATCAGGATATCTGAGTCAGTCCTTGGATACACAGGAAGGGTATTTACATGTCTAAGAGCCAATCTGTGCCTCCAGTCTCCCAGTCTGGATGTCCCCTTACAGCCCCCGCATGGGACTCCTGCATCCTGCAGGGGGTGGAGTTTCAAAAGCGCTCAGCATTGGTCTGGCTCGAGCCCTGACGCAGGCAATGGTAAATCTCCCGTTGTCATCAGTGGGCATCAAGGGCATGTGGCATCTCGCCAGAGGTTCCCCCCCAGGATCGACTCATACCTCAGACACACGGTCCTGCTTCCATTGCAGCCCATGGACTTCAGCGGGAGCAGGACTGAGGCTAGCGAGATCAGGCAGCCCTGCAGCTCCAACAAAAGAGGGTCAGATGGGATTCTGGGTGGGGAGAAGAAGGGGAGGATCTGTCAGACAATGAGCCACGCTCCCTGCTTGTTGCTCTGATGACTGTGAGTGTGATCACTGGGGAATGGTACAGTCCACTTCTCCCCTGGCCTCTGAACCACAGGAGAAGATGGCCATGCAGAGGGCACAGGTCTAGGACTGCATGTTTGGAACGCCACTGTGTGTTAATGCCATTGACATGCCCATGTCAATTCTGTAGATATCCTTTTGGCAGCACAGCCGTAATCTCCTTTTCTTTCCCTTCCCACCCCTTTCTTCTTCCTCTCCTGCCAGGGAACCACCAACCAGACCTGCATCCTGTGGGACGAAGCCGATGTGTAAGTCAGCTGGTTTTGATTTGCTCTCCTCACCTCTGGAGCACATTAGCTTTGGGATTTGGCAGGGTGTGTCTGTTTTGGGATGCAGCTGATGAGATGTCACTGTCTCGGGCCCCTCACTCTCACCATTCAGCTCTGTCTGGCTTTGTCTGTCAGCTTTCCTGGCAAGGGAAGGCGAGATCTTTCTCCCACTTCCCTCAGCAATTTCCATTCACAGTCTTGCAAGCAGGATCCAAATAAGGACCTGCTGCTAGTCCGTTACCTTCTTTGTCAGAAACTCCGTGGAGATAAGTCGTATATTTGAAGGCTGTAGATCACTTGTTTTCAGAGTGCGACCCAGGTTCTGACCCACTGATGTTCTGCAGAATTCTTCCAGTCTCCCCATCGAGCTGTGTCTGTCACCACAGTATGAAGTCTCCAAGCAGTGATGAGAATAGCTTCCCGCTATGAGAGAGGCAGTTGCATTTGCCATGGGAGCTTTGGGGACTGGCCAAAATTTTTCAAAAGCAGCCTCGGATTTTGAGTGCCTCTATTTTTGGAGTGCCCAAGATGAAGAATGTTGAGCCTGACTTTTCAGAGGTATTGAGCCAGAATTGTAGGTGCTCAGCACCCTCTGAAAGTCAATGCAAGTTGGGCACCGGAAATGTCCAAAATTAGAGGCCACTTTTGAAAATAAGGCTCAATATATGGAAGTAGGTGGTGCATTGGTCTGGTGTGGTAGGATGAGTCCCCTGAGGAATCCTGTTATCTGTAGCCCTGTCCGGGTCTCTCTTAGGGTCTCCTGATGCGTTGTTGTTCAGCTAAGTGAAAAACCTGATAGTTGCCACAAGGAATCGGGACTGACAGTTTGGGAGAGGAGGTGTCAGTCAGAGCATCTTTATCATAAGAAGTAGCTGGTGAAAAAAATGTCTTTGATTGTGAACAAACCCAAAAAGGATCAGAAACATCTCACTTACTGGCACTTTTTGCCACTTCTCTGGTTTATTTTTGTGTCTCAATCTGCTGGCCGGTTGGTTTCATTTTCTGTTATAGTCAGTTTTACTCAGGTTCAAATGCACTGATACAAAGCTCTGTATTTATTAGTATTATTTATTATCATCATCTTGAATACAGTTCTGATCTTCCCCCATTAGGCTCCATTAAGTTACATATACGTAGGCACATGTGCAGCTGGCTGATACACTTCTGATTGGACAATGATTAGCACAAATGAATACACAGGCTAAATCCGATGAACCCAGTGACGTCTTCAGGCATGTCTATGAAACCACCCCAGTGTAGCTCAGGGCAACCTGGAGTCGCAGTGCACAGTGTAGCCCTGAGGTGATGAGATGGGAGGGGTGCTGTGGCGTTTCAGTTAATATGCTCCTGATGGGCCAGCAATACCATCTGTCGGCATGGCAGAGGCCTGAACAGCCAAATGCGGCTGATCCTGGGAAGGGCTGCATCAGTGCAGGTATCGTGGTTGTTCTGTTACTGACCTGGGGACTCATGGGACAGGGCCAAGGATTAGAACGGGGAAGAGCTAGAAATTGGAAGCAGCAGGGACAGCCACGAAGCTGAAGGCAGCCGAGATGGGGGCAGCGTTCAAGGCAGTATTATTATCTCAGACAGCCTTTGGGGTCTGGCTCCCTGGTCCATCCAGGTGCTTCAGATCATGGCCCACCAAGTGATCAGACCAGAGCAGCTTATTCTACTGTCTGTCCTGTCTCTTGTCAGCTTATATGTTAGTGGTGTTTTCACTCCGCCACACCAGAGTATGTGCCGTTAGCTCAGAGCTAAGCTGGTGTGCTCTAGGTGCTAATGTGGGGGGTCTGTTATCAGTGTTATATTCCAGAACCGCTGAGAGATTTGTTGCCATCTGGCTGGAAGATTGTTCCTCAGGCCCTGGTGTGTTGTGTTTTCATCCGAGGGCATTTTAAATCCAAACTGGTGAAAAGCTCCAAGAAGACTACAACTGGAAGAAATTCCAGAGCTAGATCTGCCTGTGTGCACGCCGGCAGAAGGAGCTGCAAAGCTGTTTGCGTAACATATTCAGGCTGGTTTGCTGCCCTTGATGATGCCTGGGAAAGTTTCTGCAGCAGGAGTATTCTCCAAGTAACCCGTGTCCTCTTGTGTCCTTGAGGCTTGACCTTTCACCCCAAACTTCATCTGAACTCCTGAATTTCAAAGGGTTTGGACAGCTGTTTCTGACAATGGTATTGTTTGCAGCAAAGACTCCTGCATTGTTTCCTTGGCTCTGCTAATGAGTACAATAGTTGTGTGACCTCAGGTTAATACTTCCAAAGTTAGGTGCCTGTTCATGTCATAGGCAGCATGTACTGGGTCTCTGATAATGTAGCAGCACCAAAAAGGTTAATCAATCTACTGTACAGTCTAGCACTTTGATTGTATTTTAGATCAAGCCCAAGAATTGTTTTAAAGGAAAAGAAAATCCCAATAGTGGCAGGTGCTGAAATTCATTCTGCTGCAGCTATAGCCACTGATGGTTTTCTATGCATAGACTGCAGCCGTGCAGGCACCATAGACTGAAGGAATCACACTGTGTGACTGCTTCTCTTACAGGCAATAGGTAATTGATTGTTGATGGGTGGCCAGTGGTCTGAGTTTGGTTAGGAGCATACTTTGGGAAAGGTGGTTGCTTTCAGTGTGGTAGAGGCATGGTCCATTGGTGTGAGCCCAGAGCTCAGAGCCAGGAAAGCCTGAATTCTAACCCTGCCTCTGACGCAGATTCTCACTGTAGTCTTGGGCAAGTCACTGCATCTCTTTTTCCCCTCTGTGTTAATAGGGATAATGGTACTGGGTGGTCTCACAGGAGTGCTGTGCAAGTGTGAAAGTATAAGGAGGGTCTTGTAGTAAATGCACAGGGCTGGGTATCAGGACACCTGGGTTCGATTCCTAGCTCTGCCAGATACACCCTCTGTGACCGTGGACCAGTCATTCAATCTCTCTGTGCCTCAGTTGCCCATATGTGCAATGGGGATAATAATACTACTTCCTTTCTCTCCCCGTTTGTCTGTTCAGACTGCAGGCTCGGGAGGGATCGGGACTGTCTCTAAGCATGTGTCCTAGAGTTCCAGGCCAGAGGGGAGCACTAGATCACCCAGGCTGCAGGCCACCACCACCACCCTGCACCCACACACTAAATGCAACCACCAAAATCAGACCAAGGTATCACAGCCCACAGGAGACTGGACTGTTCTGTGCCACCTGCGGAGAATAGGAGGGACTGGGGTGCACCTGAGGCCCCCGGAATGGCAGGGGAATGATTCAGTGAAATATACCCAGATAATCCTGCCAAGTGACCCGACCCACATGCTGCAGAGGATGGCAAAAAACACCCATGGTCACTGCCAGCCTGACCCGAAGGAAAATGCCTTCCTGACCCCACGTGTGGTGATCCGTTAATGTCTGCACAGCACCTAGCACCAGGGGCCCTGATCTCAGCGAAGGCATCTAGGCGCTATTGGAATGCGAACAATGTGTGTGACCCACAACAGCTTCTGTCTTGTGTAAATTCCTTTTTAGTGCTCACGACCAGTGCGCTGCGGGGCGGGGGGGGGGGGGGTGTCTCAGGGGCACTGTGCTGGCTGGCCTGGGTGACCTGCCTCTCTTCCTCCTCTTGGATGTCTTCGATCAGCTGGGAGTAACTTGGAGGACTTTCTTGCTTCTCCATTAGCCGAAGCGTGATACGGATCAGTTCATTATATAAAGTCCCTCTTGAACTTTGGGCTGTCACTTAAGAGCCACTTCTCCCTTCCCGGCAGCTCTCTGTAGTAGCTTCTCCAACCCCTGTAAACAGGCTGAGACCTTCTCACTTTGCTGCCTGACACTGGAACTTAAAATACAGACCCTCATCTCCCCAGGTGTGATTGAGGGCTGCCAGGCAGTCATTTCTGCTAACCCTAGGGTTATGGGTTTTCAGGGTATGCACAATATCAATGGCTGGGCTCCCGAGATTCTCTACTGTAGACTCTTTCACTTTTCTGCATCCGGTACCTGCCCCTCCTGCAGCATTTCAATGGCGTCGTCTAATCATGAGTCAAACCCCAGTCTCCCAGGTATCATGCCCCCAGAAAATGCCCCTCACTTAGGATAGGGGGCTGACTCAGCATTTTCCAAGCTTTGCTCACACGTCAAGATTGGGGCAGCTGGTCTTTCTTTGGCTAAGAAAGTGGACAATTCCTTCGTCAGTGTTCATCCTGTGAATCAGGAGGCTGTGGGGGCTGGCTTCCTGACACTGCCAGCTTCCATGCCTATTTGACTTGGGACTTGCGAGGATTTCTCTGCTCCTGGCAGCTCGCATATTGCTGCAGGGCACCATCCTCGCTCCTAAACATAAACTCATGTGCCTTGCTTCTCCCAAAACATCCTAGAGTTATGTAGAGGGTGGTTTTGACTGACTCCTCATTGTGGGCCCCTGACACCCCTGTTGTTGGAAGAGATTTCTTGGGGTCTATACACATCCTCTTACACCAATATTTCAGCAGGGGGCTACAGGGTCTGAATGAAAGCCCATGGAAGGCATTGGAAAGACTCCTCTTGACTTCAGTGGACTTTGGATCAGGTGCTTAATTTGCCAAGAAAGAAAAGGCAGATAAGAGATTCCCTGGGAGGTGTTTCGCTGGGGAAGAAAGGGGTGCTCCTGACAAATGCAAACGCTCTGGGCCCACTTCTGCTTCCCGTTATGTGCACAAGACTTCCCCTGGCTTCAGGGCAAAATCGACATGAGATGAGCCCCCCAGAACAATAGCCTAGGAACTGCTCATGGACAGGGGAGTTAAAACATTCACATATCACTGATCTCCGGCCTGCTTCTACCTACCCTAGATGCTCTAGTCATGGGCACATAACAATGCAGAGCGAAAGATAGAGAGATCCTGAAGGGTTCTGAGCACCCGACACAGCAGCTGAAATCATTGGGAGCTGTTGGGGCTCAAAATCAGGCCAATAATATAGGGAGAAGGACAGAGACCAAAAATAATTGATAGATATTTGCAGTATTGCTGTATTTAGCTGTGACATTTTGAGTATCTTCCCCAGACCTGAAGAAGAGCTCTGTGGAGCTTGAAAGCTTGCCTCTTTCACCAACAGAAGTTGGCGCAATAAAAGACATCACCTCACTCACCTGGTCTTTCATAGATAGATAGATGAATGAAGAGGGCATGTATAGAGATAAGTAAGTAGGTGGATAGATTGAGGGGTTGTATGGGGATAGATATGTAGCTAGCTTGAGGAGTTCTTTGAGGATGGCTATGTAGATAGACAACCATCTCTTTCTGGCAGATGCTAGTCTTACATCCTTGCCCAATGTTCAAAGAAATCCAGCTCGCTTTATTCCCCTCTTTATTCCAAGCAAGCCAGCAGTCAATGGTCTTTTGAGTTTATACCTGCAGACTTGGTGACTTAACAGGTACCCCTTCAGGCTTGCCTGAAAAATAAAAAAAATCTCCCTGGTAGAGTCCTTGCCTAAGGCACCAGCCAGCTGAGCTTTAAAACACAGCCAAAGCCAGACAGTGGTCCTTTAAAGGCCACTGAAAATCTATGGGCCATGAAGGGTTGAACCGTAAAATTGCAATTAGAGCAGACAATTGTCATCTGTGTATCTGCTTCCCCAAGATGGAGTTGTTAGGCAGGAGGCTTTAAATAATATAAAAAGAAATCCAGGGTTTGTTCATTTGCATTTAGATAGATATTTAATCTTGTATTATTAATAATGGATTTTTGATTTATTAATCCTAGCCCGTTTGGGTGACTATCTGCTAGGCCCACTAGTTACCCACCCACCCAGCTCCCACTGGGGCCCCAACCCTTCACTTGAAGCATGAAAGGGGAGAAGATCACATGCTAATTTTTGTTGTGTTTGATGCAGCGAGTATGATTAATGTGCTTGGCAACAGCTGGGTAAACTGAAAGCTGAAGTTGCGGAATGATTTGGGCTTGGCTGGCTTTATTCCAGGGGCATTCATCTGAAGTAATTATTAGCTGCTTAGCAGCACTGTTCAAGTTAAAATCAAGGCAGGTTCTTCTCTCTGTTGCTTTCCAAGATGAGACGCAGGGAGCTGATGGATGGAGTCATCATGGATTCTGTTCATTGTCTTATGCATTCAGGGAATTTACTTTCCACCTCCCTTTGCTCCTCCTTTTTAGTGCCTTCACCGCCACAGCTGCAGAATGGCAGTGAGAAGGAAACCGCTGGTGCTTCCCATGGCCAAAGTATCAGTGGGCTGGCACTGTTGGTTCCCGGTACCGCTGGGAACTGGGCACCAGGACTCCTGGATATGACACCTGGCTGTGCTGCAGAATGGCTCTTTGATCCTGGACAAGTCACTTAGGGACCTATTCTTCCCCCCTTACACTGGTAGTCTGACTACTCAAGGAGTAAAGCACTGCTCTGTGTAAGAAAGGGTGGCAGAATGAAGCCCTGACTTTCCGGTGTCTCTGTTTTCCCAGCCAGTGAGTGGTAAGATAACGACTTTTACAGGGTTGCTGACAGGCTTAAAAAATGTTTATAAAGTGCTTTGAAGGTAAGGTGTGCTAGGAGTGCATGGTTTTAGTTCAAGGACGCTATCATCTTTCCTTGGGGAAGATCCTCTGTTCCAGAACTTAAAGCCTTTAACCTATATAACTTTTGGAATGCGGATCTTACCTTTTACGAAGGTCCCTCCAGTGGGCTAAGGTTAGGCATTTATAGGAACAAGGGCAGCTCTGCAGCTCGGCTAGCTAAGAGAAAAATGTCACACCTGTGTCCTCCAGAGCCTGGGGTCAGAAAGAAATCTGACCCAGTGGTTCAGTATTGTACCAGGTGTTTTATGCAGCTGCCGGAGGAGATGGACCATCAGCCTGTTCTGGTTCGGAAATGTATATCTTCTGAGATATAGTTCAGAGCCCCTGATTGAGGCCTTGAACCCGGGTTCTTTTCAAATAGTAACTTAGCTGAAGTGCAGACTTGTGTTCCCAATCCTTTCGGAGGGTGAGAGCACAGGGCTGGAATAAGAGCAGGTGTTACAAAATAGAATTGAGCTGCCTTGGAAAGATCTGTGTGGTGTAACAGTCAGAGGCAGTGTAACTCTGGGACGGGGTACATTGGTAGAAATGAGTGGAGCCCCATAACGGGAACGTCAGGGGATGCAGCAGGTGAGGCTTGGTGTGCATTGGCAGAGGGGAGGCTGGGACCAGAGTAGCAAGGGGTACAGCACCACAGGTCAGTCATGAGAGGCATTGGCAGAGTTCTGCTGGGATCTCAGAAATTAGCACGTTTGCAAGACAGCCCCTTCAGCCTATCAAGTACAGGCTGTGGAATCTTCAAAGGAAAATCATACCTATTTTGAAGCTGTCTGAATGCATAATTGCCTGTGTAAGGTATGTCATCTGTTGGAGCAATCCTTGTCTTCAACAACAACCCCTGTCCCCAGAACTCCCTTTTGTGTAATGATGGGCTCGGATTTAACCCCCGATGGTGGGAAGCAGGGTTAGCCCAGTGCTGGGTGCTTTAGAAAACCCCATACCATGTGTCTTGCAGTGGGAGCAGCAGGGAGCACCCCAATTAATGTTATACAATTGTTTCCATTCTCGCACCCTGTTGTAGCTTTCAAAAACTTGCACCGTTGGGGCTGAACTTTGGGCTATGGGTTTTTGTGTTTGAAGTTTAAGGCTGTTTGGCCATTTTCGAGTTGGAGGACAGTGAGGAGAAACCAACAATGGCAACAATTTTCTCCTTCCAAAAAAAACCAAAAAACCACCAAAACCAGGGAATAGTTGCAGCCTTTTCTGAACTGCTGTGCCCTGATTGGCTGAAGGTGGGAGGGGAAAACCTGCCATGGAAATAGCTCTCATTGAGGGGCAGTGCCTTTGGCATTCACTGGTGAGTGTGTTGTACAGTGCCATTCTCTCCCTCCCCTGCCCCCCGTGCCGTTGCACAGAGGATATGGGTTGTTATGGATGTCAGCTATAGAGCTTTAGCAGCTCCTCTTTTTAGCTCTGGAGGTCCCTGGTCAGTCCCTGGTGTGTCAGCCAACAGCTCTGACACCTTCCTCTGCTTTGGAGGTGTTTGCTTTGGAGTCGATCAGGCTAGGACCTTTGAAATTATATGCTAAGATTCCTAGATTCCAAGGCCAGAAGGAACCAGTGTGATTATCTACTTTGACCTCCTGTCTAATACAAGTCAGAGAACTTCCCACAAATAATTCCTGCTTGGACTATCTTTTAGAAAAACAGTCAATCTTGGTTTAAAAAATGTCAGTCCACCACCACCCTTGGTAAATTGTTCCAGTGGTTATTGACCCTCACTGTTAAAAATGTATTCCCAGTTTCCAGTCTGAACTTGCCTAGCTTCAACTTCCAGCCATTGGATCTTATCATACCTTTCTCTGCTAGACTAAAGAGCCCATTAGCATAGATTGTTCCCCATGTGGATACTTATAGACTATGATCAAGTCACCTCTTAACTGCTTAAATCTGTCACTATAAGGCATGATGTCAAGGTCTTTAATCATTCTTGTGGCTCCTCTCTGAACCCTCTGCAATTTATCAACATCCTTCTTGAATTGTGGGCACCAGAACCAGACACAATATTCCAGCAGTGATTGCAGCAGTGCCAAATACAGAGGTAAAATAACCTCTCTGCTCCTACTGGAGAGTCCCCTGTTTATGTATCCAATGATCGCATTACCTTTTGGGCCACAGTGTGTCTACACTGCAATTAAAAACCCACAGCTGGCCCACAGCGTAGTCGTTCAGGCTCATAGCTGGTGGCTGACATGTCACAGGAGGTGAAGCAGAGCCTCCGCCCATCCTCACCCACTCCCCATTCGCCAACAATGGCGGGAGGCGGGGGGGGGGGAAGCAGGCTCAGCAGCAAGCTGGTCTTGACAAAAAACATCTACTGCCCGTGCTTAGACAGCTGCATAAGCATCTATCTGGAAGGGGGTAGGGGAGAAGTTGTCAGATCATGGGGGTCTTCAATCTGAGTGACAGATGCTGGAGGTCTCATGCTGCCAGTACTAAAACATCCTCGGAATTTCTAAATATTATAGATGACAGTTTTCTAACACAAAAAGTGTTGCCTCCAACACAGAGGAACTCTACATGAGAGCTTACCTTGTCAGATAAGACAAACCGATCACCCGAACTAAAAATGAATGGTACAAGTGTCATGACTTGATCATATTGGTAATGTGCAAACAGAATAACATTAAAAAGAGTAATAGATATACTTGGTACTTTAAAAGGGTCAGTTTACAAAGCTGAAAACCCTATTCTGAGCCAAATCAACTGGGAGGAAGAATTTAAACAGAAAAATGTGAATGAAAATTGGGAATTATTCAAGAATATTTTACTAGATGCCTCAAAAGCCACAATCCCACAGTCAAGAAAGAAGGCCGTAATGGTTAAAAAACTAATCTGTTTTAGAGTGGCAGTGAAGGCAGCTATGAAAAATAAAAATTCAAGATATAACAAATAGAAGACAGGGGAAGTCCACAGTAATGGCTATAAACCAGAAGGTAAATATTGTAGAAAATTGATAGGGGAAGCAAAGGGAGACAAGGAGAACTCTATGGCCAGCAGAGTTAAGGACAATCAAAAGGAGTTTTTAAAGTATATTAGGAACAAAAAGAATCCTAACAACAATACAGGTCCATTGCTAGATGGAAATGGTAGAATTATCAATAATAAAGCAAAAAAGGTAATTTGCATTAAAGAGTTTTAAAAGAGCTCTGAGGAGCAAACAGGACTGTTAATATTGATTTTCAATAAGTCTTGGGACACCGGCAAAGTTCCAGAAGACTGGAGGAAAGTTAATGTGCCAATATTTTAAAAGGGCAAATGGGATGACCTGGAAAATGTTGGACCTGTCTGTCTGATAGCAAATCAAGGCAAGATACTGGAGTGGCTGATATAGGGTTTGATTAATAAGAATTAAAGGAGGGTAACACAATTAACATGGTGTGATGGGGTAAAGCGCCAGTCATACATGAGAAACGGTTAAAGGCCCAGTTACTCACTCATATTCGGTTCACCTGGATGGTAATTAGGTAGTTACTTGTCAGCCAGAGAGGGCAGGATGAAAAGGCTCGGGTGATAACACAACACCTGGGCCCTATAAAGAAGCTGAGAGGGGTGACTCAGGGAGAGAAGTCACAGAGAGGAGATGGGAAGGCTGGTTCCTGTGAAGGAGGGCAACCCTGGTTATGTCTACACTGCAGTTAGACACTCTTGGCTGGCCCATGCCAGCTGACTTGGGCT
The DNA here is from genome assembly GCF_009764565.3 of Dermochelys coriacea. NCBI lineage: Eukaryota > Metazoa > Chordata > Testudines > Dermochelyidae > Dermochelys > Dermochelys coriacea. Next base: position 6,884,358 of record NC_050069.1, on the reverse strand, counting down.
AAGGGGCTCAGGATAAGTGGCTGTTTAATTGTGGTGTAGACATTCAAGCTTGGGCTGCAGCCTGCACTTTGGGACCCTCCTTCCTCACAGGCATGCACAGAGTACAGCCATTCACTGCCTGCAATAGATCCCTACACCCCAGAGCAACGGGGAACACACACGATTCCTCTCCTGAATTACCCTGGTGGTGGCTGCAATCCAGCCCTGAGCCTGCAGGCATGGAGCTATGGGGGAGGATTCTCTGTGCATCCTAGCTGTGGAGTGGAAGGTCTCATCAATTACATGGCTGCTGGTTGAGCAGCGTCAGTGGGGCTAGGGCTGTGTAATGGGCGCAGGAGCTGAGGAAGAGATAGGATGTGGCCAGGTAACAGGAGACTGTACTGCAAAGGATAAAGCCAAGGGGGCAGAGTGAAGGCTGCATATGCAGACTCCTCCCCACAAATTCTCTCTGAACTCTGCCTGGCTGTGTTATATATTGGGGGGGAAAAACCCCTTGCCCCTAGCTGGAACCTACAGCAGCCTGCTCCTCACACCAGCCGTTAGCACTCTAGCTTTCAGCCCCAGCTGCAAATGCTGCCTTCTTCAGAGGAATTGGGAATGCCAGAGGACATCTGCGCTAGCAGTAGCAGCTGCTGCTCTCCTAGTCAGCTCAGTGGATGGCTTGCTCTGGAAGCTGCAGGTAGACCTGATGTCATGGTGCTATTGAGGAGAGAGGTGATCTGGTCAAAGCAGAACTCAGGCAAGGGGGAGCATGAGAGAACGTCTGCCTAGGTCCTTCCACAGCATTAATGAGTTGACCCTCACAACAGGTGAGGAACTAAGGGACAGAGGAGGTAGGGCCTGGTTCCTCAAAAGTATTTATTGGCACCTAATTCCTATTGATTTCAGTGGAAATTGAGCACCCAAAAACCTAAGAGGAGCCGAATGATTAGCTGCAGGCTGTACAACAGGTTGGTGACACAATTGGGATTTGAACCCAGACCTCCAAGGTTCCATTCCTGTGCCTTTAGTGCAAGACCATCCCTGCACTTGTGTGTGTGTGTGTGGGGGGGCTTGTTAGTTGAATGACACAGATGCTGCCAGAGAGAGACCAAATGTATGAGGTCAGATCTTTTCTTGGCCCCTTTTCTGTTGGTGAGAGAGATGCACTTTCGAGCTTACATCGAGCTCTTCTCCAGCTCTGTGTAGCTCGTTGAAAGCGTGTCTCTCTCACCAACAGAAGTTGGCCCAGTAAAAGATCTGATCTCATCCACCTTGTTTCTCTCATATCATGGGCCAAACAGAGCTACACCTAGGCTGACCAGATAGCAAGTGTGAAAGGTCAGGACAGAGGGGTGGGGGGTAATAGGCACTTGTATAAGAAAAAGCCTGGAATATCGGGACTGTCCTCATAAAATTGGGACATCTGGTCATCCTAGCTATACCAACGCTGCAAAGAACAGGTGCTGCCAATCAGCGGAGCCTCAGTTGCCTGGTTAGCATGACTTGAGATGTACAGTACAAATATGGGTGAGGAAGGCATCCTCAGTTTACCTTCCAGCCCGGAAAGGAGTGACTCAGCCCCTGCTTAGCTAATCCTCGCTAGCCAGCATTGTCCCAGGGGCTGGGAATGGCCTACAACAGTGATTCTCAAACTTTATTACTGGTGACCCCTTTTACATAGCAAGCCCCCTTATAAATTAAAAACACTTTTTAATATATTTAACACCATTATAAATTCTGGATACAAAGCAGGGTTTGGCATGCAGGCTGACAGCTTGCGACCCCCCATATAATAACTTCACAACCTCCTGAAGGGTCCTGACCCCCAGTTTAAGAACCCCTGTTCTACAAGAAGAAACTGGGTTTTCTCTATCGCCTTTCCTAGGTCAGGCTGTAGGAGAACCTGGTGCTGCACAAGACAGGGCATCTGCTGCCTGCCAAATGTATCATGGTGAATGGCACTAGGCAGAGGGGAAAGTGGAGATGGGGAAGATTTCAAAGGGTCTGAATCAAATACTCTTGTCTCCCCCTGCTTCCCTCCAAGTCACTGAGTGAGAGCAATTTCCTCTTCTCTTCCCCATTCTGGCGTGACCCCTCTCAGCCCCCTTCCTGGGCTGTGCAGGCCGTGCCAGTCCTGCTGATTCTTGGCTGGTTAGCAATGCAGCGAGCCAGCTGGCTGGCTTGTTCCGTTCAACAGCCCCATGCCATGGCCTCTGTTCAGTGTGAGCGGGGCCCCAGTGGCTGGACTCACCGCTCAGATCACCACAGAGCAAAAGCAGGCGGCCGGTGGAACAGAGCCTTAGAATCATAGAATCATAGAATATCAGGGTTGGAAGGGACCCCAGAAGGTCATCTAGTCCAACCCCCTGCTCAAAGCAGGACCAAGTCCCAGTTAAATCATCCCAGCCAGGGCTTTGTCAAGCCTGACCTTAAAAACCTCTAAGGAAGGAGATTCTACCACCTCCCTAGGTAACGCATTCCAGTGTTTCACCACCCTCTTAGTGAAAAAGTTTTTCCTAATATCCAATCTAAACCTCCCCCATTGCAACTTGAGACCATTACTCCTCGTTCTGTCATCTGCTACCATTGAGAACAGTCTAGAGCCATCCTCTTTGAAACCCCCTTTCAGGTAGTTGAAAGCAGCTATCAAATCCCCCCTCATTCTTCTCTTCTGCAGACTAAACAATCCCAGCTCCCTCAGCCTCTCCTCATAAGTCATGTGCTCTAGACCCCTAATCATTTTCGTTGCCCTTCGTTGTACTCTTTCCAATTTATCCACATCCTTCCTGTAGTGTGGGGCCCAAAACTGGACACAGTACTCCAGATGAGGCCTCACCAGTGTCGAATAGAGGGGAATGATCACGTCCCTCGATCTGCTCGCTATGCCCCTACTTATACAACCCAAAATGCCATTGGCCTTCTTGGCAACAAGGGCACACTGCTGACTCATATCCAGCTTCTCGTCCACTGTCACCCCTAGGTCCTTTTCCGCAGAACTGCTGCCGAGCCATTCGGTCCCTAGTCTGTAGCGGTGCATTGGATTCTTCCATCCTAAGTGCAGGACCCTGCATTTATCCTTATTGAACCTCATTAGATTTCTTTTGGCCCAATCCTCCAATTTGTCTAGGTCCTTCTGTATCCTATCCCTCCCCTCCAGCGTATCTACCACTCCTCCCAGTTTAGTATCATCCGCAAATTTGCTGAGAGTGCAATCCACACCATCCTCCAGATCATTTATGAAGATATTGAACAAAACGGGCCCCAGGACCGACCCCTGGGGCACTCCACTTGACACCGGCTGCCAACTAGACATGGAGCCATTGATCACTACCCGTTGAGCCCGACAATCTAGCCAGCTTTCTACCCACCTTATAGTGCATTCATCCAGCCCATACTTCCTTAACTTGCTGACAAGAATGCTGTGGGAGACCGTGTCAAAAGCTTTGCTAAAGTCAAGAAACAATACATCCACTGCTTTCCCTTCATCCACAGAACCAGTAATCTCATCATAAAAGGCGATTAGATTAGTCAGGCATGACCTTCCCTTGGTGAATCCATGCTGACTGTTCCTGATCACTTTCCTCTCCTCTAAGTGCTTCAGGATTGATTCTTTGAGGACCTGCTCCATGATTTTTCCAGGGACTGAGGTGAGGCTGACCGGCCTGTAGTTCCCAGGATCCTCCTTCTTCCCTTTTTTAAAGATGGGCACTACATTAGCCTTTTTCCAGTCATCCGGGACTTCCCCCGTTCGCCACGAGTTTTCAAAGATAATGGCCAAGGGCTCTGCAATCACAGCCGCCAATTCCTTCAGCACTCTCGGATGCAATTCGTCCGGCCCCATGGACTTGTGCACGTCCAGTTTTTCTAAATAGTCCCTAACCACCTCTATCTCTACAGAGGGCTGGCCATCTCTTCCCCATTTTGTGTTGCCCAGCACAGCAGTCTGGGAGCTGACCTTGTTAGTGAAAACAGAGGCAAAAAAAGCATTGAGTACATTAGCTTTTTCCACATCCTCTGTCACTAGCTTGCCTCCCTCATTCAGTAAGGGGCCCACACTTTCCTTGGCTTTCTTCTTGTTGCCAACATACCTGAAGAAACCCTTCTTGTTACTCTTGACATCTCTTGCTAGCTGCAGCTCCAGGTGCGATTTGGCCCTCCTGATATCTTTCCTACATGCCCGAGCAATATACTCTTCAATATACTCTTCCCTGGTCATATGTCCAACCTTCCACTTCTTGTAAGCTTCTTTTTTATGTTTAAGATCCGCTAGGATTTCACCATTAAGCCAAGCTGGTCGCCTGCCATATTTACTATTCTTTCGACTCATCGGGATGGTTTGTCCCTGTAACCTCAACAGGGATTCCTTGAAATACAGCCAGCTCTCCTGGACTCCCTTCCCTTTCATGTTAGTCCCCCAGGGGATCCTGGCCATCTGTTCCCTGAGGGAGTCAAAGTCTGCTTTCCTGAAGTCCAGGGTCCGTATCCTGCTGCTTACCTTTCTTCCCTGCGTCAGGATCCTGAACTCAACCAACTCATGGTCACTGCCTCCCAGATTCCCATCCACTTTTGCTTCCCCCACTAATTCTACCCGGTTTGTGAGCAGCAGGTCAAGAAAAGCGCTCCCCCTAGTTGGCTCCCCTAGCACTTGCACCAGGAAATTGTCCCCTACGCTTTCCAAAAACTTCCTGGATTGTCTATGCACCGCTGTATTGCTCTCCCAGCAGATATCAGGAAAATTAAAGTCACCCATGAGAATCAGGGCATGCGATCTAGTAGCTTCCGTGAGTTGCCGGAAGAAAGCCTCATCCACCTCATCCCCCTGGTCCGGTGGTCTATAGCAGACTCCCACCATGACATCACTCTTGTTGCACACACTTCTAAACTTAATCCAGAGACACTCAGGTTTTTCCACAGTTTCATACCGGAGCTCTGAGCAGTCATACTGCTCCCTTACATACAGTGCTACTCCCCCACCTTTTCTGCCCTGCCTGTCCTTCCTGAACAGTTTATAACCATCCATGACTGTACTCCAGTCATGTGAGTTATCCCACCAAGTCTCTGTTATTCCAATCACGTCATAATTCCTTGACATCACCAGGACCTCCAGTTCTCCCTGCTTGTTTCCAAGGCTTTGTGCATTTGTATATAAGCACTTGAGATAACCTGTTGATCGCCCCTCATTCCCAGTATGAGGCAGGAGCCCTCCCCTCTCAGACATTCCTGCCTGTGCTTCCTCCCGGTATCCCGCTTTCCCACTTACCTCAGGGCTTTGGTCTCCTTCCCCCGGTGAACCTAGTTTAAAGCCCTCCTCACTAGGTTAGCCAGCCTGCTGGCAAAGATGTTCTTCCCTCTCTTCGTAAGATGGAGCCCGTCTCTGCCCAGCACTCCTCCTTCATGGAACACCATCCCATGGTCAAAGAATCCAAAGCCTTCTCTCCGACACCACCTGCGTAGCCATTCGTTGACCTCCACGATTCGACGGTCCCTACCCAGGCCTTTTCCTTCCACGGGGAGGATGGACGAGAACACCACTTGCGCCTCCAACTCCTTTATCCTTCTTCCCAGAGCCACGTAGTCCGCAGTGATCCGCTCAAGGTCATTCTTGGCAGTGTCATTGGTGCCCACGTGGAGAAGCAGGAAGGGGTAGCGATCCGAGGGCTTGATGAGTCTCGGCAGTCTCTCCGTCACATCACGAATCTTAGCCCCTGGCAAGCAGCAGACTTCTCGGTTTTCCCGGTCAGGGCGGCAGATAGATGACTCAGTCCCCCGGAGGAGAGAGTCCCCGACCACCACCACCCGCCTTCTCCTCTTGGGAGTGGTGGTCGTGGAACCCCCAACCTCAGGACATCGCATCTCATGCCTCCCAACCAGCGGGGTCTCCTTCTGCTTTCTCCCCCCAGACATATCATCTGGTCCACTCTCCGCATTGGTACCTGTGGAGAGAACATGAAAGCGGTTAGTTACCTGTGTCTGTGTTACTGGAACCCGGACATTCCGCTTACCTCTTCTGGAGGTCACATGTTGCCAAGCTTCTTCACTGGCCTCTTGGCTCCTCTGTGCAACCTGCTCTATATCTTTAGAGCTTTGTGCCCCTAGAAGGCTATCCTGAGTTTGGTCCAGAAAATCCTCAGTCTCTCGTATACAACGCAGAGTCGTTACCTGTTGCTCCAGACCTTCAATCTTCTCTTCCAATATGGAGACCAGCTTGCACTTTGTACAGACAAAGTCGCTTCTGTCCTGTGGAAGAAAGACAAACATGGCACATCCAGTGCAGGTCACAATAGCTGAACCCCCCCCTTCCATATCACCTACCTACTATGAGCTTCCTCAGAGACGTTGGCAAGATGTAAGCCTCACTGGGCTCACTCCAGGCGAACTCCCAGGCAAACTCCTGCTGTGAGCTGCTCTGCTGTCCCCGCTGCTCCTTGCTTTGCTCTCTCCAGTGCTGCCTTTGTCGCAGCAGGAAGCTGAGTGACTCTCCCCATCTTGGCCACACTCTTGAGTGGGGCCGGGTAAGGAAGGGCTATTTTTATGAGGCACTTGGGAAGCATCCAACGTTTGGGCCTTGGGTCTCCATTTGCGCCAGATATATGGGGCTCATTAAGGGTCGCCAGGCTTACAGGTCATCTCACCCCTTTTGCTGCACAGAGCCATAAAGGGTCATCTGGGAGGGGCTCAGTGACTGGCTGCCAGAAGGAATAAATTAGCTCCCATAATTCAATGGGAGGAGGCCTGGAAACCTTCCCCTTAAGGGGAAGACGGAGGTGCAGGGCATCTTGTGTGAATGGGGCAGGTTCGCTGATGGGTTTCCAATGATTAAAGGCCGTGACAGTGCATGGCAATGGCATGGCTGAGGGCACACTTGCATGTGCCTGTGTCTTCATGTGCAGATGGATGTGTGTGTGTGTGGGGGGGCATTGGCCTGTGTACACAGGTGTGTGTGCATGTCTGTGGGTAGCTGCATAAGCCAGGATGCATGTGTGTGCGCGCTTGTGGATCTCCAGGTACGTGGGGCATGCATGCCGGTGTGTTAGTGCTTGGTTATTCAGGTGTGTGTGTGCGCGCATGTGCATGCATATGTGGGCGTGTGTGCAGGTGTAACGCCGACAGACCCTGGTCATCAGCAGGTAAGGATCGAACCTGGGACTTCTAGAGCTAAATGCATGAGTCTCTATTGCGTGAGCTAAAAGCCCTATGGCCCTTAGCTAAGGCTGTAGCAGACTCATTAGTCTCTAAGTGGTCTCGGTGGCACCAGATGGGACAGAACACCACACCCAGGAGGTGTGTGGGTTACATGGGCCCATGTGTGCAGGAGAGTTCAAGAGTGTGTATGTGGGGGGGGGATATGCACCTAGGTCTGTGTGCATGCATATGTCCTGGTGTGGGTGTATTTGAATAGCTGTATGTGTGCACAGGCGAGCGTCCAGGCATGTATTATGCGTGCGCTCCTGAGAGCGTGTGTGTACATGTGCCTGTCCCTTTGATGTATGTCCTTAAGGTGCAGTGTCCTTTTCCTCCCAGCCCCTTGGTGGCTCCGAGGAATCAGTTGTATTGTCACACTCTCTCCTGTGCATAATGTTTGAGAAGAATCAGGCCAGTTGATTACGTTCTGTGGCACAGGGCGGCAGCCCCAGCTGTCACTTGCCTTTCACAGCCTGGGCCATGAGGGCAGAAGCATGCGAGGGAGTTGGTTCAACGAGGGGAAAGGGAGGCTCTGACTGTTTGCGAGCTCTGGTGCAGACTGCACTGGTCTTCTGCGTTTTGCTCAGACCTCATTGTTGCCTGTGTGGTTTACCTGGTATGTGCTGGGAATTTGTAATCCATTGCTGGCTGCTTTTCAATGGTCTCTGTGTGTTGGTTGTGAGTGCTGATTCACAGCCTCAAGTGCTGCCAGGCACAGCCATTCAGAGCCGAAGAAAAGGGGACCGGGAGAAAACTGCATCCCTGCCCTCATGAGCTTTAACCTCTAACCACTCAGTAGCCAATACGATTCATATGTAAGGCATACTTAAGGCAGCCTGAGGCCCCAATTCTGGAAGGTGCTGAGCACATGCAACTGCCATTGGCTTTGGGGGAACTGGGGCTGCTCAGCACCTTTCTCTCCAACTCACATACAGGCGAAAGTCTCCAGGGGCTCAGACTCAAGAATAAACTCATTCAACTTCCATGTGTTTCATTTTAGTTGTGAGCCTCCTGTATTCATGCCAGGAACCCTGACTTGCACAAGGAGTCTGGTCAGATTCAGTGGGACACGTGTGAGTGCAGATTAGTGATCTTAGGGCTTACGGAGCCAAGACTCTGTTTGCTAATGACCAAAGCTCTTTTCATGTATTTACGTGGAGGCTTTGAAATCCAGACCCCGGCGCCCACTAGCAGCAACACAAGGGTCTCCTTCCTTCCAAGCCAAATGTCACCGCCTGTCTAATCAATGGCCACACTGCAGTTATTACATTGCAACCAAATCTCCAGGTCCTACAGCCCTGCACTTTAGAGTAGTTCCGATCCAGAGCAGGGCTTCACAGCTTACCTCATCTTTCTGGGCTGAACCAAACCCTCAGATCCGAACACCCTCCAGCTTTAGGGAAGACCTGGTCCATGTATGATCCTTCACAGCTTAGCCTTGTCTCTCCCATGAGCTGAACACAGCAGAGGAGCCAGCACTGGAATGAGCTAGATCCCAGGAATGGAATGACCATATCGACCATAGGGAAAGGCAGTGTAATCTAGGAGCCTGAGCCGAGGTCCTAAAGCCATAGTGCCCTCAGTTTGATTCCTGACACTGATTGAATGTGAAGGCTTAGACATGTCATGGCTCTGTGTGTCTTTGTTTCCCCTGCATTTGCTCACCTTCAGTTTGGGGTTCGGGTCAATGCAATTGAAACTGCTGAATTTCACCTTGTTTTCCAGTAAATCCCTGAATTTCACACAGTTTCAGTCCAGAACCACAAATTAACCTAGGACTGGGCCAGGTTTGTGCTAAAAACTCATGTACAAGTGCAACTGGGACTAGATCTCTCGTTCTTTAGCTCTAAAACCACAAGCCTCTACCACTTGAGCTAAAGAAGAGTGCTCTTAGTTCCTTTATAACAGCGGGTCCCTTATCTTCTCTGTGGACCAGCCACTAGAGGGCAATATCACATACTCATACACGCAAGGACACTACAGTATGTTATGCTGGAATACAGTTCTATGAAGATGAAAAGAACAAAAGACAGAACCAACAAAATAAATTTTTCTTTCATTATAGGCATTAAATACATCTTTCATAATAGTGAAGGCAAGTCTAGGCTAAAGTCCAAGGAGACAGAGAAATGTTTACAAAAGCCATGTCTGTTTGGTTGTGAACGTACAGAGGGGGCAAGTGGTGTGGATAAAAATGGATCTGATCTTTCCACACAAACTGCGAGCAAAATTTCTGGAAGGGCTGGAAAAGCGTGCATTGTTGTTGTTTTTTTTTTTTTAATGACTTCTTTTTCTTTTGTTTCTGCTTGTTCTGCTTCTGGTTAAGAGCCTGGAATAAAATCTCCTGTTAAACCATCACAAGAAAGGGTTTCCTGGGAAATGAGGATACTTGGCATCTAATCTTCTCTCAATCATTAACTTACTGTGTGATCACAGGCAACTCGTGCTCTATGTCTCAGTTCCCCTGTCTAGAATATGGCAATAATAATATTGAGCGACCCCTTCAAAATGCTTTGAGATCTAGCAATGAAAAGCTCTATATAAGTGCTAATTATTATTATTCAATTATTACTATTGTTACTTTATGATCTGAAGTTGTGAATGTTATGATCTGAACTTTATTTTATGATTCAAACCTTGTTAGCTTTGTCCATCACATCTTATTTGCAATTTGAATAGTGGCAAGCAACACAATCCCTATTCTATTCTATTCTATTCTATTCTAGTCTAGTCTATTCTATTCTCATAGAACCCCAGTCTGACTTTACAGATTCAGAACCCAATACAATCATTAACTAACTGAAACTTAAAATAACACAACACATCACACAACATAACATAACACAGCAAAGCATGTATTCTGATAGCTACATTAGCTTAAAAGTGGCTTCTTAGATGTATGGCAAAGTAGATTAGAGAATACATGTATCAGTGAGCCAGTTCTGACAGCTGGATCAATATCTAGCCCCAGCAGGCTCTTGCTACCACAGGAAAAATAGCTGTCTTGCAGCTGACCTATTGCTGGGGAGCGTGAATGCGAGATCATCAAAATGTACAGGGTGGGCACGTCCGAGTTCTCTTAGAAGGGAGAAAGCCTAGCAGACAAAGCCTTTAGCCCTGAGACAGAGAGAATAAATGCTTGGTGCTGAAAGGACAGTTCCTCTTTGCCCTGGTCACTGTATTTATTGGAATTCACTTTAACCCTCAGTCGGTAGCTATAGAAAGAAATATAACTGGCACAGTGAGACCAGAAGGCCTCATTATGGGCTCTGAGAGGTAACGCTGCATGTAATGATTTTCAAACTTGTCAAGGCCCTTTCCAATGCTTTGCAAATACTTTGATCCTATTACAATAATGACCACCTGAATGATGCGTATTAATCTTCCTGAGCTGGCCTCTGCTTCAGGCTAAAGCTGCCGCTCAAGGTTGTTTAACGTACACCCTCCACATTCATATGACAGTAACTCTGGCAGCCTGGAACTGCCGCTTGTCCCTCAGTAAGAGCAATGGAACAAATCCATCCCCGAAGTAACACCGCTGGAGCCAAGGGAGTTACAGTAGGGACGAGCTTGGCCAAGTGCATGCCTAGATTTAATCTAAGATATATCTGCACATAGTTGCTCTCTGATGTTGTTATGAATGGAGGCAGCTGGCTGGCTGGCAAAGATTCCAGTTCTCTGCTATCCAGTCTCACCAACTTCGTGCATTGGACTCACAGCAAATTTGCTCAGGTTACAATGCTAGTAATCAACAATAACAATAATACCAGCTCCTGTGATGTGTAGATTTCAAAATATCATTATCCCGATGTTTTAGACAGGAAAGCAGGGACAGAGCCCAATTCACCCAGAAAGCTGGTGAACGAGCCAATAGAAGAACACAAGTCTCCTGGTCCAGGGCTCTATCCACTGGGCTCCACTGCCTCCTGTAGTAGGAAGAGAGCCTGAGACATAAGCCCTTGTATTAGAGGCCTGGTAAGAGGCAGGGCCTTCTTACAGAATGTAGTAAGAACATGGCTAATATTGCAGACACACATAAAAAGTGCTAGTTACAAAATACGCGAACGCATTTCAATATTAAGTGGTACCAGAAGACCCTGATATCGAGGATGGTACAAAAACATTCCCCAGGAATTACAGGAATACACTGAACCCTTCTAAAAGATAAGGTTAGGATAACAGTACGTAATAAAAATGTTTTAATTAAACCAACATGTACATGGTGATAACTAGCTACATCAAGAGGCAGTGACTAACTATGTGAGAGGCAGTACTAACTTGTTTGTATTAGGGTATAAAGATGTATCTCAGAGGAATTATCTTTGTTCAGACAGGGGGGAATGGAAAGTCCCGCCATCTACTGAGCTGCATCCATTGTTACGGGCATACATGTCTTAGTATCCTCATAGAGTCTACCAGGTGGTATTACCGTGCTTTGCTAACAATAAACCTGTCCTCGCGCCTTCGTACCTTAACTGATCTTGTGGTCACTGGGCAGTTCGCTCAAAGTCTGTTGTGCCGGCTGTCTGCGCAGAGCTGGTGCAGCACACAGGAAGAACACACACACACGCAGCTGAACATGTAGACCTCGAGCGAACCACCCAATGACTACAAGATCCTCCCAGGTGACTTGATGGAAGTTACTCATACCCTTCGCTAAGAGAAGAGGGCATCCTGAAATTACAAGGGGAAAGCATCTGGGGAAACATTGCTTTTGCTTTATTTATTAAATTTAATTCTTATTATTTAATAATAGACCAAACCCTCAGAAACTCTGAGTATCTGCTGACCACATGCAGCATTCCTGGGAGACAGTGAGAACTACAGGGGCTCAGTACCAACAAGGATTTGGCCCATGATAATCATTAATGGTGTAATATTCTTATCCTATTTATTTATTTTAATCTGTAACTCCTGGTGCCAGGTATGCAGCTGATGTTTTGCCAAGTGACGTTTGCAGCTCAAGGGTGTCACAGAGCAGCTGAAATATACATGGGGAAATCTCTGGCTCTGAGCTGCAAATAAGGAACCTGATCCTGCACTTGGATCTGTGAGCAGGCCGTTTACTTCCTCGTGGGCAGACACTTCCTCGGACAAGAAGCCCATTAAAGTCACTTGGGCTCTGCACAATCACAGGGGAACGACTGCACAGATCTCACTGCAGGATCAGGGCCTTAGCTGGGAACAGAGATGTGGTCTTAGCTTTGTATTTATGGGGGAGGGAAGACATTTCTGCCAAGTTTTACAGATAAGGAGTTATTCACTAATGCAAACAATCTGGGAACAAGCACCAACAGGATGATACGAAGGGATGAAACATACACAGAAGAGCCAAATCCTCAGCTGGTGTAACTTGCCATAACTCTCCTCTTTCCCTCCTCCAGAGGGGCCAGAGCAGAGGTGACTGGAAATTTGTTCAAGCTTGGCAGCTTGATCCCCTGTCATAATCAGGACCCTACTCAGACTCAGAGACATACAGGGTGAAGATCTGTGCTATATCTGCCTACCCAAGGTACTTATATGTCCCATAGTATCGGAGCCCCTCAGAATCTTTAATGTATTCATCCTCAACATCCCTGTGAAGCAAGGCAGTGCTATTATCCCTGTTGGACAGATGGGGAAACTGTGGCACAGAGCAGTTAAGGCCCATATTTTTAAAGGGATTAGATGTTGCTATGCTCAGCGTCACTACACCTAACTGATTTAGGAGTTTTTCAATAGGGATTTAGGCATTTAGGAGTCTAGCTCCTATCGACTGTCAATGGAATTTAGACTTAAGTGCCCAGTCCAGTGCTCTCCCCACTGGCCCTGGTTGGATATGAAAGTGCTCTTTTTGCTTTCCTGACCATGGTGATGCTTCAAGGAAATCAATCGCAAGGGGCTTTCTAGCACGGCACTGTTTCTTTTAGATGCTCGTGGCTCAGTCAGTGTCGATGCACTTAGGCCAGATCTGCACTAGTGACTTTTACTGGTATGGTCAAATCAGATTGGGTGTGTGTGATTTTTTTAATGGCATTTCTATACCAGCAAAAGCTCTTGTGCAGATACAGTTATATCGGTTAAAAAGCGCATTGCCTGGTAGAACTTATCTCGCTCAGGGAATGGGTATAACAAGAATGGCAAAAACACTCTTTTCCTGGTACAAGTTGCATCTGCACTAGGAGACTTTGCTGGCAGAGCTATACCAGCATTGCTTTACTGGCAAAGCTTAGGAAGACAGGCAGCTAGGATCACTGGGTGGAGGCTGGGATTATAAACACAGTGTCTGAGAATTCCTTAGAAGTCATTGAAGGAAAAAACTAAGTGACTTGCGGCACTTCAAAGTCACCAAGCTAGTGATCAACGACACCAAACCAGCTAATGGCAGGCCCAGTCCTGCTCCCACTGGACTCATTGGGGGCCTGATCTGCATGTTGCAAGATCCAAATGACTCCCATCAACTTCAGCGGGAGCTTTGTGCTTCCCGCAGGGCCATGAGAGGTAGACTTGGAACCTGGGAGATTTGCAGTTAACTTCAGTGGAAGCAGGAAATAGACTTTATTACTCGTTCACACGTTGTCCAGGGAAAGGGGGTGGCGGAGGCCATATGTGTATCTGGCACCTAAATATCATGGTGATGTGCAGGGTACAAATGATGAAATGAGTGATCAGGATGGGTGGAAAGCTTGTTAGATAGATGAGTGCATCCAGTAGATACTACATCTGTAATGGTGAATTCTGCTGTGCGATTCTAGATTCATGTAAAAGGATGTCCATGATGCTGCATCCCATACATGGGGGAGCAGATGCCCTTTCCAGCTGAGGACCATGCAAGTTGGTGTAACTAGGAGCCTCCTCTTCTCTGCTGCCATGTCAGTGGCAGGTATTAAATGAGTGAAAGGATGTCCTCCTGCTAAGTGACAGTAGGAAGCTCCCCTTTGGGTGAATTTTCTCCCGATCCCTCCGACATTCATCACTGCAGCAAGGGTGTGAAACACAGCTGACAGTTGAGTGAAAGATTGCACAGATGCTGCAACATCTGTCTCCATTTTGAACAATCTGATCGGCTGCAGGGACAGGCATGCTGGGAGGTGGGGATGAAATTAGCATGCCATGCTACCTAGAGAATTCTTTCTAGTGTGTGTTTCCAATGTGTATTATAAACTAGATAGAGGGATAAAGTAGAAGGGAAGGATGGATGGCTAGAGGCCACTGTGAGCCCACAAGGCCTGATTCTCCATTGCCTTACACTTTGGGCTGTCATTTACTGCAGTGTGAAATGGTTTTAAAACGATTGAGAGCATTTTACACTCCCTTTGCTCGAGTACAGCTGGCTACACAAAGTGCTGGGGAGGAGAGAATCAGGCCCAGACTGGTTTGAATTAAATAAGTTGTCAGCTGCAAGGCTAGGAAATGATTGCCCCATATTCAGCTGCTTTATTGAAGTGCAAAACATACATGATCTCAAGTCAGAGGACACTGAAGAAAGAAGAGGCACTGCATTATGCAGCCCCTAGTTTCTTCTCCATCCATTTCGGGTGCAAGTATGTCTTTCTTGCACATCTGTGGAGCACCTGCTTTCTGTTCGGTGGGACCCAGCTGTGGAGGAAATCCTCTATGTAAATCCAGTGACAGCTCAGTAGCCCATGCGAAACGAATTTGGTGGGTCTCAATTCAGTTTGCCCAACCCTGCAACTGCCTCTGATTGGCAACCTTGATTGCTCGTATCAGCAGAGATGGGCCCGGAGACTGAATGATCCTGTCACCTCCCGTCCTTCCAGGCCAGGCAGGGCTGTGAAAGATGTAGATAAATAAGATCCTGGGTTTTGATGCCTGGGGTTTAGCATGTCACTCAGCCAGAGAAGCTTCTGTCGTGCAGGTTTAATCATTACAGAATACTGTTCCTTTGGATGGGGCTTGGAGTTAATGGGAAGGAATTCAGCCTCCTGCCTGCATGCTGCTGGGGGTGACATATCCTCAGCCACGAGTCATGATATCCTGCAATGGGGACCTCGCTGTGCCTAAAGAACTGCAGCTGGGTGGAACAGACCCTGCCCACGGGAATCCTATTCACGCCAGTCATGTGGCTAAATACCTGTTCAGAGCAAAGTAGCGTGAGGATAGTCGGCAGGGTGGGAAGGGAGGAAAGAAGGAAACCTGTGCAGCCCAAAGGATGGGTGTCACTTTGAAGAGAGGGGCCATGGTCAGGCTGGTCAACGAGAGAGCTGATTCAGTCCACTGGAGCCCTGGCCATAAACTAAAGCTGCCTCCCCCACATAAGCTCTGGCAGAAGCCCCAAGAATTAGTTGCAGTGGTGACACTGCCTTCTTTTCTAAAGGGGTGTTCTCCCTGCGGTGCAGGGCCCAGGCAAGTCTAGAGGGGTGAAATTAACATCCCTGGAAGCCAGCGCTAGCTGCATCAGCATTAGTGCATCTGTCCCATTCACCAGTCAATCTGCCACAACATAACTGCATCTGGCTTACCCCTTAGTGTGGCTGCATCGATACTAGTGCATCATTTTATCAGCTATTATTCACAGAGGTTTCTTCTCAGTTGACCGATGTAAATCAGGAGTAACTCCATTAGTTCTCTGGCATTACACCAGGCATAAGGGATATTGGAATCAGCCCTACTTTGAATCCTTCCAGTCCCACCATGGATTTTCTTTACATTTCAAGTGTCAGACATCAGGCGCAGTCACAAATGCAGAATAACGATGAGGGCAAGAAGCAGCTCAGCAGTTCGGAGATGAGAATCGAATGACCTTCCAGAACTGGAAGCCAAAGCTTTATGAAACACAAATTGGAAAAGACAGTTTAAAGTGCCACACGGGATTGACCGTCCTGGCAATGCTGTGCTTAGCCCATTTGGGGAGTTTGTTTTGAGGATCATAGAGCAAACAGATGGCAAAGAGAATGAAAGGAGCACTGACCACACAGGAATAGCCTTCATACGATAGAGAAGAATCTCAGCGATCTGAACCTCACTGCCTATAGAGCAGCTGCTGTGCTTCCCTGTCCTTCTATCTCACAATTCCTTAATGTCCCCCTTATCCACCCGTAGCCCCAGCCAAGGCTCGCTGGGGTCCATGGGAGTTCACCCATTTACTTTACTAGAGTTTGGATGAGCCCAGGAGGTTCTGATCATCGGGATTATTGCTTTTTCAGTAATCGGCCTAATACTCCCTCTGATTGCACAAAATGCTGGTCATATTCTCTATTGGACCTTTATTGAGCAAGCACATTTATCAGCCAGAAGAGAACAGTTCTTGGAATGGTGCAAACAAAGACTGAAAGGACTTTATATCACCAGGGAGGTGGTATCACTATGTTAGAAAGCCACGGTGAGATCGCATGTCTTTTTAAAAAACCAAAAGCAGTAAATAAAAAACTCTCCCACCCCATCGCCCCATCCTAGGGTTCCCAAAAGTAAGACAGGGTATCTGTTGGACGTATCATTACAAGACACAATTTTGCTGCTCTAAAAGAAGTGGCAGTTCTGGGGAAAGGAGAATCCCCTTTAGCAGTTTGCAGTATGGGGCCTCTGACACAGTTGAACCTTTCTGATTTCAGGGGTAACACGTACAGAATAGTTAGATTGTTGCAATATGTAGGGCTAGATTTTCCAAGCAGCCTCAACCCAGCCTGTGCATGTATCCCTGTGATTTTGCACATGTTTGTTTTTGTGCACTTGAGTTGTTTAGGTAGGAACAGAGGGACATAGGATTTGCCAGACTGGATCAGACCAATGGCCCATCTACTCCAGTACCCTATGTCTGACACTGGCCAGCACTAGACGTACAAGGAACAAAGTACAAGGAACTCTGAAGTAGGCAGATTTCCCAGAGTTTGGATGTGACCCATTACACTATCCAGGGCTGAGGAGCTTCTCTGCTCTCTAGATCCAGTTGCCACGGCTTTGAAGATACCGTGGCAATAGCACTCTGTTCTCCCATTTTCACAGGTCTCTGCCCCCTGCAAGGCCAGCTGCCATAGCAATTTTCCCTTTAATGATGAGTCCCTTTGCTCCACTTTTAATCCTCATCCGAAACTGCAATGGAGTGTGCATGAATGGAGGAGCTCTCGGGACCAGGCACTGATGCACCCCTGATCCAGTTGCATCTCTGAAGACTTCATTCTTGGGAGATTTCCATGGATTTTGCTGAGTGCCTCTCAGCCATTTGTGCCTTTAAAGAACTGCATCCCCCACTCAGTTACAGTTAATCTTTAATCCAGCATCTTCATCTTTGCCTGCAGCACCTTAGATTGGCTTCTTGATTTAATTTCTTCACCCGTCCTCCCCTGCCTGCTGGCCCTGCTCTCATTTGCTTGATTTATTTTATCTTGTCCCTTTATTGTGTAGTCTTGCACTAAGCCATTTAAAGCTTGTGATTTAGGTTTCTGGGAAACAGTACTACCTGAAGGAACTAGTGCTGATTGGTCTGAGAGAGCCAGTGCTCTTACTGACCCACTCCTTGGGTCATGTGTACTCTTTGAGTCAAGAACTGTGTCTTATTAATATTTGTTTTACAGTAGCACCCAGAGGCCTAAGCTAAAATCCGGGGCCCATTGTGGTAGGTGCTGTACATACATCTAGTAAGAGATAGTCCATACCTGAATGACTGTTTAAATAGACCTGACAGTAAAGGGGCGAGGAAAGGGAAAGATTGCTATGCCCTTGTTACAGGTGGGGAACTGAGGCACAAAGTGATTAAGTGACTTGCCAAACGTCACCCAGCAATTCTGTAGCAGAGCCAGGAACTGAACCCATGTCTCCTGAGTCGCAGTTCAGTACCTTAACCAATAAGCTCTTGAGAGGAGATGGCCTACATTCCTGGCCCTTTAACAATTCCTTTTCTCCTGCAGGAAGAGGGCATTATTGTTTTTGACAGGAGCTCAATGTCTTTCAATGGAATGCACCAGGCAGAACTTGAAATCTTCCAGCTGGGTGAGCATAATTCTAAAGGGGCAGGCGTGTACTAGTAGAAGAGTCCTTCTCTCTAACCTCTATGATTAGCTGTACATATTAAGCATTAACAACAATGTGATGATACTTGTGTGCTTTTTCGGGTGCCAGCTAACTGTCCTTGTATGATGAGCTCTACTGTAAGTGGGGAGTGACTAGTACCATCAGCTTGTATCACTGCTCCCGCTAAATAGCAAGATTTCCCTGCAATCTAATGAATCCTTAGAATGCTGGCATTATCAGCCAAATGTATATCGAATAGGACCTGAATCGATCAATCTGTCAGTCTAATCTATCTGTCTAGCTTTTTGCTCATCATCACTGTATTATCTGAGGCCCAGATTCTCAAAGATATTTAGGTACCTAACTCCCATTGATTTAGTTCCTTTTTGCAGCCTTTGTTAACCAAAGTTTGGGTTGCCAAGGTATTCCATGCTATTTGCCAGGTTGTCCCTTTTTGGGGGTGGGGGGATAGGTGAACAAGTAAAGTCACTGACCAGTTTCACCATTCATCCCAAACATGATTTCCCCTGAGATTTGGGATGTCCACTAGGACTTTCTTATAAATGTGGGCTGTAATGCGTACGCTGCTTGTCTGACTATATCTTAATTTTTCCAACAGAGCACTTTCTCTAGAAGCTTTCAGTGCAAGTGCTTCAGGGTTAGTTTTCATAACTAGGATGCATCCTGTCTTGGAGCTTGCATTATGAAGAAAACTTTTCTCAATCTCCAAAAGCCTGATCTCGGAAAGGTTGTCAGGATGATCAGCTGTGTCATGGGGGAGCGAGAAGTGTCTTAAGGAGAATGTCAGGAAATTATGTGCTCTTTTCTGCAGCTGAATGAGAGGATAGCTTTGGAGAACAGTGATCCATTATGGTTATTCTTAACACCAGAGAGGCAGTGTTTAGGATATGACCATGCAGTATCTCCCACAATCCTTTCTAGCTTCATGCATGGGCCATATTCTGCTTCACATGCTAACTGAGAAATTTGAGGTGAAAAGCCCTTATAAGATCTAGGAGTGCTAGGTTAAATTTGCCACTGGGACTTGCTTTCATTCTATTCGTGCTCATTAATTAAGGGCACTTCTGAGAATGCCCTGCGGTGCTGTGTAGTGAGTGGTCGGGAGGCTGTTCAGTGAAGTCCTGTTGCTGTCCTTGTTTTTCAGCCCCTACTGCAATGTGCATGTGCAAACTGTATCGTTTGGGACCCCAGAGCAGCTGCCTCGGCATAGATAGACCCTGCACCTAGAAGAGCTGCTCTGTTGAGATAACAGCTGGGAATGGCACATTGAAGTGGGATGGAGGCAGATCTATCACACTCTGATCTTCTCATTTGTCTGAGAGGGGCCCTAGATGTCCCAATTGGAGAGGCTCCACTAACCTGTGTGAACATCTTGTCCATTCCCGGAGGCAAGTGCTGATGGTTCCCTAGTGCTTTGTTCAGTCTAGTTTTCAGTATCTCAAGCAATAACTGTAATGCCCTTACACTGGTGCTTCCACCTCTTCCGTTGAGAAACTATTCTACAGCCTAATACATCATGGCTCAGATTTTCTGCTTTAGGGTTCACAGTGGCCCTAAAAGTACTGTAGCTAACCATAGGAGGATCTTCCCAGCCCAGGGGTGAAGAGCGACATAACTGCTCCTATGCGTCCTCCTTCCTGCAGCCAGTTATGGGGTTGTGGCTGGGTTTCCTTATGCCTCTGTGGTTCCTAGCTGCCATATTGTCTCCTTGCAGTCATGGGCAGCCAGCATAAGACAGAGAAGAGGTTAGGAGGCTGGAGTGCTACACAGCTGGCCCAGGATGTGTGGTACACTCAATGGTCTCCTATGGGAATTATCCAGTGGACAGGCATGATGGAGACAACACCTGCAGTGTGCCAACTTGGGGAATTTTACTGAGAGTCTGGCCATATGTGGTGTTTTTTTGTTCAAGCCCCAGTTCCTGGAGTCATGTGTTTTACATGAGAATTTCCATTTTCATGAGTTTCTAGCCCTCATGGCTGCAGAGAAGAGCTTTAAAGTGTGATCCTTAAAGACTAAAAATCGAAAGGTAAATCCAAAGAATTTCCTGTTATGTTCTTTTTTTTAAATCTCCTGATTTTTAAGGTAACGTCATGATTTTGTTGATGTCCAACTCCTGAATTTTGAGCATGAGGAGTTGGCAAGACTCAAAATGTGGAATAAATCACCAGAGATGATATTTTTATTAATATTATTAATTATTTTTATTGTGGGAGCCTCTAGGAGCCCAAGACATGGACCACGACCCCATTGTGCGAGGTGCTGTACAAGATTTGAGTTTCAGGCTTTATAATATATATACAGCATTGATGTAGAGCAAGTATATACAGATTAATAATTAGCCCTGTGCTCTGGATTTTTGCATGCATTTTCCATTCATAACTGGGATGGGGTAAAAGGCCATTGCTGCTTGCGAAGTTGTGTTTTCTCTCAAGTGGAATGTGCTGGCCTTCTGGTGGGAGTCATTATGGCTCAGCGTCAGCTGTATTTATGGTGTCTGAAAAGATTATCTCCAGATAATCTTACGGGTATTTAGCCAGCCATACGCTTTATTTTGATGGCAACATGCGTTTCTTTGTGCATTTAACATTGTTTATGTTAATTAAAGTTTCAGACTGGAAGCTGCATATGGGCTCTTCCATTTCTCTGTGGCTAATTTGTGGAGAGTAAGTAACCTTGTCCTTTGGGCAATGCTTCGATTCAGTTAGACATGATTATGGATTCACAGCTGGGAGAACGCCTCATTTTTAACCTTCTTACTACTTCCTCCCCCCCCACAAAAAATTTCCTGTATGCCTGATAATTCCTGAGTTGATTCTCAGGTCAGCAGTGCCTTTATTTTATTTGTTTAAAATCTGAAGCAAATCAGCCAAGCTGATTTCGAATTATAAGCCTCTGAAAAAATATTATCCTTCCTCAGGATTCACTTTCTGTGCCCAGACTAAGTGGATCGATAGCTGTCTTTTTAAAAAAGAGTTAATTTAATAATAGTTGCTAATCTAATAATAGGTTCTTCCCTATCAGCATAGAGTTGTTTTTTTCAGTGCCAAATGTGTGCTGCAGAGAGTGGTGTGAGAATAGGGGTTGAAGCCAAAGATAGGTACAAGCAGCTGCAGTGGATGAAATTCAGGGATCCAGCACGAAACTTACCTCCCAGTTAAATCCCACTTTAAGCCCTGTGTCGGGTAATACCCTGGTGCTGAAGAGTATTTCTGATTGGAGGAAGAGCCTCATGGTTCACAAACAACATTTGACTTTGTGAAATGTGGTCCTTGGACCTAGGGAAATACAGTGGGGGTGGATGTAGCTGTGTTGTCCTGACTGGACACTTTCACAGCTGAGTTGAAATGGAACATCTTTTGTCTGTGCTTTAAAGTGCCTCTGGAAAGTTTTTGTAACAAAATAAGTTAACCTAGGGTCCTAAATCACTGAAAGGATGTATGGGTGTAGCTGTTGATTGGGAAGTAGTGTTGCTTAGTAAATAGAGCGCCAGGTGGGGATTTGGAAAACCTGGGTTCTGTCTTCAGCTCGGCTAATTGCCTTCTGGGTGACCTTGGAAGGGTCATTTTGCCTCTCTGTGACTCAGTTTCCCCATCTGTATAATGGGGCTAGTGATATTTACTTCTTTTGTAAAGCTCTTTGAGATCTATAGATGACAAGTCAAAGCTAGGTATTAGGCTGGATAATCAATTTAATTGACTTTAATAATTATACCAATTATACCTGCTGACAGAATATTTAGAGATTCAGGACATTGGCTGGCTTTTGGGGACTGGCCCCGGAATGAATCATCTTTCAATTCTAGAGGCCCAATTCTGCTCTCAGTTCCATTGATTTAAATCGAAGTTGACTTCAGTGTAGCCACTCTGGATTTAATTTAATGTTACTGAGAGCAGAATCTGGCCCCAAACCACTGGATCAATCACTGAATGTCATTACAATTTGTTGGGTGTTTAGTGGCTTGTGTGATAAAGTTTGTTAGCTTGGGGGCCTCGTTCTGGTTCCTAAAGGCACAGGTGCCAAAATTGCCCAAACCACCATTGACATTATGGGTGTCAATTCTAGTTGACCCTGGAATTTGGATCAGAAAGTTCAGTACTTTCAGTGTATTTGAAATTGGAGGTTGATTTTCCGCTTTAAAGTGTAATTTGTTTTCATTTTTAAGCATGCAGAATTCTCTATCTCTGGTTCAGGATTCTAACTAGATTTTTTCATCCTGTATTTTTCCTGAAAGAGAGCAGGAAAGGAAGAAAGCTTTTCCTTGCACCTTTCCCCAGGACTCTTTAACCTCCTAAGCCAACTCTGAGGTCCAAGAGAAACTGTGGCCAGAACTTACTCGTCAAGACAAAATGAATTTTATTCCAAGCCAGTTGCACAAAGGCAGCCCCATTCGCACCTCCAGAGTGTTCAGAAGGAGCTTTGCAATGGCCTTTTGCTGGAAATGAAAATTGCTTTGGGAATCCTACAAAAGGGATTAAGTGTGACTTGGTTTCCAGTTCTCCAAATTAATATTCAAGCTGCTAGATGGATCCCAGCCAAGTACTTGACTGACCTGTCAGTTTGGTAGGGAGGGAGAATAAAAAGCCCTTGTGAATCAGGAAGTATTTATATATTATTTAAGCCTTAAGTATACGCTCCATTGTTTTAAAGCTTCTTTCTGTTTCATGCCTGTTCCTACAACAGAGCCCTTAATTTGCAATTAATCACTGCTCAGGAAAGTCCTTAAGCATGTGCTTAACTCCCATGGAAGTCTATGGGACTATGTCCTTAATTGCTTTCCTGAATCAGATTCTCAGTGTTTACATGAAAACCTATAACCAAACTTTTCTCTCCTGGAATGGCTAGGGATGAATTTGAACCCACGGATATTAGAGATTAGTTGAGGACATTGAAGTCAATGGTAAACGGGACAAAATACAACCTGGTTTACAAAAGGTAGATCATGCCAAACCAAACTGATCTCCTTTTTTGAGAAAGTAACAGATTTTTTAGACAAAGGAAACGCAGTCAATCTAATTTACCTAGATTTCAGTAAGGCGTTTGATACCGTGCCACATGGGGAATTGTTAGTTAAATTGGAAAAGATAGGGATTAATATGAACATTGAAAGGTGGATAAGGAATTGGTTAAAGGGGAAAGTACAACAGGTCCTACTGAAAGGTGAACTGTGAGGCTGGAGAGAGGTTACTGGTGGAGTTCCTCAGGGATCAGTTTTGGGACCAGTCTTATTTAATCTTTTTATTACTGATCTCAGCACAAAATGTGGGTGTGCGCTCATAAAGTTTGCAGATGATACAAAGCTGGGAGGTATTGCCAATTCAAAGAAGGATCGGGATATCATACACGAGGATCTGGATGACCTTGTAATCTGGAGTAACAGTAATAGGATGAAATGTAATAGTGAGAAGTGTAAGGTTATGCATTTAGGGATTAATAACAAGAATTTTAGTTATAAGTTGGGGACGCATCAATTAGAAGTAACAGAAGAGGAGAAGGACCTTGGAGTATTGGTTGATCATAAGATGACTATGAGCTGCCAATGTGATATGGCTGTGAAAAAAGCTAATGCGGTTTTGGGATGCATCAGGAGAGGTATTTCCAGTAGGGATAAGGAGGTTTTCGTACCATTATACAAGGCACTGGTGAGACCTCACCTAGAATACTGTGTGCAGTTCTGGTCTCCCATGTTTAAAAAGGATGAATTCAAACTGGAGCAGGTACAGAGAAGGGCTACTACGATGATCCGAGGAATGGAAAACTTGTCTTATGAAAGGAGACTTAAGGAGCTTGGCTTGTTTAGCCTAACTAAAAGAAGGTTGAGGGGAGATACGATTGTTCTCTATAAATATATCAGAGGGATAAATACCGGAGAGGGAGAGGAATTATTTAAGCTCAGCATCAATGTGGACACAAGAACAAATCGGTATAAACTGGCCACCAGGAAGTTTAGACTTGAAATTAGACAAAGGTTTCTAACCATCGGAGGAGTAAAGTTTTGAAATAGCCTTCCAAGGGAAGCAGTGGGGGCAAAAGATCTATCTGGCTTTAAGATTAAACTCGATAAGTTTATGGAGGAGATGGTATGATGGGATAATGTGATTTTGGTAATTAATTGATCTTTAAATATTCATGGTAAATAGGCTTAATCCCCTGAGATGGGATATTAGATGGGTGGGATCTGAGTTACCCAGGAAAAAATTTTCTGTAGTATCTGGCTGGTGAATCTTGCCCATATGCTCAGGGTTTAGCTGATCGCCATATTTGGGGTCGGGAAGGAATTTTCCTCCAGGGCAGATTGGAAGAGGCCCTGGAGGTTTTTTGCCTTCCTCTGTAGCATGGGGCATGGGTCACTTGAGGGAGGATTCTCTGCTCCTTGAAGTCTTTAAACCACGATTTGAGGACTTCAATAGCTCAGACATAGGTGAGGTTTTCATAGGAGTGGGTGGGTGAGATTCTGTGGCCTGCATTGTGCAGGAGGTCGGACTAGATGATCAGAATGGTCCCTTCTGACCTTAGTATCTATGAATCTAGAGATGGAATAAACCTCTCAGGTGTCCTGCTAATGCTTCCTGCACCCACTGATGTATTCTCAAATTTAGTTTTGGAGCTTCCACCTCACCGCTTTGGCTAGTCCACAGTCTGTTAGATCTCACTGTTAGGAAGAATTTTCCTGATATCCCCATCTAAATTTTCCCTTTTGTAAATTTTCTCTTATTTCACCTCCACCTTTGGAGCATTCTAATGAATTCCTCTTTGTCCTTGGGATTAGCAGGTTTTAATATTTATAGATAATGCTCATGAACCCCCTTCCTCTTCCTCAGAGCTATGAGTGCGTGGCTTTCCGTCGCGGAGCTAGGGGCACCCGCGTGCAGAATCAAATGTTTCACGGAGCACTCATCCTCCTCATTCCCATGAGTACCCCACCTCTCCTGCTGCCCTTTGTTTTTAGTGTTTGGCTGATTTTCTTCTGGTTTTGAAACGTTAAATGAAACCTGATAAATCCCTGGGAAATTATCAATAAATTAAATCAATCAATCAATAAATAGCCCAAATGAAGAGCCTTGCTGATGAGGTACAGGACTCAGTATTGAATTGTAAATGATACCTGCACATGCACACGCTTATAGGACCTTGTCACGTGGTATGCTTGCCACTAGGGCATCTCCTTGTGGCCACATCAGGGCATTAGCTCCACATCAGAGGTCTGACACCCCTTTCTTTGTCCAGTGGCCTCCTTTTCTCTGTGACTCGGGATGCTCCTTCTTTGTGACTTAGCTTTCTGACCAGGTCACTATAGTACTCCCCTTTCAGGGGACCAAATCCCACTGGACAACCATTCTAGGCAGTCTGTGCTCCACTGCCTGGTTTGTGCCACTTCCCCAATGGCTGGGGGAAACCTGGGCCCACCCACTACTCTGGGTTCTTGACCAGGGACCCTCTACCTGGCAACTGTGGTCTGCTTTCCCTCGGACCCTCTTGCTCTTTCCCGGGACTCCTTCCTATAGTTTCTGCCCCCCCCCCCCCCCCGTTGTACTAGCTCAAACTCCTTCATCCCAAGGAGTAACTGCAGACTACTTAACTTCGTAGCCTCAAACAACCCTCCTTACTTCCAGGGAGTGACTGCTGCCAACTTCTTCTACAGCCCTATTCAGCTGTCAACTTATTGGCTTTATACCCACCCCTTCTGTTCCTCCCCAGCTGGGCTCCATCTTCAATCAGTCCTTCAATCCCTGGCTCTTCCCCAGATGCAGCCTATCCCTTTAACTATCCGAATATACCAGCTCTGCCTTGTGTGGGGGGAACAACCCATCACACCCCTGTTCAAACAAACACTGAAGTCCATGGAAAGCCTCCCTTGGACTTCTGTGTGCTTTGGCTCCAGCTTGTAACGAAGTCATTCCTTACTCACAGTAACACCCCCCTGAGCAGAGGCTTATTCTAAGCAGAGCTGCAATGTGTATATTGCAATGTGCATTGGACAAACAATTTGTGACCTTCATTCTATGCTGAACTAAGCGGAGTTTGCTAATATGAATTGTCTAGACCCTACATTTTACTGTCTCTGACTCAGGCAAAACTCCCACTAATCCAATGGGTGAAGGGCACCCTTTGCGCTGATGGAGACTCTGTTCTCCTTGCCCAGAGTTACATTGCAGTCACAAAGCCAGGGTCCCAATGGAACCAATGGGAATTTTGCATGAGTGAGATGGCATAAGCTAGCCCATTTAGTGGCTTCTACTCTCTATTGTTTGCAATCTGCTCTAACACCAACTCTCTCTGTGTTACTGGGCGAGTCCCCACAGCATTGTCAACCACAGGCATTCAACAGTCATGAGCCAGGCTCCCAAAAATCATGAGACTGGCTTAAAAAGTAGGAGAAATTAAAATAATACATTTTAGTTGTAGTTTGTCTAATGGGTTTCTGAGCTGTTAGATCACACTTGGGTCATGGTTTTAGGCTTTCCTTTGCACCCACAAGGGCTAGAAACTTAAAAAAAAAAACCCTGAATGCTGAGATTCACACATAAATCATTTGACTCTAGGAGCTGTGGCTTGAATGGAAACACCAAATATGGCAAGCCTTGCCAAAAAATGGCAAGAATTGGCAATGTTGGGTTGAACTGCACTGTTTCAGTTTATCCTCCTGTAAAATGGGGATAATAATGTGTCCTGTCCTACCTTGCCGTGTGTGTTGTGTGGATTGAGTCATTTGTGGGTAAATCCATCCTTAGGCAGAGGTCTGGCACAAGGGTCTTTGAGCTCATATGGGAGTAAAGTGGTGAACAAGCCTTTGGGTTTAAGTGCTCTGGACTTGCATGGGTCCTGTGCTCAGAACTGACTTTGGATCATTTTGCAAGTGCTTGAAGACAGACTGCTCTGTAGAGGAGCAGTGTGATTACTGGCTGGGGGAATTGGCCATTTTTTTCTTATCATTCCCAAATGTTCTTTTAATAGTATGACTATTCTCCTCGAGCCATGTCAAAGACATGCCGAAGGATTAAAACCAGAGTAACTGAGATGAGGGAAAGGATAAGAGAAGGAGAGACATTGTGCTGAGAAGCTTAAAACCAAGGGGTTTGAACTAGCATCCTGTAGGAAGAACCAGTACTTGAGAGACTGAGATGCTTAATCATGATCTTTGATAATAGGGGGCTACATCCTTAGCAGGTGTAATCAACATAATTCCACCTACTTCAGTGGACTATACCTATGTGCAGAAGCTGATGTCTGACCCCAGGATATCCCACACTGCCCCTTCGGTAATTTATAGTGGTTTTTAATATATAATAATATAATGGCTTTGATCCAATGCACATTGAATTCAATGGGATACTCTCCACTGATTTCAGTGGACATTGGATCACGTCCTGTAACAGCAAAGCATGGTTATTATAAAACATGTCCTTTCCTGCATCCCACTATGTGCTTTAGATATATGAGTTGTTTCCCCATGTCTAGAAATGGATGGGATGGGAACTGTGCTGGAGTGCAGGAGTGTTTGGATCTGATGTTTCAGTTTGACTCAATAGAGATGTACAGCCTAGATCCATACCCACTTTAATTTGAAGCTTGGAGGTAACTGGAGCTGGAATTTGGAGCCAGGTCTATTACTAACACAAATGTATCCATTCAGTTGTTAGGAGCAAACAGAATAAAGCCCAAACCAGTAATATATATGTGGGTTTTTAAATGGCCAATTTCATAAAGCTCAGAATAGTGATGAACCAAATCAGTTTGGAGAAAGAATTTAAACAGAAAAATGTGAATGATAATTGGGAATTTTGAAAGAACATTTTACTAGATGTCACAATCGAGAACAAAGGCTGCATTGGTTAAAAAACCAACCTGGTTTAGAGGCGAAGTGAAAGCAGTTTTAAGTGGAAGTTGATAGAAATGAATATAAATCAGAAGCTAGGCATTGTAGAAAATTGATAAGGGAAGCAAAAGGACACAAGAGACATCTATGGCCAGCAAAATTATTGACAATAAGGAGGAGTTTTATAAGTATCTTAAGCACAAAATCATCCTAGCAATGGAATTGATCCTTTACTAGCGGGAAATGATAGAATTATCAATAATAATACAGAAAGTCAGAATGTTCAATAAATATCTCTAGTCTGTATTTGGCACTGGTTTGACCACTACAGGAATATTGTGTCCAGTTCCTGGTGTGCACAATTCAAAAAGGATGTTAATAAATTGGAGAGGGTCAGAGAAGAGACATGAGAATGATTAAAGGATTGGAAAACTTGCCTTTATAGTGAAAGACTGAAAGAGCTCAATAGTTTAGCTTAACAAAAAGGTTAGGGAGTGACTTGATCACAGTTTATAAGTACCTACACGAGGAACAGCAATTTGATAATAGAGGGTTCTTCTAGCAGAAAGAGATATAAGAAGATCCAATGTCTAGAACCTGAAGATAGTCAAATTCAGACTAAAACTAAGGTGCAACTTCTTTTTAACAGAGAGGGTAATTAACTATTTGAATAACTTACCAAGGGTTATGGGGATTCTCCAGCACTGACAATTTTAAATCAAATAGGATGTTTTTCTACAAGATCTGCTCTAGTTCAAACAGAAATTAGTTCAGGGCAGTTCTTTGGTCTGTGTTATGCAGAAGATCAGACTAGATGAATCTGCAGAAAAGGACCTGGGGAATACAGTGGTTGAGAAGCTGGATATGAGTCAACAGTGTGCCCTTGTTGCCCAGAAGGCTAATGGCATATTGGGCTGTATTAGTAGGATCATTGCCAGCGGATTGAGGGAAATGATTATCCCCCTCTATTCGGCACTGGTGAGGCCACATCTGGAGTATTACATCCAGTTTTAGGCACCCACTACAGAAAGGATGTGGACAAATTGGAAGAGTCCAGCAGAGGGCAACAAAAATGATCAGGGCTCAGGGGCACATGACTTACGAGGAGAGCTAAGGGGAACTGGGTTATTTATTCTGCAGAGAAGAAGAGTGAGGGGGTGATTTGATAGCAGCCTTCCACTACCTGAAGAGGGGTTCCAAAAAGGATGGAGCTCGTCTGTTCTCAGTGGTGGCAGATGACTGAAGAAGAGCAATGGTCTCAAGTTGCAGTGAGGAGGTCTGGGTTGGATATTAGGAAACACTATTTCACTAGGAGGTTGTGAAGCACTGGAATGGGTTCCGTAGGGCGATGGTGGAATCTCCATCCTTAGAGGTTTTTAAGGCCCAGCTTGACAAAGCCCTGGCTGGGATGAGTTAGTTGGGGTTGGTCCTCTTCGTTGAGTAGGGGTGGACTAGATGACTGCCTGGGGTCTCTTCTAACCCCAGTCTTCTATGATTCTATGAGTGGTCCCTTTTGGTTTTATAATCTATGACTCTATCTACATCAACATCATGTACGCTCCATCTCTGTCTGTCAGTGGCCATTTGGGAAAGGACTGGACTCTTAATTCCACATTACTACAAAGTACCCAGTGACTGCTATACTCAGCACTGTAATATATATCTTCTTTTAACCAGACGACAATGAACTTTGGCTATTTGCCTGACCCTTGAGTCCTTATTTGCGTTATGAAATGTGACTGTTATTGTCCTCCATACTGTGGCATCGCTTCCTCATCATTGCTCTTCCTGCATCCCAGTCTCCTGTGCTTTCTTATGTCTCCATCATGCTGTCTCCACCTGCAGTGCTTGATCGGGCTGGAGGAAGCCATTTTATTCTGCTTCTTCAAGGGAATTTTGGTTTGCAGGTGATACAGAGGAAGGTGCAATTCTTAGTCTCCCCCAAGCTGCCCTTTAGATTCAGTAGCAGAAGGGGCTATTTGAGCTCCTTGATTGTGCTTTGTTCTGTTCATACTCAGACCTTTGCATTTCAGTTTGAACTCAGTTACCCTTTTCTCAGTTCTTCCTCTGAAATCAAGGCTCAGATTTTGCCTGCCCACAAATCAGGCAGAAGGATGCTGTGGAAGGAGGTTCCACTGTGTGACACGGGGAGAGAGTCGCTGTGTTGTAGGAGCGGTACAGGCCTCTTGAGCTACGGACAGCCTGAATCCTGCAAGGAGCTCCCACAGATCAAGGGGCATCTGCCAAAGGCAAGGGCATCTGTGCAGAAGCTCAGTCCGTCTGTTATACGCCCTGGGCTCCGTAGCAGCACAGCTCCATCTGGAATGTACTGCCGGTGGCTCTCAGCTGGCGCTCTTCACTAGCTCTCTCCTCAGAGGATGGCTGATCGTGCAAAGAAAGCATCCCATAGCTGGAGTGTGGGCATTAATTCTCACAGGTATTTCGCTGTGATACTGCTACTATGCCCTTCTCTTGCTCTGATAGAGCCGGGAGAGTTTGCACATAGACTCATCCACCCAGCCTCCAGCTGTTCCCATTGTTTTACCCCTTCCACAAAAGCAGCAGGAGGGGGTGATCTGGCCCTCACAGCGGGTGCGATAGAACTTTGGAACTTTGTGACGCTTTGCAGGGAGTTTCCCCATTTACCTAAAAAAAAACCCAAAAAACAAACCATTAAAAAGCTACACGATTCCTTAACTCAATGCCTCTCTTTTCTCATCTCCTGAGCTTGGTTTCAGACCCAGTCAGGCAACGCTTGAATGTTTATTGAGCTGACGGATGGTTAACTCTCAGCGCATACAGTTTGGTCTCATTAATCCCAGCTTTTGGTAGCCGTGCTTTCTGGGGAATGTCGGCTTGACGTTTGAGTCGTGCTTAGGCGATGGCTGCCATCTTGGCTGGCACACCAGCGAATGAACCAGGGATCTCTAAAAACAAGAGCTGTTGCAACTTGAGCTGAAAAGCCAGATTTTGTAACTGGGGCTGTAACAACTCCTGCCCTCTGTGGGTTGGCACAGAGGAGGACCTGGAATGCACACTGACCACTGGGTAACCCTTTCACACGTGTTAACGAACAGGATTGAAAATTCTAGCCCTTTTGCCACACAAAGATTTGGCACAGGGCACAGATGTGGTGTTTAACCTGAGGCTGCAGTGAAATGACCAGCAGCACACATTTATGTCTTCGCCATGCTAGAGTGCACAAGGGTGTTAATGAACATGGGGGATAATTCTCAGTTTCCCCTCCCAGCCTTTGCCTGTCTTGTCCATTTAGGTCGTAAGCAGTTCAGGTCAGGAACTGTCTCTTGCAATGTGTTTGGACAATGAGGAGCACAGTGCAGTGCTGATCTCAGTTGAGGCTTCTCCGTGCTAAGAGGAACAATAATTCAACATGCTTTCAGTTGCCAGGCAGACCTAGACTGTATTTAAGATATTTCTGGGGTGTGTGAC
Organism: Dermochelys coriacea; assembly: GCF_009764565.3. NCBI lineage: Eukaryota > Metazoa > Chordata > Testudines > Dermochelyidae > Dermochelys > Dermochelys coriacea. The sequence goes on along the minus strand of NC_050069.1, from coordinate 6,852,959 downwards.
TAGGGCTATGTCTACACAGCAAAGAAAAACCCATGGCAGGCCTGAACCAGCAGCCTCGCAGGGTTCAGGCTGTTTCATTGCTGTGTTGGCTAAGGCTTCTGAATTGGGGCTGGACCCTGAGCTCAGGGACCCTCCCACCTTGCAATGTCCTAGAGCCCAGGCTGCAGCTTGAGCCCAGATATCTACACAGCAAATGAAAAAGCCCCACAAGCCCGAGTTGGGTGGCTCATGTCTAGTGGCTGTGTAGACATACCCTTAGAGTAACTTGGTGGGGGTTGAGCAAGGGAAGGATTCGACTGTATTCCACGGAGAAGGTTTGGACAGTGAGATATGGTAAAAAGAACAGGAGGACTTGTGGCACCTTAGAGACTAACAAATTTATAGTCTCTAAGGTGCCACAAGTCCTCCTTTTCTTTTTGCGAATACAGACTAACACGGCTGCTACTCTGAAACCTGAGATGCGGTAGGCTGTGGAACACTCGCCCAAAGGAGCCGTCCCAGGGAGAGTGGAGGGGGGTCCCATCTTCCAGGCTACCTTGCAGTGTCAGCGAACACAGGGAACTCTTCCCTCTAATCCCCGCCGGGACAGGTTTTGTTGACCCAGGTTACTTTTACCGATGCCCAAGATGCACTTTATCATGCCCAAGAGCCTCCGCCCTCTCTCCCAGCTTCTTTCCCCTTCTCCAACATCTGGTCACTTTCCTCCCACCCCCATCTCCGAGCAGCAGCAGGCTCCTTCAGCCAGCCCCAAGCCAAAGGAGATTAGCCTCAGCCGCTTGCCTTGGAGGATTTTTTTTTTTAAAAAAACCTCCACTGTCCCTGTCCCTCTGTGCATCATGCACGGATGCCCCAGAGTGTTTCTCCACCTTCAGGTCCTCTTGTGCTCTCTTCCCCAGCCGTCCTGCACCTGTATCAGCTCAAAGGGTCTGGATCCCTGGGTCCCACTCCCTGTTTCCTCTGTCCTTTGTAGGTTAGGTGAGATTCGTGCCTCAGTAGTCCTCTCTGATCACCCCTCCCGGAGTCCTGCTGCTCCCAAATCTGGGGAGGTTGGGGGGGGACTGGGGTGGACCGCACAGCCTGTCTTGGAAGTGGGGGGATCAGATGGGAGCAAGAACAGAAGGGTATCAGGACAGGAGCTACTCTATGGCTTGCCATAGGGGTAGGGAGGGGAAGGGAAGGAGGGGGGAGTCATGTGCTGGAATGGAGGACAGGGGGTGAGGTGGGTTGTGTGAGTTTAGAAAGTGAGGGGAGCTTTGTGTGCTGTGTTGAGGGAGGATAGTTGTGTGCTGGGATGGAGGAGATGGGGAGGGGAGCTGTGTCCTGGGTTGGGGTGTGCTGCTGGGGGAGGGGAACTGTGTGCTGGGATGGGGTGGTGCTGGGGAGGGGAGCTGTGTGCTGGGATGGGGGTGGTGCTGGGGGAGGGGAGCTGTGTGCTGGGATGGAGGAGATGATGGGGGAGGGAAGCTGTATCCTGGGTTGGGGGTGGTGCTGGGGGAGGGGAGCTGTGTGCTGGGATGGGGGAGGTGCTGGGGGAGGGGAGCTGTGTGCTGGGATGGGGGAGGTGCTGGGGGAGGGGAGCTGTGTGCTGGGATGGGGGAGGTGTGGGGGAGGGGAGGTGGGTGGGAGGGAGAGCTGTGTGGGGATGGGGAGTGCTGGGGGGGGGGTGTGCTGGGAGCGTGCTGGGATGGGGGAGGTGCTGGGGGAGGGGAGCTGTGTGCTGGGATGGGGGAGGTGCTGGGGGAGGGGAGCTGTGTGCTGGGATGGGGAGAGATGGGGATGGGGAGCTGTGTGCTGGCATGTGGGAGGGGAGCTGTGTCCTGATGTGGGGGTGTTGCTGGGGGAGGGGAGCTGTGTGCTGGGATGAGGGTGATGCTGGGGGTGGGGAGCTGTGTGCTGGCATGTGGGAGGGGAGCTGTGTCCTGATGTGGGGTGAATTCTTGGGGCGGGGAGCCCTGTGTGCTGGGATGGAGAGGGCAGCTGTGTGCCCGGATGAGAGTCCAGCTTGTGGGGGGTGGCGATGCTCCCAGCATGTGGGGAGGAGGATGGGGTCAGTGCTCTGGCTGTATCTTTTGCATTTTGTTGGTGATGGTTTTTCTTTTTGCTGCCTCCTCTCACTCTGTCTCTCCCCCCCCCCCTCGCCTCTCTGCACTTTGCCACCCCCTCCCTTCACAGATCCTCCTCCTCCTCCTCCCAGCTTGGTGCCTGGTCCTGGCGCGGCTGCCGAACAGTCCGAGTTGATTCCTTCCGAACTAAATGCCTCTGTGAGAGACTCTCCACCTTCGCCATCTTAGCCCAGCTCAGCTCAGACATGGTAAGTCCTGCCAATAACATACAATGAAGAAAGAACGAAAGAATGCCAAGAAAGAAAGGCGGGGGGGGAGGAAATCCCGACCCAGAATGGCATAGCATCCAGCGTGTGACATTTAAATGACAATCAATCGCCAATACCAGCCTGGGTGTTGGGAGGCGGAGGGACCAGGATGCTGCTGGAGGGGTGTGGGTGTGTAGAGAGAGATAAGGTGGGAGAGGTAATATCTTTTATTGGACCAACTTCTGTTGGCGAGAGAGACGAGCTTTCGAACGTGTGTGTGTGTGTAGACATTGCAATATAGAAAGAACAAGAACACAGCAAAGCGGCTCAGATGTGCCGTTGACAGGCTGTGACCTAAAACAAACCCAACCGAGGAAGCCTGCTGCATTGAAGTGCCACCGATTCCTTAAGTCAGGATGTTCGGGGGCAGCAAGGCTTTGGGAGACAGGGAGCAGATCCCAACCCTTGTCTCCCCAAATTGTTCTGCTGCCACCCTCCCTCCCTCCCCCTTAGGGTGACCAGAGGTCCCTATTTTATAGGGACAGTCCTGATATTCAGGGCAGTGTCTTATGTAGCCACCCACTGTCCTGATTTTTCACACTTGCTGTCTGGTCACCCTACTCCCCCTTCCTCAATTGCAGTGTGAGCTGGAGCCTGCATGGTGGAATACATTTGGGTTGCTGTGGCTGCTGCAGTGATTGTATTGTCGGTTTCAGGGGCCTCCCCCCTAACCCCCTCCCCCTCCGCCCTGCTGTCTTCCTGCACTGTGGATTTGAATATGAATGTTGGAGGAACCAGGGAGGGGACTCGCCCAGGCTGGCATCTGCACTGTTGTCAATGCCCACACTTAATCTTTGCACGTGTTATATTTTGCAGCCCCTCTGTTCTCCACCCCTTCCTTCTCCCCTTTCAACCTTGGTGCGATCTCTGGTTGCCGATCATCCCTGATCGGTAGACCTTGAAAGGGTTTGTACTGCTTTGCTGACTTGGTTGTTGTTTAAAGGGGGTGGGGAGTAGGGGTTGGGGCTGGATATGTGTGTGTGTATGTGTGTGAAGTTTCTGCTTCTTTATTTAAAGGGAAGCAAACACTGGGTCTCAACAAGAGTGTTTGAAAAAGTAAAGGATTCCTAGAGCCGATCCCAGCTCCGGAGCGGAGTCATGCTTGGTCTCCGGGAATGCAGAGCGCATGCAAAGTCGGTGCTGGGGCATTGCTCCCGGGGTTTCTAGAGTCATCCCAATGTCTTTAGTTTGGGTTTATAAAAAAAATAATATTTCAGCCACTTCTGCGCAGATCCCAGGAGCACATCGATTCACAAATGAATACCGACCCTCATGTGACACTTCCATCTGCTCAGGCACTAGGAGTCACTAGGCCCTTCCAATTATTTACTAATTACACCTCACTCAATAGATGCCGGTTTAATTTAGAAAAAGGGAGGGGAAAGGAAGAAGGGGTGGGGGAAGCACATTTTCCAAGTTGAAGGTTTCGTTTATTATTAGAAACACTAATGTATTTGGTCCACTGGTTACCATGGAAACAACATCTGCACTGAAGTGGCTTCAAAGACACAGTGTTGGCTGTGTTTGCTTAGGCCCAGACAGGTCCAGCTGCTAACCCACTTTGAAACGGCTTCACCAGGGCGGTGACTGACTGGTATAGTAGTCCCTGATGTCCCTTTTGAAAGCAGTGATTTAAAGGGATTGTAGCTCCAACTTGGGAGGGGAGGGTAATTAGATATCCTGGCAAGGCCTGTAAATGGCCAGAAGGAAATGGTGACATTGGCACAAGTGCCACCCTCGCTCCCTGCCCTTTGCTGCATGGGCAGTGACTGCCCTGCTTCCAGCCATGTAGACTTGATCGGCGTGAGATACTGGCTGTGTGAAGGTGACCTGCTGGGCCAATGTTTTATATGAGTCGTTCCCAACTTCCCTGGGGTGGCTGGACTAGTGTGCCAGCTGGTGCCCATCACCTGCCACTTGGTGGAGTGTGTGTAACCCGCTGTTCAGTATGTGTTACGCCACCTTCCTCCCTGTGCCTGACCTGCAGAGGATACAAGTCTGCTACGGCTGCCTGCTAGGGAGCTTAGTCTTTTATCTCGAGCAATAGAGGCTCAAAATCCCAGCTTGGGAAGGCCCAGGTTCAAAGTTTAGTGATGACCAGGATGGTGGGTGGTGTATGTACCCTCCCTTGCAATGGGGCCTAAAGTGATGTCACACTTTACTCCTGCCATGAACAATGCCCAAGCCCCGCTGGGGGGCAGGAAGCAGGGATGCACCAGGGCCCAGTATGGAGACTCACTGAGTGGCAGCCCCCAGCCCCCACTGATACTGGGGCATGGGCTGGTGATGAAGACCCACTGCAGATTTCCTTCTGAAGGTGGAGTGGGAAAGGAGTAGTGAGCCTGAGTGAAAGGGAGGTAACTATAAGCGAGACTAAGGTAACGTCTTGTTCTGATTTAACTAAATTGGTAGAAAAACCAATGCAGCCCCTGAAGGTGGAGGCTGTTCTGCTGGTTTCAGGGTGTTTATAGTGAAAGCTGTGAGGCACTGGTATAAACACTTTTATGCCAGTATAACTCCATCCACACTAGACTCTAAATCTGAAGCTTGTAGCAAAGGTGACTCGGTTAAGCTTAAAACAGTAGCCATCAGAGCTGAACCCACGGTGGTGTAATACCACATGACAAAATTCATTTAAATAAAATAAAAGGCTACAGGATTTAGTTACAATGGTGGAGATCAGACCCAAGGCATGTCTGTGTTTGCATTGTATTAACTCGGTATGTTTCATTTCTGCTGGCCCTTTGGGCAAGGACCTTTAGGCCCAAAGTAACCACCATGCTCTCCCCATCACTCAGAATTAGCGTTATGTCTGTGTCTATGGCCATGCCACACCGGGCTGCTCTCTCAGACATGCTCACTATGTAGGGGAGACCCTGCTCTAATGCTTTCATGGGAGACCTAAAGGAACAGGTGATTGACTGTTCTCTCAGGTGTCACTGAAGCAAAGCCCAGAGATGGTGCTAGGTGATGCTATGGAGCTGAAGATGCTTGTCTTTCAGAAACTTGTAAAACCCAGCTCGTCCTCGGGCCTGCCTTACTGTGCGGGCCTAATCCCATTTTGGGTAACCCTATTTGACTGCTCTCTGCCTCATTTTCCCTCTCTGTGAAATGTGGATGATATGCATTCATTTGTGGTTGGTAAGCACTCTGAGTATGACAATTCTTTATAAGGAGCTAAGTGCTATTTCCCCTGTAGCATGAGGAAGCTACATCTTTTAAGCTGACAGCCTCCCTGCACTAGCTATTGATGCACCAAGAAAGTTTTGGAATTCGAATTCAGTTCAGACTAGCCCCCACAAATTCAGCAGTTTATGCAAACCTTCTGAATTTGCAAATCTGGGGTCTGACCCTGTGATTCTAAGGAGAGGGGGCTCTGAGCCACTCAGGATTTCTGTAATTAAATCTTTGGGCTGGAAATCTCATGAGATTTCCTGGGACTTTCTGGTAAGAGATCCTGCTTCTGGGATTGCACTGCCACTGCTGCTGGAGCCAGAACCTGGATATGGAGAGGCAAAAATAAGACAAGGGAAGGGACAGCTGGCTGAACTTTTTCTTGTCTCAGAAGGGTTTTGTGTTGAGGTTCAGCTTGATGTTGTGTGGTGTGAGTTTTAAATGAGGTTTCTGCAGTTTCTTATCAAGGCTGGTTTGCCCATCCTTGCTCCACAACAGCAGCAGCCACAGTGTCCAATCCAGCCTGCCTTTCCCCTGAGTAAGGGGCAGTTGTGCACTGTTGCAGGCTGGGTTTCTGAGTTGCAATCTGTCTGTGGTTTCCTCTAGCTTGGTAGGGCATGTATCCTGCACCAAGTCTGTTCCTAGCACTCTGGCATGGCCATACTAGCCAGCATGTGGTAGGGGTGGAACCTGGGTCCCCCTTCTCCCCAATTGTAGAAGTGGTGGAACTTAGCTTAATAGTAGCTCCTGTCCCGAGAATCTGGGTAGCAGCAACGAGGGGGCACCTTAATGGATCAGCATTGTATTTCCCTTCCATCCCATTAATAGGGGACTGAATTCTAATACTATGGGGTCTTTCTGTATTGGATCTCCAGATCTAATCTAAGTGATAAGGGGAAGTTTCTTGGGCTTATTTCTCTATTACATGTTAATTTTGTAGATGTTTAGATGAAGGTCGTCCGCATGATTAGCCCTTCTGTGCAGTCCTGTCAGTACTTTGAGGACCTGGCTGGAAGGAGCATAGGATTATTTTGTGGTCTCAGCCTTCATGAAATGTGCTTGCCTATTGTTTCAGCAGTTCTTTTATTTACCTGGTGGAAGCAGGCAATCTGAAATGTATTTATCTTTTTTAATGGCCAACTTTCTCTTAGATACTTTTGAAATAGAAACTGGTTTTCAACAGAGCTTTATAGGCTGCTGCTATCCCTAAAGCACTGCAGAGAGGAATAAGTTACAGTGGATTCTGAGGGAGCTATGCTGATAGATACACAGCAGCTGAAGGTCTGGGTCTCTGAGAGCCAAAGGACTGGAGCTGCACAAACCTGAGTTATGGGATTAATTACAAACTTGGGTCTTGGCAGACTTTTGGAAGTTTGTGAGTTGTTCTGTGACACTGGGTTGAATTTAGGTCCAATTGAGGGTGAATCTGAGATGACCCTGAGCTGAGTTTGACACGAGTCTGGCTTGAATTTCCAAAGAAGCTGGGTTGAGTTTGGGGAGAAAGTCGGATAAGCATGAGCTGAGTTTGGAGAGAACCTAGACTGAATTCCAGGTGCCAGGGATGGATGATGTTGTTGTGCCCAGAGGCAGTAATCAGGGTTTGGCACCCCAGTGAATGGTGCTATACAGGCATTTAACTAAAGAACAGTCCCTGACACAGAGTGCTTACAGTCTAAGTGTATGATGACACAACAGGTGGATACAAGCAGACAAAGGGAGCACGATGTAGCAGTGAAAGGGTAGTGAACAGTGTAATAAACAGTTATCCCAGCTCCATAACTGCTGGGGGGGCAGTGTATCCTAGTGGATAGCACATTAGACAGGGATACAAAAGATCTGGTTCTTTTCCTTGCCCTGCTACTGACCTGGGGCAAGTCATTTCCCCTCTCTGTGTCTCAGTTTACTTTGAGATCTACGAAGAAAAGCATTATACAAGCTAGGGGTTATTGTTTGTGGTCTGGTGGATGGCTTGGTAGTTGTTTCTGGCTTTGACTCAAAACCTGGCATTTTGGGTTCACTTAAATCCTAAACTCACAATGTGAGACTTGGGGGGCAGGAGGGAGTGTCGTGCCGCTAAGCCATCCCCTGTGAGTCCCTCACGGTGCTGTCAGTGACTCCTCTGCAGGCAGATGCTGTGTCACCCCGTCCCTCTTCATCTGACGGGATCTATGGGGCAAGAATTTGACCCAGTGCAGGGAGCTTTGTGGGATTCATCGCTTCACCATGAGCAATACTGAGCCAAATTCACTCTCTGGTGTAAGCAGGGATGACCCCATTGAAGCCAGCGGCCTGATGTCCACTCACACCCAGGGTTGGATGGGCCGGTTGTCTACCACCTGTTTCGTGCAGTGTTTCTGGTGTAATTAAGGTGGGTTGCTGTATCTCCAGGTGTTAGGGAGGGATCACACTCCATTCCAGTTTGAATGGGGGCGGGAGGGGGCTTATCACCAGGAAGGGATGCTCGGCTAGCCAACGGGGGAGCTGCCATGTGACCAGTCATAGCTCACCACATGGGAGCCTTGTCTACTCGGGGGGGGGGGGATTCTGACCAGGACACCTCCCTCCCCCATCTTGCCCGTTAATTCCCACCTGGAAAGCAACCATCAGAGATGGGTAGAAGGTGTGGCTCTGTTCCTGGGCGGGGGGCAGAAATGTATGGAACGCTGCAGGAGGGGTGAGCAGCGTTGCTCTGAGGTGCTCCAGCCCTCCCAGGGAGCCTTCTGAAGTCCTTCTGCATGATCACTGGGGAGTTGGTACCCTGTAGGCTTGGGGGTTGTACCTCGAGCGTGGAGGAGATTGGTGCTGGGAAGTAGCCATTCGGTGTGGCATTTCCACCTTAGCTGGCCCTGGTCGTTATTGCTGCCAGAGCAACATTAGCACCGCTCCACACCTACGGCTGCCTGGGAAGGAAGCGGGTATGGCACAGGCATGGCCATCAGCCCCCTGGCTCTTAAGATAGCCATGTTACCAGTGAGTTACGCAGAGCAGTGAAGGAGGTGTAGGCCCCGTGGGATTGAAATTTGCCTTTCTCTGGGATCTTTGTTCTAGGAGGCCCTGGCACAGAAACTAGCCAATCAACCTTCCTACCTATCTATCCCTCCATTCATTTACAGCATCTATCTATCTATCTATCTATCTATCTATCTATCTATCTATCTATCTATCTATCTATCACAGCACCCATCTCTGTGGTATCTGAGTTCCTGGAAGAACTTATGTCAGGGCACTCAACTAAGCTTTTTGAGTCCTCTTTCCCTCTCCATAATGGTATGTGTTGGCCCTGAATGAGCAGTATTTGGGCCAGGAGAATAAATCATTTCTCCGCCTCGCAAATATCTGCTCACTTAAAACAAAATGAATTAGCTTCAGCCGTGCTTGTGCCCTTTAATACTTTTGCTTTCCATGAATAGCCTGGTGGATGAGGTTATTGGCAGAAATGGCAGATTTTTAGCCAAATTGGGGAATATGAATAGAAAGCAAATGGAAAGCAGATTTCAAACATGCATGTTTTAGCCCACAAACGGATGCTAAGAGTTATGCTTATCCAGTCAGGAAGCAGAAATGATATCATGTGTGTTACCTGCCCAATCAAAAGTAACCAACAGGGTTAACATTTTAAATATATGTTGAATACTCATGGTTAGCTACATGTGGCCAGTCTGTGAACCAGGAACAATCTGGCAAACAACAAGTAAGTTAATAAAAAAAAAAGGAGGCTGGACAGTATTCATTAGAGATTACTCTCCCTCTGCTTAGTATTTTAGCAGTGTCAGTGCTGCTAGTGTAACAGGCTGTAAAGGGAAGGCCTAAAAGAGAAGATATATTAAAGATCCAATGACAGGAAGCTGAAGATAGATTACTTCAGATGGGAAATAAAGTGAAATTTTTTTACAGAGAGGTTATTACCATTGAAACAACTGACCAAGATTCCTGGTGGATTCTCCATCCCTAGCAATTTCTATATCAAGACTGGATGGTTTTTTTCCTAAAATAGCTGCTGTAGTTCAAACAGCAGTTGTTTCAGGGAAGTTTCATGCCCTGTGTTATACAGGAGGTCAGGTTAGATGATCACAGTGGTCCCTTGTGACCTTGGAATCGATGAATCTATAAACCATTGAGGCTGATCCTGATCTGACATACAGTTCCTTTACACCATTAACTGTGGTGGTGGTTACCCCTGCGTTAGTGAGATGAGAATCCAGACCAGGGCCTTGTGCTTTGAGTGGTATGTGAAGGTAAATGTTCCCTGGGAAAAGAGAGTGGTTTAGCAACGTGACTCCCTGCTAATGCGCCGAGCTGGCATATTTCTGTGTATCGTACTGACTGGGAGGACAAAGAAAGGTTTGATCATATGGGCACCTCATAGGGCTACTAGATGAAGATGTCACCTGTGATGCTCAGCAGATCAGATCTGTTCTGTGGCTGACAATTGCAGGGAGAGTATCAGCCAATGGGGGAGGTGATGTCTCACAGGACTGGTGATGGGATACAGATTTGTTCTAAGTCACTGGTTCAAATCCAGTTCAGGTCAGAAATCACCAAAAGCCATTACCAGCCATAGCTCTTCATTGAACTCATGGTCTCTGCGTGATTCCTAGTAGAGAAGAATCATCATAGTCACTGGCACTAATTAGCACCCTTTGTTGAAGGGCCACCGATGGGGCCATGGAGGTCTTGCCGGTGAAAGTCCTGCCGGGTTAGGTTGAGTGTCATTTCCAGTGTGGCTCGTGCCATCTTTGTACAAGTGAATAAAGGGAACAGGGTTGGTGCTTTGTATGAACTCAGAATTGTCCTCTCCTAAGGCACAAGGAACCTTCCCCACCTTGCTCATCTACTCACTGAGCAGGCCTAAGGTCTGGAAGTAGGTGATGTCAACAGAAATGGTTCAATGTCCTAAAACTACTGCCACGTTGGCCTCAGGCTGGCATCCTCCTAGAGAAGCCAAGGCTTGAATGAGTCATGAATGCTGAGCTCCCTGCAGGCTGGTCCCTCGGCAAGGTCAGGGCTAACTCCCCGTGGGGTGAGTGGGGGGGAAGCTTGCACTGCCCATTCTGTGGGGAGAGGCCTCCCCTCCCAAGGGCTGTCAGTCTGGTGTCTTTCACCAACATGACATTTAAAGAGAAAAACAAACAGCGTGTTATTTTGGAATTATTTGGTGGAGTGCTGTCAGCTGGCGTCCACCCAGGACGCCACTCAGATCAGGATAAACACAATCTGGATTTCCTTTCCTTTTCCCAGTCTGCCATGGCCTCATTTTGTAGTTGGATGGCTGTTGCATGACTGCTTCCAGCAGGGCCCAATCTTGCCAGGTGCTGGGTGCTCCTGCCGCAAAGTTGATGGGAGTTGAGGATGCAACATCAGGTCTGTGGGGGCTAATATAAGCACAGGATCGGCAAGATTTGCGTTTCTTGATCATCAGTTGGACAGTGCAGAGAGGAAACTTGACTGGGGTGTAATGAATAGAAATGGGATCCTTTAATGAGGCTGCTGGTCTCAGATAGACCCTGTAACCCGCTCCTCCTCTCTCAGAACAGATGCTTCCTACCATCACCGCACAGGGTCTCCCTAAATCCCTGCCTGGACACAGCAGTCATGGAAGGGACTGGAGACTGTACTGATGGATTGTCCTGATCATTATCAGCTTTCCTCTGAGGGAATAGCTGAGGCTTTCCTTCCCCTTGGGAATTTAGACTATGTTGGAAGGGAAGGGCTGGCAGGGAGCTACTCTCCTGTCTCAGGCAAGGAGCCAAGATTCAAAAGATAGCTGGGCCCCTCACTCCTCCTCCAGGCCACCTGAGCGCCATCCACACTTTAATGTTGTGCAAGGGTGGAGCACATAATAATAGCTCTCTGTCCTAAGTAGGGCCCTGTGAAAAATCGCGGTTTCACGGATTGCTCGGAAATTGCGAGATTAGCCCAGTCCTGTGATTTTTCCAGAAGCAGAAGTGGGTCTTCTCTCGTGCTGCTCTCATGCATGGTGCAGCGCGTGGCAGCATGATATCAAAGCAGCAGTTTTGGGGGGCAGGGACTCGGCAGCCGATTATATGCGAGCCAGAGTTGCCACTGCTGTCACTTCTTGAAACACAAGCAGTCGCGGTCTCAGCAGGAAGGCAGAAGCAGATATCCGCAGGTGTCAGTCTCACACGTAGTGCAGCTCATGGGTGATTTTCAGATTTGATTGCCTGAAGTTGGGCCATTCAAAAGCGGCCATTGAAAGGGCTGGCTTAAATGACTTAGCCAAGCAGGTCAGTGGAAGAGCAGCCAGGGATAGGCCGCAGGATTTCTCACCAACAATTACTTATTGTAACCTCCAAGCCGTTTAGCTGAATAGCGAGAAAACAGTCCTATATAGGTTCAATGCTGCTCCTTTTCAAGTTGGAGGCTGTTAGGAGCAAGTTCAGGCCTTAAAAATGTAGAATTATCTTCAAAGGGAAGTAGTGGAAGCCTCTTCCCTTTGGTAATTTGTGAGTGAAGTCAACCAAGCTTTGAAGAATATACCATATGACAACATCTCACCTTTGCTAGGGAGAGAGACTAGGTGAGTGAATCAGTCTTTTCTTTCCTTTAATTTCTATGGTTCTCTACTAGACTGAAAAAAGAAAAGGAGTACTTGTGGCACCTTAGAGACTAACAAATTTATTAGAGCATAAGCTTTCGTGAGCTACAGCTCACTTCATTGGATGTCTTTTGGCATCCGATGAAGTGATCTGTAGCTCACGAAAGCTTATGCTCTAATAAATTTGTTAGTCTCTAAGGTGCCACAAGTCCTCCTTTTCTTTTTGCGAATACAGACTAACACGGCTGCTACTCTGATACTAGACTGAAAGAAGCTTTCCTGATGCTGCTTATTAATAATCCACTGTGTGATCACTCGTCAGCATTGAGAGCACTGTCAGAGCTGTTTACTAAATACAAATTGCCATGTGGTATCTGGGGAGCGAGCTCGATACAGAGTGAAGAATTAGCAATTGTTAATAAATATTAGCACATTAAAATGTCTCTCTGGGTGATTTTTACTTGCTATAATTATGTGGAATTGCCTGTTAGACTGGCCAAATTGTATAAAAGGGGCCCTAAATTCCAAGAATACATTTTCAATAAGCTCTCTATCAGTTTTTAAATAAGATGCTTGTTACCACATGAAGGAAACAAAAGGATGTAGTGGTTCTTTGAATCTGTCTTGCTGAAGGGATACAAGCAGAGCTGAGGAAGGCCCTGGTCTGATGAGGGGAGGTGAGAAAGAGAGGGAGGTGGGGAAGAAATGAAAAACTTAACTTACCACTTCTCTTGCGGAGATCCCAAAGCACATCACAAAGAACGGGAAGTGCTATTATGTCCAGAAGCTTAGGAGTTGAGTGTAGGTTTGGGCCCCGCCCTGAACAAAGTGATGCTAATTAAGCCCAGGAATTGATACAGGAGGCACTGTAACATAGATACCGCACTGAATGACAGTCCCTCCCCAGTGTCCTGCCTGCTCCAAAGGGACAGCTCATTGCTCTTCCCTGAATAAGCATTACACACTTTATTTAGGTTTCAGAGTAGCAGCTGTGTTAGTCTGTATTCGCAAAAAGAAAAGGAGTACTTGTGGCACCTTAGAGACTAACAAATTTATTTGAGCATAAGCTTTCGTGAGCTACATAAATGCATCCGATGAAGTGAGCTGTAGCTCACGAAAGCTTATGCTCAAATAAATTTGTTAGTCTCTGAAGTGCCACAAGTACTCCTACACTTTATTTAGAAGGCACAGCAGGTGCCTCTTGGAAGCCCCTGGTCCTTTCCCCTCTTACAATTATTTGGCTGGAGCAACGTAAGGAGGAGTGGGGGAAAGTTGGCGAGAAAGAGCTAAAGAGAAGAAACTGTCTATACTGGCATTGTATAAGAGGGGCAGTTTGGGGTCCCTGTGCCCAAACCCTTCCCTGTGAGGGGATGCTGCTTTGAAAACTGCAGAGTTCACCCCCTTGGCAGCCTATGGCTGCCCGGCAATGCTGGCCCTTAAGAGTCTAACCTGAAACTCTCCCTTCGCTTTGATTGTAGCCTCTGCCTGCTCTCACTGAAGTCAGTGGCAAAACTCCTGCTGACTTCAGTGACCTGGGGACCCACCCCTTACCCAGGTCCTGCTCCCCGCCCCGCATGCTCAAGTGTGTGTGCCAGCGTGTGCCTGGGCTTTTCTCTGCAGCAGAGCAGGCTGAAGTGTATGTTTGGCAGCAGCAGGTCCACGATATTGGTGCATGCCAGGAGTTACTCTTCCAAGAGGGGAAAGCCGAGCTTCCCATGGGAAGCACCATCTGTGTCTGGAGTGTCACCACTGTCCCTAGCTACTGGCCCAACGAATTGTGACAGCACAACTAGGCATCAGTGCGAATTACATTGAACACTGGGGGACACTCAGAAAAGTGACTGGGTAAGAACAGTGCCTGCTTATCCAACCGCTCTGCTCCCTGGGTGCATGTGAGGCCCGTCTGCTCTCTCTGCTGGCAAGCCTCAGTGTTCATCTCCCATTAGCTCTGCAGAGCCCTTGGAGCTGCAGCAGAATTGCTGGCTCAGGTGCTGTCACAGGGCGCCCGTGCACTGCTCTGGAAGTGCAAAGGGGCCTTAAAGTGAGTATAAATCACTCCAGCAGCATAACTTGCGCCATAAGTTCATTGGGACTAGCTGTTCTGTGTTTGTATAGCACCTAGCGTGGTATGGTCTTGGTCCATAGCTGGGACTGCTGGGAACTACTGCAATGCACAAATAATAATAATTACTAAAAGGAGGCTTAAAATGAGAGGAATTATATTTGCACCCCTTTTAAAGTCATCTTTACACTGTCAAAATGGCATGAAGAGGCCTTAGCATAAATGAGAATTAGACTCAGGATCTTTATAGTGGTAGACCTGAGTGAATGCTTCCAAAATCTATTTGAGGATAGTCAGCCAGATGGAAACAGCACATTCAGTTCATTGGCATTCAACTCATTTTGATCATTTTCTGCAAACATTTCTGTGCATTTTGTCTGGTTGGTTGTTTCGTTCATGAAAATGTTCACTTTTCTGAGTACTGGTGCAAATATACGTTTGTGCAAAGTTGTGCAATGGAAACATTTTTGTGGCCATCTTAGAAACTCTGTGGTGTCCCTCCTCCTTTTTGTAAAGTTTCAGTTGTTCAACCAGGGAACAGAAACAATACCATGTGACTTAGGAGACCACTTGCAAGCCATGAATGCTGACCAGTTGAAGGCATAGTAGCAAATGGTTGATGAACAATCCCTGGGGTGAAATATATTCGCCTGAGGTTTGATCAGAAGCCCATTCAGGTTAATGGAAAGATTCTTATTGATTTCAAATGAGCATTGGATCAGACCCATAAAATTTCCATGAGACCATTTGAATTCCAAACATATTTTTTTAAAAATCAAAAGTGTGTTTGCAAATAATTTGGGAACAAAAGAAATAGTCAAATGCCTGAGTTACATTGTTAGGGTGATTATGTCAAATAAACAGTTTGCTCAGCCCTGATCACCACTGCGGATGTGAGAGGCAGAAAGAACAACATGTGCAGCATTGAGAAATATCATCCTATGACTTAGTTCTAAATGGAGCTATCTTGATGCAGGGGCACGAGCAGGGAAATGGAGCAAGGATAATGTTGCTGCCTTAACAGAGTCACATTTCACAGTGTTACTGGCAAAAAAGAAAGGAAGGAAGGAAATGTGGAGAGAGAAAGTGAACGGCGAGGAGGGCTGAAGAGAGGAAAATAAGAGAGGAGGACTAGGGTAAGAAAGAAAAAAAACAGGATCTGGAAAGAGGGCTGTGAAATAGAGGGCAAAAGGGGCCAAAATGGGGAGGAAAGAAAGAAAACGGAGAGAAGTGGCTAGGGAGAGGAAGGAGGAAAAGAGAAAACGGGATGGTAATCAGGAGAGGCAGAAAGCAAAGAAGGAAAAAAGATGTCTAAGAGAAAAGGAAGAGCATCCATCTTCCCTGCCAGGCAGAGAGATTAGGTAGCAGGGAGAGCAAACAGCCCCAGGCAGGAGCATTCATTATTCCACTCTAGTTGATGTCGCGAATTGCAAATCCTTCCATTCCTTGTCCTTGCTCTGTGACAGAATTGCTGGAATTGGAGATGAGACTGACCTCTTGTTCCCTTTCACTACTGCAAGAGTCTCTCCTCTCCTATGGCATTGTCCCTTCTGGATTTCAGTGCTCCAAAGGGGGCTTCCACATGGCACCCAGCAGGGTGGGTGGGGATGGGACAGGACAGAATGTCTGCAGTTTTAGATGATCTCCTCCAGACCCTGGTGGCTCTCAACATGATGGAGACCCAGTGTCCCTGGACTGCACATCTGGAAGTGGCTCCTTTCCTTCCCAGTTGTAGTGCTTGCCTTATAAGTCTCCAGATGAGCATCTCCCCAGGTGCGGGCCGGCCTGTCTCTTTGATTTATCATGATAGAGTGCCTTCTTCTTCTTCTTTTTTTTTTTTTTAATAATCCAACCCTTTTTTTCCCCTCCTCCGAGGAAATTTTCCTGGCGAGGCTGAGATCCTACAGCAGCTGATCACTGTCTGTCGGGGGCTTTAATTAGTCACAGGGAATACAACAAAGGCTGCCTCTCTTCGCTAAAGAGAAAAAGGGAAAGGAAAAAAACCCCAACCTCATAAACAGAGAAACAAAACAGAATCCTGAGCTGATCGGGACTGACCCTGTGAGACTTCCCGTTCCTAGGGACATCACTTGGGCCCAGATCCTCGAAAGTATTGATAGATTTCTCTGGGAGTTAGCTGCATAATTTCTTTCAGGATCTGGGCCTTACTACTACCATTGAAGTCAGTGGGACTTCCAGGATCAGGCCCTTCATTCTGAACCACCTTCCCAAATTGTGCAAACATTCTTCAACCCTAAGAGTACTGGGTTAAATCTCTTCAGGGTTAGGTAAACCTTTGCTCTTTCCTCGGGAGAGAGAATGAGTTGTATGCTATTTTCTCAGTTGGGGTCTTTCAGCTCAATCCTTGCAGATGAGGTCCTGACCAAGGCTACCCTAGCCAAGAAATTTCATATTTGTTCTATTCCTCTTTTATGATTTTATTCCACAATGGAAGGTAAATTTGCCTTTAAATTTTTTTTATATTTCTCCATAATTTTATTCCTTAATATTTGAAATATTCCATTACTCATTTATATATTTTGACCCTTTTGGGAATATTAATTGCTAAAATTTCAGATTTATCGTAATTTGTTTTGAAGTGGAATAGCTTTCCCTGATTTGGCTTATTATTATTACACATCAGAATTAAAATATGTGATAGATTCATAGATCCCAAGGCCAGAAGGGACCATTGTGATCATCTGGTCTGACCTGCTGCATAACACAGGCCATGGAACTCCCCCAGAACAATTCCTTGAGCAGGTCTTTTAGAAAAACAGCCAATCTTGATTTTAAAATTGTCAGTGATGGAGAATCTACCACCACCCTTGGTAAGTTGTTGCAATGGTTAATTATTCTTACAGGTTAAAATTTTACACCTTATTTCCAGTCTGAATTGTCTAGCTTCAACTTCCAGCCATTGGACCATGCTAGATCTCTCTCTGCTAGAGTGAAGAGCTCATTATCAAATATCTGCTCCCCATGTAGGTATTTATGGATGGTAATTCAGTCACCTCTTAACCTTCTCTTTGTTAAGATAAATAGATTGAGCTCTCTGAGTCTATCTCTATAAGGTGGGTTTTCTAATCCTTTAATCATTCTCATGGCTCTTCTCAGAACCCTCTCCAATTTATCAACATCTTTCTTGAGTTGTGGGCACCAGAACTGGACATAGTATTCCAGCAATGGTTGTACCAGTGCCAAATACAGAGAACATAAGAACGGCCATACTGGGTCAGATCAATGGTCCATCTAGCCCAGTATCCTGTATTCCGACAGTGGCCAATGCCAGGTGCTTCAGAGAGAATGAACAAAACAGGTAATCATTAAGTGATCCATCCTCTGTCATCCATTCCCAGCTTCTACGAACAGAGGCTAAGGACGCTTCTGAGTATGGTTTTGCATACCTGCCCATCCTGGCTAATAGCCATTTATGGACCTATCCTCCATGAACTTACCTAGTGCTTTTTTGAACCCTGTTATAGTCTTGGCCTTCACGACATCCTCTGGGAAAGAGTTCCACAGGTTGACTGTGCATTGTGTGAAGAAATAATTCCTTTTATTTGTTTTAAACCTGCTGCCTATTAAAATAACCTCTTCACTCCTACTCAAAAGTCCCCTGTTTATGCATACCAGGATCACATTAGCCCTTTTGGTCACAGTGTCACACTGGAAGTTCATGTTTTATCTACCATGACCCCCAAGTCTTTTTCAGAGTCACTGCTTCCTAGAATAGAGTCCCCCATTTATAGCAAACCTTCTTTGTCCCAAGATGTATATATTTACAGTTAGCTGTATTAAAATGCATATTATTTGCTTGCATCAGTTTACAAGCGATCTAAATCGCTCTGAATCAGTGACCTGTCCTCTTCATTTTTACCACTCCCTCAATGTTTGCGTCATCTGCAAACTTTATGAGTGATGATTTATGGTTTTTTTTCCAGGTCATTGATCAAATGGGTTAACAAAAGACCATGCAAACACGGGGTAAACCTCAAACAAGACGAGCATAAGTATAGCTTATAGTAATGGGTAGGTTAGAAAGAAATTTAGATCACAAAAAATAAAATAAAAGATCACCCATTCATCCATACCACTTTCACAGCTTTAACCAATTTTTTTACATCCCTGTCACCAAGGCCTTCTCCTTTAGCAACTTTCATTAATAATCAGGAATGTATCCCTAGGAAATATCAAAGTGACTATTCCTTGTGGGCAAGAACTGAGATTACTCAGTTTGGACAGCTGTCTTGGGTCCTGATTTGAAATCATACCAAGAACTATGTAATAATGTAAATAATGTAAAGATCCTGTATTTTCAATATTTAAGTATTAAACATTTTATTGTGAAATCCGGATACAAGACGGCTCTATCTAGACCTTTAACCACGTTTGAGGGGTTGACCCAGAAACAAGCTGGAATTACAAGTTTTAATTTCAAAGATGCATACAATTTTGATTAAAAAAGATGCTGATAAGAAAACAACCCAGATGAAAAGATAGAAGAGAGATTTGGATGAAGAAATTCATCTGGATGAGTGGATCTTTATGTGGGAGATCTACATCTTCAATTTGTATAGCTAATAAATTTTTTTAATTAATTACTATCTAGATGGCATTTGACTCCAGTTAAAATCCATCATATTTTTGCTAGTGGGAGGCACTTCATTGGAGTGGTTGCAGGGAAAGGGGAACATACTTGCCTGTATGGTGTGTTCAGGAAGTAGACAGTTTGGGGAGTAAATTATTAAAAGGTTTCATCTTACTACAAAATGCCAGCATCCTAAAGAGCCTTTGCCTGCTTATATAATGCTTCAGTAAAATATTTCTGATTTAAACAGAATGACAAATTGCTTTCTTTTTTATTATCAGAGGGGTAGCTGTATTAGTCTGTATCCACAAAAACAATGAGGAGTCCGGTGGCACCTTAAAGACGAACAGATTTATTTGAGCATAAGTTTTCGTGGGTAAAAAACCCACTTCACTTTCTTTTTATTGTTATCAGTAAGACTTTGTGTTGCACGTTATTGGAAAAGTGTGACTTCTCCTATGGAATTGTGGTATAGGAAAATAAGGACTGTCCTAGTGATGGAAAAACTTTGACACCAAGAACGTACATAAGAGAAACGCCAGAAAGAGGAGAGGTATTTAGAAATTTGCTTACCCTTTTTAGCATACTCAGAGAAGGAGGGCTCCCGCTGTCATCAAGCCAGAATTTTTAGCCAGGTTCTTTGATTATTAACCTGATCCTGAATAAGTAATAAGCAATGTATGATGTAGTAAGTTAACCTTCTATTTTAACTTTGCTTTAATAAAATGTTTTGTTTTTGTTTTGTTTTTAAATGGGGGGAAGGGTCCTGTTGGCAGGGTGTGGAAAGAAGCCAACCCCTGGCACTTTTTGTAGTAGTAGATGTTCACCACAATGTCCTTGGACAAAATTTCTCCTCATCCTATTCCCTTCCACCCTAGTGGTGGCTGCTTTTCTGTGGTGCTGTGGTTGGGTACAATAGCTGTAAAGTGCTTTGGGAGCCTTTGGATGAAAGAAATGAAATCATTCATCTAGTGCTACAACAGACCCCTCGGTTTATGGAACTCATTCCACGGGGGAGACGTGGTATGAGAATGTGGACTGGTGGCCAAAGGTTTTAGGAGGTGAAATTAGAAGAATTTTGTCATGTGGATGGGGGATTTGTCAATTTCAGGGGTAAAGTTTTGTCTTTTATACATGGAGATTTGGTAGTGTTGGAGTGGAGTTTTGATAGAGTTTTGTTTTGGCAAGGGAGGACATTAGGGATACAGCTGGGAGGTATAATTTCCAGCTCTGGTAGATGAACGTGTGCTGGTTTTGATTGAAAAATATCAGTGTAGCTGCGATGGTAGGTGTGGCGGCTCAGGTCACCTGAGTATGTACCTATTTGTGGCATGCTAGTTAGATCAAAGCTAGTGCATGTGCACATGTACATCCACCCGAGCTAGAAATCATGCATTCAGCTTCAGTGTAGACGTATCCCTGGGAAGGGGTTTCTTTGGTTTGAGGCTCCTGTCATCACCTGATCTGTACAACTTTGTCATACTGCAAGCCCAAGTTTTATGGACATGGGAGAGACATGTCAAAACTGGGACTGGCTGATGGAAATCAGGACGCAGATTCAGCTCTTAGACCTGATTCCTTCTAAGAATATGCAAGGATGCAGGCCACCCTGCCAAGCTGTCACTTCCCCACAAAAGCCATAAGTCAAGTATGAGCTCATCTTGAGGCAATGTCCCGGTTTACAAAGGCTTGAACATGTGTGAATTACCTTCAGTCTGGTTCTCTCACTCAGGAATCCAGGATCATAATCAAATGCTCTCCCTCACTTAATGTAAAATACAAACATTGCATTAGTTCAGTGCCAGCTCTGAGGCATATTTTGGGAGGGAGGGGGTGAGGGGAAGGATTGTTTTTAGTACAGCTTCCTAGGCTTGTCTTTTTTCCTGGCCACATGAAGATTCACTTCAATGAGATCGGTTAAATATCATGTTGCACTTTCTGCGAATCCCTGGTCACCAATTACTCTGTTTGCGTAGCAGCGAGGGGGTGCCGCTGTGACAGAGAATGTTGCAGGGGGTAGTAAGAGAGCAGGCCAGGAGGACATTTATCTAAGGTAATAATAATATGGTGCCTGTTACAATAGTACATGAGCTCCTCACACTCTTTAATGTGCTTAACCTCACAGTGTTTCAAGGGCAGGGCTATTGTCCCCTGTGAGAGAGGAAGAGAGGTACAGAGAGACCAAGTTACTTGCCCAAGGACATGCAGAAAGTCTGTGGCAGACCAGTGAATTGGACATGCTTTCATGAGGCACAAGGCAATGGCCTAACCACTGGACCACCCTTCCTCTCTGGAGGAAGGCTTCATATGCTGTTGTCAAAAGAAGTGCTCCTGCGGTAGCCACGAGGTTTGTATTTTTGTAGAGTGTGGTACCCACAGCTTCGGTGCTTGAAGGGTGTAACACACCCAGGGAGGGAGCAGAATTCTCCATGATGGCCCAGGGAGTGCAATGGTCTGAGCTAAATCCGCTGAAGTTAATGGGAAGATTCATTCTATTCAGTGGCTTTGGATCGGGTCCTACGGCAGCAGAAGTAATGGGATGAAACTGAGCAAAAGCAGGTTGAATTCAGGCCAATAAATATTCCGGATGTGATGAGATCTGTCAGACTGCAGCCTGGTCTCCCAGGGAGGAGCAGTGGAAGCCCATCACTCAAGTCATTTCTAATAGAAAAGGCCAAGCTTGGGTGGATACCATACAGCCACAGTTGTGGGTGATGGTGGTACTAGAATTAGGAGATTCCTGGATGATACTGAAAAGGCTGGAGCTGGTTTCACTTTCCAGGCCATCCACTTATGTTTTCAAACAGCCCTTCAGGCTGTATACATGCTGCCCCTCACGCTTGGAGGAGCTCCCTGTGGACATCTGCAAAGCCACTTCATCATTCTCCACCAACTCTCCTTTGCTGTGAGGCACAGTGAGGCTGCTAGTGTGTAGAGACCGATGCCTATCATGCTGCCATATGATCTCATTAGTTGTATGCCCCATCTCGTCCTTCTGTGGTCTCTTGCCTTATATTGCCTTATACTCAGGGTACATTTACACTTAAGCTGTGGGTAGAGTGCAGACACAGCATGACCAGCTAGCACAGGTATGAATAGCGGTGTAGACGCTGGAGCATACGCCGCGAGGTGCTTAAGTGCCCAGTACTTCCCAACATGAGGCCCGGGTTTGTGAACTCTTGGGCGTTCGTGAAATGTATCAGGGGGTTCTCAGAAAAATTCTGTAAGGGCGGACAGAGCCGTCCTAGGGACCCCAACCCCCAAGCCCCATGACCATGATTTTCTGGCAGAACAAATTAAGCTTTGTTGTAGTTGTGCATTGTTTGCTTGGACTGCTCAAGACCCGAATGCTTGTGGGAGGAACTCTTTATTTGAGTTGACTTCTTAAATACCTTCATGAGGTTTCACATCTGGTACTCCTTGATGAAACATGTAGGAGGCTTAATTGAAGTGATCTGAGCTATAGAAGTGATATCTTGGAAGAATGTTGCCATTTTCATAATGTAATAAAATTAATAATGTAATAATAAATGGTAAATAGTGTGTAATAAGCATGTCATAAAAAACCAAATTATTTCCAAGATCACTGCTTCTATAACTTATGCTCAGGTAAGGGAGAAAATCCCTGGAAATATTCATTTTTAGGAGGGGGATCGCAAGATTGATATTTTTGTGAAATGGGTTCACGGGCTGTTAAAGTTTGGGAACCACTGGCTTAGGTGAATAAAGTAGCGTAGAATTCCTTCCTCACCTAAGCCCCAGGATTTATGCCATACATGGCTTTCTAGATACCCAAGCAGTGCCACTTCTACACTGCTAGTTTTAGCAGTTGCATCCCACTGTCTGGCCACTACTAGAGCCTTTCCCCACAGTAGTGGAAGGCTCCAGCAGTGCGGAAGGGTGCTGGGCCAGAGCCTTTCTCCATGCATGTAGATACACACCACAGTGAAAAGTGAGAATGCAGGCTGCCTTTCACTGCTGCGCTTAGCTACATGTATGGCACCTGTATTCTGTGTGCTGCTATAAGTGTAGACGTAGCCTTAGATTGTAAGCTCTTTGGGTCAGAGATAATTTTTTTTGTTGCTGTTCTTTTTCTGTGTTTTTGTACAGTGCCTAGCACAATGAGGTCCTGGTCCCTGGTTGAGGCTCCTTGGCGCTTTGGTAGTAACAAATGAGTAATAATAATAAGGAGCTGGAAGGGGCATTCTTCATGAGGCCATTAGACTCTAGAATTCACTTCCCCACATGTTGGTCATCCAGAGATTGATTTGTTAACCTTAGAGCATGTGGCAAAGCCTATCTTTTCTGACAGGCATTTCAGGAAGAAGGGAGTTCTAGCTGGTGACTGATTTAGACATCACGTTGGTTGGAACCATAGGACGGGTTGTTTTTTAGTTTTTTTAGGGGGGTTCTTTTCACTGCAATGTGATTACTGGTAATTGGATACTTGTTTTGTTGGGACACTGAGATATTGCATTGCTGATTTTGATACTTACGAGGGTATCATTATGTGTTTTTGATGAGTAAGAGGTGACTAGAGCTAGGGGCTAGGTGCTGGAGAGATCTAAATTTGAAAGAAATAGCTGTTAAAACAAACTGCAGTGTGTAATGATGGGTGAATTTCTAAAAGGTCCTGAGCCGAAGCCTGTTGAAGTTAATGGAAAGGCTCTCATTGACTGCAGTGGCCTTTAAATCAGACCCCAGATCCAGAATCTCATTTAGGTTGAGCATCCAAAGGTTTGGACGCTTCTCAAAAAGTTTATCCCAAACTCTTTGGGCTGGAAATCCTGCAAGATTTCCCCTGGGGTCTCTAGTATGTCCTGGTAGGGTTCAGTTTATAAACACTTTAAGAAGAGTTTTGCTCTTCATTAACACCTCTAATGAGATCCAAAATGTGCCGAGCGCCCACAGCAACCAAATTAAACAACCGAAAAAACATCATCCAGCTTTTTCAAACTGCAGGGAAGGTTCAGAGCAGGTGCAGTTCACTTCTGGGCAAAGGTTCAGCTCAGTTCTCATTTGGTCCAATCTGGTTTGCTTGTCTCTAGTTAGCAGAATGTATTGCAGAGTTAACCGCATGCAGACTACTTGTCTGTGAGGGCTGCCTGTTCCTGTCCCAGATCCATGCAGATCCAGTACTGGGGATGTTTATGTCAGAAACCGCTTCATTTCAGCAGCTGTAGCAATAAACCTGGATACCAGAAAACCTAATAACGTCATCGTCCCTGGCCTCACACTCCCACAAGCTGCCTCAATCAGTTCAATCACAAGGGATCATTCTCCTCTGTCATCAGCATTGTGGATTTCTGCTAGCTGTTCTTTATTCATTCCAAGCAGGGAGCATTGGCATGGATAGCATGGAGCATGATGGATAAGAAACATGCAACAGAGAAATACACAGTGTAGTCTGGAGAAGGGAAGTTTTGCCATCCATGATCTGGAGAACCAGATTAGGAGGAGCCACTATGGAGCACTTGACACTTCAAGAGCACATGGCTGACAGGAGCTGTGGGTTCACACATCAAGAGAGATATTTCTCTCTCCCATCCCCAGTCATGACTTCTCCAGCTATGCTAAAGGCTGGTCAGGTCTAATGCATAGGGTGAACTACCCATACAGGTTCCCCTCCCACGCCCTCCACCACCAAACCTTTTAAAAACTGCCTTGCTGTGTGTTTACCCCCAAAGTCCCTGCTCATGGGCAGTGTCTGGGAACCAGTGAGACCACGTGCTATTTGACCCAATAAAGGTCTCAAGCAAAAACATGGACACCCGTAATGTTTAATAGACCCCCACATCTCCTTCTGCATGAATAACAAGCCAAATTCATCCCTGGTCTACCCCCATTGCATTCAGTGCTGTTACGCCTGCAATGAGTTTGGCCTCACAGAGTTTAAGACAATCCTTCAATGCCACAGCCAGTTTTGACCAGCCAAGTGGTGGGTCCACCAAACGGACTTGGCCACACAGGAGATCAGTTCATACCATTCTTATCTCTGTCCTGTATGAATTACTAATTACTAGACTTCCCCCCCACTTTCCTTCCATGAGTGAAACTAATTTCGTCCCCCTTCCTTCCTTCCCCCACTCACTGCATGGCAGAAGAGTTATAGCTGAACTGAAAAATTAGAAGTGCAAATTCTTTTCTTCAAGGATGAGACCATGGAACCCCCCCAGACTGAACATCCAGGAATCAAAACAATACGGGATTCAAAGCATAAGCGTGAAAGGAAGTTTGGGGCAAATGGAGGAACTCAGGAGGAGGGAGTCACCATAATATGATCATCTTCCCCTGCTGTGGTCTCAGATGCCATTTGAGGATTTGTGCGTTGGCTGTGAATGGGTAGCTAGTTAACTCCTTTCTTTTCCCAGGTGAGGGGACAGGAGGGAGGTGAGGGAGTAGGGGCAGGTGGGATTCTGTAATTTGGGTGAATTCTCTCCAAGTGTACCGGCTTGCTGTGCATAGGAAGAGACGCTGGGTGCAGTCGAGGAAGGGTGGTGAAACAATGGCCATTCCAGCTGGATGTTATCACCATGTTTATTTATTTATTTTCTTCTTTACTTGTTCTGTCTCCTTGCCTGCCAGATGGTGCTTTCTAATTGGGGAAGATTTTCACCCTCTTCTCATCCTCCGAGCTGCAATGATAGCCTCCCAGAAGAGCTGATTTGTAAACGTGCGAGCGTGCGGACCGCCTGCTGCCATTGCCTCATTAACCCTCTCGGGAGCCTCGTGTTAAAGATGAAGGGCCCAATTCTCCTCTCTCAGGCAGCACTTTCACACTGTTCGTCACCATTAACTTCACTGGAATCACTCCTGGTTTACACCAGTATATGTGAGAATAGAATCAGGCCTGATGAGAGCTGGGTCAACCAAAAATTTGTCTGTTTCTCACATCCTATTTGTTTGTTTCAGTTTGATGTGATCGCCAGGTCAATTGACACGTGCTCAGGCAGTTGTGGGGGAAAGATCTTGTTATGAAACCGAGTTGGTAGCATTTGCTGAGTTTTTGTCTCTTGTTTTCTCTCTTTCAGAACATGGAAAAGGTGCTGGTCCCTTCTGTCACGTTAATCGTAGGCTGTGGAGTATCTTCACTGACGCTTTTGCTCTTGATTATCATTTACGTCTCTGTCTGGAGGTACAGATTTCTTTCTTCACTTTTCTCACTGGGCACAGCAGCTATCACTTGGGCTGGGTGGATTCTGGAGGTTCTGCCCTCCTGTGTGGATGTTTGGGTATCTGAAGTAGAACCATTTTCTGATGAGCAGGTGCTGAAGGCAGTGGTGTTGGTGGCTCAGTAGACGGCATTCTCTTCTCTGGCACATAACCCAGTATGGTGCTGGCTGGAGAGGCAATGGAGCTAGTTCTCTGAACACTTGAGTCACAGACGTTAACATTTTCAAAAGCGACTTGCTGTTTTGGGTACCTCGGTTCTTGGGTGTCCACCTTGAGACACTTTAAGAGGCCTGATTTTCAGAGGGTGGTTGCTCAGCACTTTCTGAAAATCAGGATCCTTTAAGGTGTCTCAAGTTGGACACGGCAAAATCGAAGCACCCAAAATCACTAGTCTCTTTGAAAATGTAGGTCCTAATGATCCCACAGCAATTTTCATAAACTTAAGGGCATTAAAACTGAGCGTCTGGCCTAATCCCAATTTAGATAGCTACATTCTGTCTGCCTAAATTCCCCCTACAGTTTCAAATATGGAATTCTTCTTCACTTCCTGTTGAATAGGGTTACTGTTCACTATTAAACAGCTGCTGTGTATCACCCCAGAAGTAGCTGCATTTTTGTGGTGGCTTTGACTCCTTAACCTACAAAGTTTGATTCATCCAAGGCCTGCACTGGCATAGAGTCTCCAGAGGAAAGACCCCACTCAAAGCCCAGGTACATGTAACACTGTAGATTATAAGGCCAGAAGGGACTTAGTCTGACCTCTTGCATAGCACAGCCCATTGAACCTCATCCAGGAATTCCTGCATTGAGCCCAACAACTTGTGCTTGAGCTAGAGTGTATATTTTAGAAAGTCCAACCTTGCTATAAAGACTCCACATTACAGAGAATGTGCCACATTGCTTGGTAAACTGTCCCAATTGTCAGCTACTCTCACTGTTAATAATGTACACCTTATTTCCAGCCTGAATTTTTTAGCTTCCGATTCCACCCGCTGGGTCTTGGTATGCCTATGCCTGGGGAGTGAGTCGAGGTGAGTTTGAGGTGAATGTTGGGGCTAGTTTGTAGCAAGATTGGGCTTCAGTTTTATATTTAACCTGAGGCTGAATTTCCAAGCAAACCAACTACAGGCAGGAGTTTCCAAGTGAGCCTGCGACTCAAGTTTGTCTAGGTTAAGAAGCTCTCTATGATCAGAATTTTCCTCCCTATACTTACAGACTGCGATCAGATCACCTCTTAAAGTCTCTTTGATAAGCTAAATTAATTGTGAGGTTCTTTAATCTCTCACTGTAAGGCAGGTTTCCAGATCTCAAATAATTTTCGTGTCTCACCTCTGAACCCTCCTCATTGTTTCAATATCCTTTTTAACGTGCGGACACCAGAACTGGACACACTTGCAGTAGCAATCTCCCCTGTGTTGTACGCAGAGGTAATATCTCCTGCTCAACATTCCTCTGGGTACTACACATCCCAGAATCAAGTCAGCCCTTTTAGCCATGTTATCTCATACAGACAATGGGGAATTCTGAGAAGTGGGTCCAGCTGTATTATTCCTAAGTCATTATCATCCCAGTCCAGGAACTCTGCAAACCTGGCCTTTTGCCAATGCATGGGAAAGTAGCTTCTTGTTACAACAACATTCTACCCACATGGTGTTCTGTGGAGAGCACTTTCTGGAATTCAGCTGCTTTGTGGAGATTTAGCTGAGAATTTCCCATGCAGACTTTTGGACAAAGGCAGCTGGAGCATGTGTGTGTGTGTGTAGGCTCAGCTTGAAAACCAACCTGTTAGCATGAATAGATTCACTGAGGCTGATAATTTGGAAACATTCCCAGAGTTTTGCCCAACTAGAGTTTGCTTCTGTATGAGAAGGCAGAGAGAGGGAACGGGAATGAGAGCAGAGGGAAGGGGGAGTTCAGGACTTTGGAGAATGGGCAAGAACATAAGAATCCTCGGGTTCTCAGTCAAATCCTCAGAAGCTGTTTTCCCCATACTGATATGTGCCAGGCTATCAGTGAGAGTGGGCTGGAGCTTTTGGCTCGAGTGACCAGTTTCAGATACAGTCAAACTGGCAGAACATGGTTTCCAAACTGAACATTGTTACTGTCTGATGGGCTGTTAGTGATCTCTTGGTGGACTCAGTCAGTTCCTGGTGGACAGATGGTGGCAACCATCATTCCCCCCTCCACTAAGGGTACATCACTCCCTTTGTTTGCAGCCTTGAGAGAGCAGCCAGTGACGTAATGGGCCATGAAAACTGAACTACTCCCATCCCCAGCAGCAGTTTCTCCTGGTCAGGCTTGGAGATGCCGCCTGCTTGTGATCTGTGTACTATACATTCTGTGGGTAAAGAGTAGGACTTCTCTGCCCAGAACAATCCATCTGAGCCTTATATGAGTGCAGAATTCTCTCAAAAAATGCCCCACAAATGGCCAAAGCCAAGGGGATAGACTGTAGGGAACATTCCTCCCTGGCTGGGGATGGGCCAGGTCATCTATCCTCTTGCAAAGCTCTGATTGTTGTGACTCTTTTCCTCTTCTTCTTGACAACCCCAGGAGCATTCCTGAATGTTCTAGTGTATTTTCCATCTCGGACCTCAATGTTTTGCAGCACCCACTGAGCTAGAGTGACCTTTCATACCACCTGATCAATGCTCTGTTTGATTAGCTCTCCCACTGCTTCTCTCATCAGCCAGTCAACAAGCAGAAAAGCCCAGGCTCTGTGGTTTGCCACTGATGGCTGTGTGAAGCTACGTCCATGTCTTTCTGCAGATATCAGCATGAGTGTGTCTCACCTCCTGCTCCTCACAGCTGAGCGTAATTTTTGTGGCTGTCCATGACTGCCAAGGTGCTGCTGCCTCCTGTTTCATGCTGGCCCTGCTTTAAATCCAGTTGTCTTCCCTTCACTAGAGGTGCTCAGATACTGCGGTGGGGAGTCATAGGAGAAGATAGCGAGATAGAAAATGTGGTTACGAAGAAAGAAAGAAAGAAAGAAAGAAAGAAAGAAAGAAAGAAAGAAAGAAAGAAAGAAAGAAAGAATCATAGTTGTGTGGCTCTCCCTGCAGCTTGGAGAAACTGGAGCTATGGTTCCCAACTGCCTCAATTTTGACGGGGCTTTGCCCCATCAGAAGCACCCTGGAGTATCAGGAGGTGTGATCTCCTGCGCTTTACTGGGTGAATGCAGTAGCGTTTAACTTCAAGGAGAGGAATGTGCAGTGGCTCTCATGCAGTGGTGAGTGTGCTATGCCGTGGCATCTTTTGGATGTAGTGTGTATGTAGCATAGGTGGAAGAGGGCAGGCCCTGAATGTCCCCTCATCTCAGTATTTTCAGAGTGCACAGAGACTCAAGTGGAGTGCGGGCCAGAAGGGACGACTGCTGCCTTATGGGTTATTCTAGGACGAGGGCAATGATGAAGGCACGGGGGCTTTGTTTCCGTAAGGATGAAGCTGTGGTAATCTGGATACTGGAGTAAGGTAGAGATGGTCACAGCTAGAGCAGAGCTCAATGGCCAGTACTTCATTATAAACAAGTTGCTCATTCCATGACAAATGGTCAGCCAAGACTTGACTATATGCACTATAAGGTGGGTAGAAAGCTGGCTAGATTGTCGGGCTCAACGGGTAGTGATCAATGGCTCCATGTCTAGTTGGCAGCCGGTGTCAAGTGGAGTGCCCCAGGGGTCGGTCCTGGGGCCCGTTTTGTTCAATATCTCATAAATGATCTGGAAGATGGTGTGGATTGCACTCTCAGCAAATTTGCGGATGATACTAAACTGGGAGGAGTGGTAGATACGCTGGAGGGGAGGGATAGGATACAGAAGGACCTAGACAAATTGGAGGATTGGGCCAAAAGAAATCTAATGAGGTTCAATAAGGATAAATGCAGGGTCCTGCACTTAGGATGGAAGAATCCAATGCACCGCTACAGACTAGGGACCGAATGGCTCGGCAGCAGTTCTGCGGAAAAGGACCTAGGGGTGACAGTGGACGAGAAGCTGGATATGAGTCAGCAGTGTGCCCTTGTTGCCAGAAGGCCAATGGCATTTTGGGATGTATAAGTAGGGGCATAGCGAGCAGATCGAGGGACGTGATCGTTCCCCTCTATTCGACACTGGTGAGGCCTCATCTGGAGTACTGTGTCCAGTTTTGGGCCCCACACTACAGGAAGGATGTGGATAAATTGGAAAGAGTACAACGAAGGGCAACGAAAATGATTAGGGGTCTAGAGCACATGACTTATGAGGAGAGGCTGAGGGAGCTGGGATTGTTTAGTCTGCAGAAGAGAAGAATGAGGGGGGATTTGATAGCTGCTTTCAACTACCTGAAAGGGGGTTTCAAAGAGGATGGCTCTAGACTGTTCTCAATGGTAGCAGATGACAGAACGAGGAGTAATGGTCTCAAGTTGCAATGGGGGAGGTTTAGATTGGATATTAGGAAAAACTTTTTCACTAAGAGGGTGGTGAAACACTGGAATGCGTTACCTAGGGAGGTGGTAGAATCTCCTTCCTTAGAGGTTTTTAAGGTCAGGCTTGACAAAGCCCTGGCTGGGATGATTTAACTGGGACTTGGTCCTGCTTTGAGCAGGGGGTTGGACTAGATGACCTTCTGGGGTCCCTTCCAACCCTGATATTCTATGATTCTATGACTAAGGTTGACTGCTTTGGGGAATGCAGGACAAATCTGCATTTACAATAGGCAACTGAGCCTCATTTGTCCATTGCCCTGTACCTTGTGCCGTCCCTTACAATTGGTGCAGAATAGGTGTAATGGGAACAGGGGCATTTACCGGAGCATTTACAATTTGCATTGGTGTAGATGATTGCAGGTATTGCAGGGCCTTGGGGCATCAGGGCCATTCTCTGGGGTTATGTCAGGCCGTGAAATTGACAAGGTAATTATGAGTATGATAATAATGGTAATGGAAGATTTCTGTTCAAACAGACTGAATCCAAAAAGCCCTGGACTGTGGGGACTCAAGAATCAGGATCACAATTTTGTGTCTTGAGCCCAAGGAAAAAAAGAAAGTTGACATAGATTACAGTCATGTAATTTTTGATCCAAGGAATTTAAAGCACTTTGCCAATATTAAGCAACTCACCCAGTATCACACCAATGGGAATGGAGTCCAGGAGATCTGTCTTCCTGCTCTGATCATTTTACATTGCCTCACTAGCTGGAAAACCAAGAAGAGAGTATGCTTATTCCTAAACATATGCCACAGAAAGAAGGGAGGTTCCGCCTTCCACCCACTCTGGATCTTCTTTCCCTTGGCTGTGAATGTCCAGATAGCTTCCCATCCAGAGCATGTATTTGCCCCCACTCCATGTTTGCATTACATTTGCTCTGTGTGCTCTTTACCATGACTCAAAGCTCTGAGTTTTCCTCTGTGTGCTGTCTCTCTCACCCCACCCTGGGAATTTCAGAGATAACCCACCAAATGGCCATACCTTCCCCCATTGCCCTCTGAGAACACATCGCCCTGTCCCAGGGAGACAGGAGAGGAAAAGGGTGCTGGGCAGCAGGGATTTGGGGAAGTGGAAAAGGAAGGCTTTTCCAGAATACATGGCTTGCTGCTGCAGCATCTGCATCACCCAGTCTGACACTTCACGGTTGTTGGATTGTGTCTGAATGTGCCTTTTTAATCTTAGCATCTGTTTCTGTTGCCACTGAGCAGCTTCCACTGGGCTCGTGGCCAGTGGAGAGCTTGACCCGTTTACCCCCTATTTTTTATGGCTAATTTATGTCAGACATAGGGAGACTTGGGCATTCTTCCAGGACTGGTGCTTGGCACATACTGGTAGGAAATGGTGGAGCCCAAGACAATTGGCAGCGTCCTCAGTGGTCCTTGATGTCTACTGTTTCCAGGTGGAGTAGAGGTTCCCAATTCTCCCCTCTAATCCCACAGTCTATTCCCCTTCCTTCTCCCATGCCTATATCCCTACTGCCGTTCAAGTTACCTGGTCTCCCCCAGCAATACGGTCCCCTCTTAGCCTTTGCAAGGGATGAGATAATATTGAAAGCTGAACTGTGAAGGTTTTGTGACTGTTCAACCAATGTTTAACCTGGCAGATCCCAGCCAAGCCCTGGGGTGTCTCATGCCTTCTGGACTGGCCAGTGTCCTGGGTTAAAGGTAGCTTCTAGGAGGCAGTGTGCTGGGAGTGGTAGGGTCTGTGGCTGCTAAGTGGAGGGACCAGATTGGAGCCTTTAGGCAAAGCCAGGCCAGACTCGGTTGCCTCCCCTTGCCAGGATTCCCCCCCCCCCACACACACACTCCAACCTGTGTAGGCTCCTTGTTCCACCACCTTCTGTGGTAAGCTGTTGCCTCCTGCTTCCTGTGTGCAAGCAGCAGAGGGTTGGTGGTTCAGAGCTGGAAGCTGTAGTGGTGATTTCTCGGCATGGAACATATCTGTTCTGAAAGAAGGGGATGCTTGCTGACTAGAGATGTCCAGAATATTTGCATTGAGACATAGGCCGGATTCACCTGTCAGTGAACCCAGCACCAGTGTGCGGAACATTTGGCCTAGATGGAATGGGGAGTCAGAGACAGACTGGGGACTGAGCTGAGGTGAATTTGAGGTGGATATTTGGGGAAAGATTGGGTTCAGTTTTCAAGGGAAACTGAAGCTGAATTTCCGAGCAAGATAACTGCAGACTGGAGTTTCCAAGAGAGGCTTTCCGGGGAGGTGGGGGGAGGATGAGTTTTGGGGAGAGCTGGCTGAGAACCTAGTTTCAGTGAGAGCTCAAGACCTGAGTCTCAGGGAAGTTTGGGCTGATTGCTGTTTTCAGCATAAACCCAGTTACTCTCAGTGTCACAGAGCCACAGCTGGAGTTCATGCTGAGCATTTATATTTGCCTGAACGCAAAACGGAAAGGGAAGTAAAACAGAGTTGAAGGCTGCAGGCTGTGTACCAACAGCACATGGTCCCACTCAACACAGCCCGGGCACCTGGAGCACTGAGCAGCGAATGCTACTTTGGCCGGGCCAGCAAAGAATCCAGAGCTCAGTACACAAAGCCCAACATATTTACTGTTGCCCAAAATTAGTCACTCATATTAAATTACTAGACAACATGCTGGAATACACACTTCAGAGAGAAATCCTGCCGTAACCTTCAGGGGATGCTAATAGAGCTCACTCTCTAATTTCTCTGGGCCTAAGGTCCTGTTTCTACTCAGGCAAATGCCCACCAATGTCAGTGGGAGTACTTGGATGAGTAAGTGACTCATGCGTGGGACTGGGCCCTAAGTCAATTGCTGAGTAATGCAGTCACTTTGTTTTTTGTGCGTATTCTTTTCTTTTCTTTTCATTAAGTAATTAAAAATGTACTGAGAAATCTCCCCAAATTAATGAATGAGTTTAATTAGATTGCATGCACGCAATTCAGGAGCAAGTCATAGCTATGCTGTGCATTGATAATCAGAAAGGAGTAATGATTTGAGGCCAGGAGGTGCTAAAGTCAAGAGTTGCTACTGTGGATTCCCAGAGTCCAGCACCAAAATCCTTACTTAGACACCTACATGACTGTTTTTTGAAGGCCTTTGTGCCCCCAACTCCTGTGGAAAGGATATCAGCAACACCTTTAGAAATCAATCAGTGATTATTTTCTTGTCTTGTCAAGTTAAGCAAAGGCGGGAAGTTGATTTTCAAGCAGTTTGTTGAGAAAATGCATTTATTTGTAATCTCCTTTTATAGCCTGCATGCCTGTGGCTCTGTGACTGATTTTTTGGAAATCTTAGCACGTCTGCGTTGTTGTTTAAAGCTGCTTTTCAAGGCCCCTTTCATATCATTTGAACTGAAGAGAACTTTCAGCGCTTAGCAAGTTTCAGAAAAGGTTTAGACATTTATATGAATAAGAATAGCATCTGTACTGACAATAGCTAGGATAAAAATTACAGGGGTTTTCAATCTTTGTCCTTCAGGGCACCAGCTGATCGCTACCTGGGGTCAGGAAGAAACTTCATCCTCATATAGTGTAGTATTGTACAGTTGGAGTCCTGTGCTTTCCCCTAAAGCATCCAGCTTTTGCCACTGGCAGAGACTGAGTATGCCACTGATTTGTCAGCTCATACACTTCTAACATTTATATTCCTGTCTCATCTAGGAAGATAGCATTGTCTAGTGGCTAGAGCATAGGCCAGAGGTCTGTTCCTGGCTCTACCACTGACCTGCTGTGTGACCTTTTGGGCAAGTCGCGGTACCTTTTTGCCCTCCCCCGCTCCTTTGTCTATGGAGATTATAAAATCTTTAGGGCAGGGACTATCTCTTACTAGGTATATATACAGTGCCTAGCACAATGGGGCCCTGATCTGGTTGCACCCTTTAGGTGCTACTGTAATACAAATTAAAATACAGTAGTCCCCTCCCTCTTTTCTCTTTACAGATATATCCGCTCAGAACGCTCTGTCATTCTCATCAACTTCTGCCTGTCCATCATTTCCTCCAATGCTCTCATTCTGATTGGACAAACCCAGACCCGGAATAAGGTAGGAGACAAATTTCTTGGTCTCTGATTTAGCACTGAGCTGATCTGTTCAGGCAGCTTTTCCCTTCCTCCCTCTTTGCCTCCCTCTGTTAATTAGCTATGTGCCAAAGACACCACTAAACGGCAGATTTCAATTTTCTTTCTTGCTCGCTCCTTGATGATTTGGGAGCATCCTCAGGGCTTTCATGAAAAACCAATGTGATATTTTTTGAATATCTGCCTAGAGTTAGCGGGCACATGGCGCAGCAAAGGAGCATGGTTGTTTGTAAGACTTTAGCCAGTTTATCTTCCAAAAACTCAAAAAGACAGATGGGCAGAGGGGGGGAGGGGAAGGAACCCCAGCAACTCAGCACTGTAAATGCTTTGCCCTTCTTAGCTGGCTTTCGTCCTTGGAGCTCAAAGTATGTTGCAAGCATGAATAAAAAGAGCCTCATAACACCCTCTCTAGCATAGGAAAGTGTCATGAGACCCATTGTACACATTGCAGAGCTAAGGCATGGGGGCCCAGCACCTCCTCGGTATTTAGATTTCAAATCAATGGGAGTCAGACACCTAAATACCTTGGAGATATGAGCCTGAGAGCTTACGTGATTTACCCAAGGTCACAGAGTGAGTCGGTGACAAAACTGGAATACCCAGTTGCCCTGATGTAGCAACTAACGTACACTCCTTCTCTGTATTATCAAGCAGGCTATCATAATGACTCTGTTTGCCAGCCAAAGCACTTTAATTCTCCTATTGGCATCTTTTATAATACCAGCCAACTCTTATCATCCATCACTCTGAAGGCACTTTACAGAGGAGGTCACTGTACTGTATTATCCCTATTTTACAGATCAGGAAACTAGGTCCTAAAAATGGGAAGGAACTTCTCCAAAGTCACCTAGCGGGCTAGTGCCAGAACCAGGACTAGAACCCATGTCTCCTAAGATCAGTGCTAGCTATGCTGTCTCTTCTTGAAGCTTTATTACAGGGAAGCCCTAGGACTGAATGAGCAGTGGTGACTGACTAGCTTTTTGATCCCTAGAGAGGGCCTTTCAGTTCAGTGCCAGGGCACGTCTGGGAGTCAGTGTGGAAGACATTTCCCTGCTGCTGCTGCTCAGGTCATACTTTCTGTGGATAAAGAGAGGGACTCAGTCCCCAGCCCTACAAGTCCCTCATACGATGTGCACTGCAAAAGTAAAGCCATAAGCTTGCCATCTTTGTGCATCATGCATGGTCTGTTAAGTGGTAGAGTGGGGTGGGAGGTGGGAGGATGGAGAGAATGGCTTTGCAGGGCTTTCGCTGGGAACTTCAGCTGAAGCCAAGAGATGTGTGTGCCAGGGCAAAGAAGAACAGCATCTCTCCACGTTCCTTCCCATTTAATAAAGCTGGAGGACCACGGATGTGGCTCCTCTTTGGCTCTGGTCACTAAACAAGCAACTTCATCCTGGGGAAAAAAAAGTCAACAATTTTGGTGGAGCCACTCCTGTGCCTTTATTTATTTCTGTCCCTCTTCGGTGCAAAGTTATGGTCTAGTTTGTCCTTGGTGCTTTTGCTCCCCATTTTATGGATGTCCCTCATCAGAGCCTTTAGTGGGCGATTCAGTGTTTCTGACTGTGATTGCAAGAGTCAGATTAGTTCTTTTGCACATAAATATGCATGAAACCCCATAATAGAAAGGTTATTCTTGGATTTCCGCTCAGCCATCTAGTAAACAGTCTTCAGGAGGGAACAGAGAAAGAACTGTGCAGAGAAAAGGTTGGGGCTCCATGGAGTCTAAATTAGGAATTTATAAAAGCTGAATTATTGATGATGGAGCTTCTGAAAATTTGGCAAGGGTTTGCAGCTCCATTTTCTGCCAAGGGCTTCTTTGTCATTGATTCGCTTCAGTATTGTGAATTCGTCCTTCATTTCCACCTGTGGAACCCCAAAGGCCAGAATCTGATTCTATTTGCAAAACTCTTCAAAGATGAAAGTGCTGGATAGGGGCTAAATAATTGTAAGGAAATACAAAAGGAATGAGCCCTGCATTATCCAGTCACACATTCGTTTCTGTGAGTTTAGTAATATATTGTAGGCACGATTATGTGGTATTAATTAGGACTCAATAAAGAATGAAAGAAAGGTAATGTAATTAATGCAAATTGACATGGGTTTATGGAAAATAAATTCTGTCAAACTAACTTGATCTCTTTTTTTGATGAGATCACAAATTTCGTAGATACATTTAATAGTATTGACATAATATAGTTAGATTTCTGTGAAGCATTTGACTTGGTACTGCATGATATTTTGATTAAAAAACTAGAATGATACAAAGTTAATATGGCACACATGAAATGGATTAAAAACCGACTGTCTGATAGGTCTCAGAATGTAATTATAAACAGGGAATTGTCAACAAGCTGGTGTGTTTCCAGTGGGGTCTCTCAAACATTGGTTCTTGGCTCTCCGCTATTTAACATCTTTATAAATCACTTAAAGAAAACATCAAATCATCACTGATAAAGTTTGCAGATGACACAAAAATTGGGGGAGTGGTGAATAATGAAGGGAACAGGTCACTGATTCATAATGATCTAGATCACTTGGTAAGCTGGGCACAAGCATAAAATATGCACTTTAGTATGGCCAAATGTAACTATGCATTGGGGAACAAAGAATGTCGGCCAGACTTACAGAATGCAGCACTTTATCCTGGGAAGCAGTGATTCCGAAAAAAAGATTTGGGGTCATGGTGAATGAGCTGAACATGAGCTCCCAGTGTGATTCTGTGGCCAAAAGAGCGAATGTGATCTTGAGTTGGAAAAACAGGAGAATCTCTTGTAAGAGTAGAGAGGTTATTTTACATCTATATTTGGCACTGGTGTGACCACAGCTGGAATCCTGTGTCCAGCTTTGGTGCCCATTGCTCAAGAAGGATGTTGGTAAATTGAAGAGGATTCAGAGAAGAACCACAAGAATGATTAAAGGAGTAGGAAACATGCCATATAGTGTCAGACTCAAAGAGCTCAATCTAGCTTGACTAAGAGAAGGTTAAGGGGTGACGTGATTACAAGTCTATCAGTATCTACATGTGGAACAAATATTTAATAATGGGCTTTTCAATCTAGCAGAGCAAGATCTAACATGATCTAATGGCTGGAATTTGAAGCTAGACAAATTCAGACTGAAAATAAGGCATCATTTTTTAACAGTGAGGATAATTATTCACTGGAAGAATATACCAAGAGTGGTGTCGGATTCTCTATCACTGACAATTTTTAAATCAGGACAAGGTGTTTTTCTAAAACATCTGCTCTAGGAATTATTTTGGGGCAGTTCTCTGGCCTGTGTTACACATAAGGTCAGACTAGATGATCACAAAGATTCCTTCTGGCCTTAGAGTCTATGAATCTATCTGCTGCAAAGGAAAAAAAAATCTTTTCTTCAAAAAGAGAAGTGTAAGCACCCTGTATGGACCCTAGTAGAACAGCTTGGTAAATTGGCTTGAGTAGCAGTCTCTCCTGTGAAAGTTGCTGGTTTGAACCCAGCATGGTGTAGCAATGGAAAAAAGTTCTTGCTATCTCGAGACTTCTTGATGAACAATGGGTATGTCTGCACTAGAGCTGGAAAATGTAATTTCCAGCTTTGGTAGATTTTCCTGCTCTAGTTTTATTGCACTTGCGTGCTATAAATAGAAATGCAGCTAGCATGGCATGGGCAGCGGGACAGGTGGACAGGGCCAGATTCTCAGCTGGTGCAAAGTGAGCATAGCTCTGTCAAAGTTAATGGTGCTACACAATTTATACCAGCTGAAGATCCATCCCAGAGGAATGAGAGATGGAGAAGGCCTTTTCAGTTATCCAGTCCATCTCCCTGCCACTGCGGGATTATTCCCTATACTACATTTTCTAGTATTTTCCCCAGTCTAACTTTAACTATCTCTAGCTTCTTCCTGGTCCCTTCGGAGACTGCTCTCACTATTATGAAATTTCTCCCAACAGTCCTTCCGAAATTACCTTTTCTTAATGCCATCCCATTACTCCTAGTTATACCCTTTAGGACAATTCCTCTCCTCCTTGTAGACAGCTATCATCCCACTCCACAGTCATCATTCTCCCCAGCTCTACATGATCCATTCGCTCAGTCTGTAAGTAACAATCCTGGACTGGCTGGGACATGGACTAAATAGCCTTCTGCAGATCTCACCTCTGTGATTTTGCTGT
This sequence comes from Dermochelys coriacea, assembly GCF_009764565.3. Lineage (NCBI taxonomy): Eukaryota > Metazoa > Chordata > Testudines > Dermochelyidae > Dermochelys > Dermochelys coriacea. Next base: position 6,814,362 of record NC_050069.1, on the reverse strand, counting down.
CAGTAATATGACATGCTCTTTGGGTAGAGAAGGGTCCATGCCATTTTAATGTTGGAGCAGATCTATCCTCTACCTGAAGATAGATACAAAAATACTTTAAAAACCTGACCCAAAGCATTTTTGGCCACTTAGAAAATAAATCCTAATCCTGATCCCATTGAAGTCAAGGACAAAAATCCAGTTGATTTGGATAGGACAAGAATTTTTCCCCATTGGATGCACTTAGGCTCCAATTCAGCAAAACTCTTACACACGTGCCTAACTTTAAGCATACGCTCAAGTCCCAGTGACTTCAATGGGATGCTTAAAATTTAAGCACATGCTTCAGTGGTTTGCTGAATCAGGACCTTGAAGGTGAAATGCATCTTTTCATTGTCTGATTCCAGCCAGCTTCCTTCTAGAATGTGGTTTGGGAGCTGTTCCCCTTCCCTGCTGCTAATCTCAACTGTATCCCTTTCCTCCCAACTCCAGGTGATATGCACACTGGTGGCAGCTTTTCTGCATTTCTTCTTCCTCTCCTCTTTCTGTTGGGTGCTGACAGAGGCCTGGCAATCCTACATGGCTGTGACGGGCAGGTTACGGAACCGCATCATTCGCAAGCGCTTCTTGTGTCTCGGATGGGGTGAGAATTATGGGTCTGTGACTCAACAGCATACAGGAATCTAGCATATAGTGGGAGTGTGGGGGCCCTTTTATCATCTGAACATTAGTGTGTCTTTCTGCTTAGCTGGGGAGGGGCAGAATGGCAGTGTTGGAAACAACTTCTGTACCTGTGAAAAGGTTTGCTGCGGGATTGGATCTCTTTCTCCACCTTCCATTCTCCCTGCATTTTCCTCATCTTCCCTGTCTGTCTCATTCTCCCTCCATGCCCTTCATATTCTCTCTCACACTCTTTCTCCCTCCTAGTGAAACAAGCTCTGAAATTCTGTCTCCATAGCAGCAGGGTTTTCCATAGGCAAATCAACTATTAGTCTGGTGCAGATGTTTGCAGCTAATTTTTCTCCCTCTGTCTTTTCCGTATGTTTAATTTATTAGCCTTAAATGAGGCATTTTGTTGTAGAAATCAAATGCAATCATGTGGGGTGGGCTTTCAAAGATGTTACAAGCTGGAGTTCGGAAAGAGCAACATCACAAAAAGTTTGAACAAAAGCGAGTGAAAAAACACGCACGCAGAGAAAACATTGCACTGTACAAGTGACTCATTTTACTCCGGAAGTCAAACATTTTTCCCCAGGCAAGATATTTCTGATGCTTATAAAAGGACTTGGTGTGATACGGACTGACGTTTCAAGAAGCAGCCTCACACCAGCATCTCAACTCCTGGAGTAAGCAGATTCTCCGGCCACATGATCAATCTCGCAGCTGACCTCCTTTTGTCTGACCTGGCTAACCTGACCTGGGCTCTTAGCTCTGATCCCCTTAGCTCTTGGGATTTCCTAGTGATATAGTTGTGAATAGAATATAGCTCACAAGCTAAAGAGTGTAGTCTAAACCTACCAGTGCCAAGGTGTTAAGATTAGAAGTAGAGCATTTAAGGCCATATTCTGCCCTTGGATGCACTCTTGTAATACTCATTGACCAGGAATGGAAACCATACATATGTGCAAAAGCAGAATCTCAGTTGTACTATTTGAGAATATTTAAATAGCCCTTCCAATGTATTTCTGTACATCCATTAACACTACTGCACCTCTGGAAGTAAGGCTGGGTTCCACTTGTCATTGAAAGGAGGGATTGAAGTGCATCTTCCTCAGATTTACAGAGCAGCTTCAGTGCGTAAACATGAGTTTTCAATTAAGTCTGTTAGAGTTTATGAACTAAAATAGTTAAACACGGGACTTTTAAAAATAAATATTGTGTGTATGTATGCACACATGCACATCTGCAGACACACATACACACACACACACCATTTTATTACTCAAACCAGATGAGGGACATTGAATGAATTTAAGTAATCAGGGGGAGATTTCATTGTAATTAATAAACACTGGGGCACTTGACTATTTTAGATAACAGAGAGTTTTGGGCAAACAACTTTCACAAGCCTCAGACGGCTGCATTCATTTACAATGACAATAGGTGTCATTCCACCTACTGCTGCAATGCAGCCACTTCTAGCTGAAGAACAGTGCACAGTGACAATTCACAACAGATTAGGACAAGAAATGAAGAAGAATGCCATGTCCCATTAATACAGCAGGGAATTTTAGTTATGTAGAAGGTAGGTAGACTTTGGTCACAACACTGGGACAAATAACATCTTTACTCAAACAAAAACATGTAGAAAACATATCTTTAAAAGCATAATTTCAAATAATTTACACTTTTGGCTCCAGAGGCAGTAGATTTCTCATAGCCATTTTCTTTTTCAGTGGGATTTCTGAATTGCTATTTTAAATTCCTTGCCCGATTCTCTGCTGGTGTCAATTAGTGCAGCTTCACTGACTTCAATGAAGCTGCATCAGTTTCTACCAGTAGTAAGTTTGGTCCTCTGCTTTCTTGTTGTTTCTCACTTGGATTTACACCTGCTGCTCATCCAGAAAAAAAAGTCATTGGACTTCTAGCAGCCACTAAGGGCTAAGACCACTTAGAACATGGAGGGATGAACTGCTCCCAGAAAACAATTTCTTCATCAAATTTACCCCTTTTTAATACTGACAAGTTGCTTGTGACCGTATTGTAGTTTCCACTGTTATCCATCAAATGTTTGATGCTATCATAATTCAGCCTCTGGACTGTTCATTTCAAGTATTGCTTTGAGTATTTGATATTAGCAGTTTGCACACTGAGCTTATTAAGTGGATGTGTTGGTCACAGGCTACGATTATCTGGCCTGATTGGATGAGCAGAGCTCTTAGAGTCAAATTTTTGGCATAAACATCTGGAATTATGAATTCAAAATTCACTTTCTGCAACAAAAATGTTCAGTATTCCCCTGGGATTTGTTGTTTCAATTTGCACATTCCTGGCAGTAAACTCACTTGCTAGGATGTTTGTGGAAAGCAGGTGTAATGGGAGACATGAACATAGTACAAGTGAATTTCATGAATCTGCTTGAAAAATAGTAGTGATTTTTTTAGCAAACATTTCCTCCGTATTTTTTTATTTGCATAATTATTTTGTTTTACTTTGTATTTTTGTGGAAATTCAAATATTCAATTTAAAAAAATCATGGAAATTTTACATTTAGAAAAATGTCAACCAGCTCTACCAACTTACACTTACTATATACTTACTCCTGCCTCGGGTTAGGATGGACTAGATGACCTCTTGACTATCTCTTCCAGCCCTACATTTCGATGCTTACTATGAATTTTTTAAAAAATTTAAACAAATAATCTTTCAAAGTTTTCACCTAGCTCTGATCAATTTACAACGTATTTCAAAGGTGGCACATTGGGGAGCACAGTATTTCCTAGAACCGCAGTGAGGAACTGTTTAAATATTGGCTCAGAAGCGTCTGACCTTCTGAATAACCAGCACTGTTCTCTGTACTACCTGGAACGCCCATCGATGGATTGTCCAAGCCTAACTCTTCAGCTGTTGAGAGCGGACAAGATCACTGTCTGGGTTGTCTGGCTACATAATTATCACATACAACTAGGCTCAATGCAGCCCATCTAGGAGAAGGATCCTGAGAAGAATAAAATCGTATTTTCAGCAAAGCCCTATCCCGACTATCACCAGTGCTGGAGCCTCTTGCCTCATGCTACCTTCTTTGGCAAAGCCATATAGCATGTAGATGCTTGGGCTTCCTGGCATACATTCTAAGGCCAGCAATGGGATGTGCTATTGATGGCACTGTAGGAAAGGGGTGAGTGTTCAGCTAAGATTTAGTGACCAAGAGTTGTAGGGAAAAAGAGAAAAGAGTAAAAGGGGGGGGGAAATAGGGAAGTCTTTCCGAGCCACTCGTATGTTTACAGGGGATCAGGCAATTCTAGTGGATTGCATCTGGAGATGTCTGGTGAGAACAGAAACCCATGATCATGTGGCTGCTCCTAGAATCTCCCCATATTGAACATTAAGGCACTATGCCTGCAGGTTGGTTGTTCGCCCTGATATCTGAGGAGTCTTAAAGTGATTTGCATCCCTGGAGGCTACACGCGGCTGCTGTGGATAGCCATCAGCAGGGTCAGTGGATAGCTGCCAAAACTGTAACACTTTTTCCACAGCCTGATGTGAACCCTATTGCACAAGTATGGGGGCTTCATCAGAGCAGAGCTAATCCTTGTTCACTCGTGACCCCACTGATTCCTAATGGGATTTGCCCGTCTTTAGCACTTAGATGGCTTACTTCACGATGTCACAAGGAGCAGGGCTATAAAAAGCCATATGGAGACCTCTCTAGTGGAACAGGCAGATGTTACTATCTGGTATTCAGGCTTTTTCACAGGGCAAGGGGAGGGCCAGGCAGGGGAGAGTGAACTGGAAAGTGTTCTTCATAGTTTCTTGAGTAGCTTATTGCTGGAGGACCTGGAAGGATCAGGAGGCTGTTAATGGGATACAGAGCTGTCATTCTGTGCCTGGGTATGTAATGACCTAACCTGTTACTACCCCAGAGCTGTTCAGTGTGCTCAATGAAATCAAATTGGCATCTCAGGCTGGTTCTGAGGGACCAGGTCTGCACATCACAATAGCCAGCTGGCTCTATCTGCCCTCCCACTTGGGGCAGCCTCAGCAGAGAGGGTGAGAAGGTGGTGCCAGGTCAGAATGGAAGCATCTTGATATGGGGATGCGTACACCAGGCTGCCCGCATTGCATGTCCTCTGTCAATATAAGCTGAGGGCGTCATCAGCCTCTAGTGCTGTCAATGCAGCATCACTCACCAGCACTACATGGCTTCGTGCATGTGTAACACGAGCAACACAGCTTTCCTGCCAGAAACCTGCCCGCCAATAGCCATGGTCGTTACAGAATGTCTCCAGCTAGGGGTGTCATCCTTCACCTACCCTCTTCCCCTCAGAGACGTTAGAAGAGAGAGGGTCTCTCTGAAACAAACAGTTCTACATGCTATGTTTCGCCCTTTAGCAGCAGGTCCACACCATAGGATAGGAGCCTACTGCTACTACCAGCCAATGGAGTTACTCCTTAGGCTCAAGTGGCAGAGTCTCATGAGGATCCAGGCTGGGGAGAGGGGTTTGTGGCAGAGAAGGACATGCTGAGTGAGGTGCAGCCTGCATAGGAGCTAAAACGACTGACGCTCTTTTTGTTTCATTCCTTTAGGGCTGCCTGCCTTGGTGGTTGCCATTTCCGTGGGATTTACGAAAGCCAAGGGCTACGGCACCGTCAACTAGTGAGTAACAGGCCGCCTCTTCCGCACTCTTTCTTTCCTCCCCTCTGTCCTTTTCTCCCCGCATGAATTGACTCTCCGGGACACCTGTAGGAAGCGGGGTCCTCCAGCTCGCAGCCATGCTGACAGAGCCGCCCTTCCCATGGGGAGGATGAGAAAGGAAGCAGCCGTCGTACTGCTTGGTTGCACCAACCTATTGGCTGCCTGTTCGGGTCTAGAGGCTGCGTGACTTCTTTGTTCTTACCCGAGCATCTGTGTGAGGCTTTAGGAAGGAAAGCACCTGAGAGAGAGGATGGGCCTGCCTGCAGTCTGGTGCAGTCTGGTGCGAGCGTTCCCATTGGTTTGAGCGGGAGTAGGATCAGCTCCTATATTCCCTTCCCTCTTTAGGCGGCTGGAAGGCAATTCCCCCCAATGCAACATAATGTAACACAGGTGCATTATTGTTTTGCTCCATCTTCTGAATCTTCTAGCGCTGGCTACTGTCAGAATCACGACAGTCACTAAACTCAAAGGGTGCATCTACCCTGCACCCTAAGCCCATGCTCTGATTCAGGTTTGAGCCCTACACACACATCAGTCTGACTCAGGTCAGGAAGCACCCAGGACCTGAGTTCTAGGACCCTGCTAAAGGTGCGGGTCAGAGCCTGAGTTCTGCTGTGACTGAAGTCTAAACCCTGTCACTTTGCAGTGTGGACACAGCTCCAGCTGCAGACCCGAGTCAGAAGGTCTGCGTAGTGTAGGGTAACCAAATGTTCCAATTTTATCAGGACTGTTCTGATATTAGGGGCTTTGTCATCTATAGGACCCTATTATCCCATCCCAGCCCAATCTGTAACCATTGCTATGTGGTCACCCTAGTGCAGTGCAATATGTATGCATTAGCTCGGCTATGAGAGCCGAATCTGGCAATTGCAAACCGAGATATATAGTGCAGTGTGGTTTCTCAAGCCTGGGCTTGGAAACACCAAGTCCACGAGCCTGGATCCCACACATCTGGGCTTAGTGTGCAGTGTAGACACACACATAATCAGTTTGTGCATTGCAGCCGCTTCATTCCTCACACAGAAAAGGCCGGATGGCTGGTTAGATTAACTGCTGCATCTATGACGTCATTTTGATGTAGGTATTTGGTATTTGGAGAGTTTTTAAGAGGCTGGTGTGGAAGACTTACCTTTAGGGGTGGTTTTAATATTGAAGTTACGTGAAATAGGAAGAATGCCTGCTGGGTGGATCTCTGGAGTCTGTTTTATCAGTCACTGCTGGGAACTGCATGATCCAGGCCAGAGTTTCAAAAGAGCTCCGCCACCAGGTAGGCACCAAAATAAGGGTGTGGTTTTCAAAGGGAGCACATTGGGAATGGAACATTTTGGAAAATACGGCCTTTATTGATATGCCTAAATAGCAGCCAAGCTCTTTAGTAAATCCATCTGTTTTAGTTCACACCAACGCTCTGCTGGACATAAGGGAACATAGAATCAGTGGAGGAATTTTGAGTACCAGCCTCTGGGAAAGTTGTTGATCAGGAGGCTTTCCAGGTCTGAGAATTGGAGAATTGGAGATTGGATTGAAGGCTGGCTAGTGATGGTAATCGCTAGTGCCTGCTAGCGTGGGGAAAATAGTTTTTCACAAAATGTTCTTGGAGATTTTCACTGTTTTCTTTCACCCCTGAAATGTCATGATTTCTCCTTCCACATTCTGGGCCATGTGCTGTTTATTTTCTTGGAAACAGGCAAATTTGCCTGCTCACAAAACCTTGAGTGGGAGCAGCACAGCACCCACCTTCGAGATGTGTGTTGGGGGCAAGGAGAATGGGTGGAAATGGCAGAATGAGACAGAGAGGGGAGAATAATGGAATATAGCCCAGGCTGGAATCACTCAGCATACAGCAGAAGCAGCAGCAGCATTAAAGAAAGTGTAGCTGAGAGAGTGTACAAAGAAAGGTTTCAGAGTAGCAGTGTATTAGTCTGTATTCGCAAAAAGAAAAGGAGTACTTGTGGCACCTTAGAGATTAACGAATTTATTTGCGCATAAGCTTTCGTGAGCTACAGCCCACTGCATCGGATGCATTCAGTGGAAAATACAGACAGTTCAGCCATAGCGATATAGGCACATTGCACCCAGAGGAGAGCAATTTCAGCAGCAATAAGCCAGTCTGTTCCCCACCCTAATTCCACTGGGTCCCCAAAGCACTAGTGATTCTATGCCCCGGAGTGATGCTGGAGATCCAGCCAGTAGCATCAGAGTTAGACAGACCTGTCCTGGGAAAGTTAGCATGCAGCAAGCTAGGATGTGAATTTAAAGCGCACCCTCTACTCTGTACTAACTCCTCATGTGCACTAGCTTAGTGCACTTCCAAAGTGCACACCTGCTATGGTAAGCTTTTTCCCATATAGACAAGCCGTTCTTCTCCAACCAGGATCCCTGTTCCCTCCTTTAAATATGCGGCCAAAGCACGGCAGAGTCTGAGCTGTCATACTCTGAGACCCGTATTCTGCACTCAACACACATCCATTGTCCGATTCTCCTCTGCTCTGCAACTTGCGTAGCAAAGGGTATGCAAAGAGAAGGTTTCAGAGTGGCAATCATCTTAGTCTGTATCCGCAAAAAGAACAGGTGTACTTATGGCATCTTAGAGACTAACAAATTTATTTGAGCATAAGCTTTCGTGGGCTACAGCCCACTTCATTGGATGCATGCAGTGGAAAATACAGTAAGACAATTTTATATACCCAGAGAACATGAAACAATGGGTTTACCATACACACTATAACAAGAGTGATCAGGTAAGGTGAGCTATTGCCAGCAGGAGAGAAAAGAAACCTTTTGTAGTGATAATCAAGATGGGCCATTTCCAGCAGTTGATAAGAACCTATGAAGAACAGTAGGGAGGGAAATAAACATGGGGAAATAGTTTTACTTTGTGTAATGACACATCCACTCCCAGTCTTTATTCAAGCCTAATTTAATAGTGTCCAGTTTGCAAATTAATTCCAATTCAGCAATCTCTCGTTGGAGTCTGGTTTTGAAGTTTTTTTGTTGTAATATTGAGACTTTTAGGTCTGTAATCGAGTGACCAGGGAGATTGAAGTGTTCTCCAACTGGTTTTTGAATGTTATAATTCTTGACGTCTGATTTGTAAGACAAAGAGAAGGTAATACACTACTCACTCACGGCGGTGGTGGTGTTTGACCGCACAAAGTGCAGGGCCATGGAGAAGCAGCCCACTGTAAACTAAGGTGTTATAAGAGGCAGTTCCTGACATCTGTGTCAGTGTCAGGACTGTTTTATGGGAACTGTACTGACTCACCTGCCTCCGCTCAGCATCAGTCACTGCCTGGAGTTTAGCCCGGACTAGAAACCTAAGATGCAAGTAAGCGTGCAGTGCTTCGATCCTGGTTACACTGCTCAGGGCTAAGGGGAAGTGCCCAGCTCTGGAGTGCAGTGCCCAGATCCTGGCCGGTGTTATTGTAAGAACATCATAGGTCCCCACTCAGTGGGGTGGAGGTTTGAGATGGGAGATGTTCACCCTGAAATAGAGCCAAGGGAGGAGCAAGGAAAAAGGGAGAGATGCGGAACAGAATTCTCCATCTAGGCTGCAATGATCCACTCGGTGCAAACAAAGCTCGACCCCAGAGCAACCAGTGCCCATCTTCCCTTGCCTCCCGCACACCAGGGCAAAGCGGTGCCAGTGAACAGAGAAACCTTACTGGCTCCTCTTTGCCACTAGATCTGCATGCTTGCAAAGCGGCCAACAGGCTGCCGTGACTTTCCATCATTCCTGGGGCAGGCCTCCTGCCTGCGCCTGAACCAAGCTGGAATCTCCCCAGGAAAGCTGATGTGATTGCCCCTCTCCTTCCCTTTGCTACTAATCCCTGACTCCTTTTAGGCCACTAGCCACTGTCACTCCTCACACCCAGGGACAGAATGTTGGCTGCGGTGCGGCCCAGCGGGGGCTGGCTGCCGGCCATCGCTGGAGTTGGCTGCCCGGACTACTGCAGGAGGATCCGTCATCTCTAGCAGGAGCAGCAGCCTGAATTACCCAGTGCCCTCTAAGGCTACGTCTACACTACACACCGCTGGTGGTGGCATGTAGGGCAAGTGCAGCTACGCGCTGCAGTGAAAAGGCTGCTGCAGCCACACTGCAGCATGCACTACTTGTCAGTGAAAGGCTCTGGCAGGGCAGAGACTCCAGCAGCGGTGAGTGGCCCAAGTCTTTCCCCGCTTGCCAGAGTCCTTCTTCACAGCTGGAGTCTTTTTCTGCAGTAGGGAAAGGCTCCAGCAGCGAGGAGACAGCTGGACACTACGTGGCTAAAACAGCAGTGTAGACCAGGAGGACTGGCTTGGGCGTGCAGAGAGCCATGTGGGGTATGCCCTTGCATACTCCCCCATGCCCTTGAGGCAGGTCTTTACTCGCCGAAGCCTATGCTGCTGTTGGTCCCCAAGCTAGGGGGGCTGTGCGGGTATGTACTTCACATGCCACTGAAAGAAGCGGGCAGTGTAAACGTACATATGCTGCGGCATGAGGCAGCTGATTCCTGTCTTCCCTTCTGGGTGCTTGGGGTGGAGGCAGCAATGTGCCTAAATCCCCAACTCCCAGATGGAGCCGGCTGGCCCAGTGCACTCGTCACAGCGAAACACCTCCACTGGGGTGTATTGCAATGCTGCAATCCAGAGTGCAGAGGGGAGAGACACCTCCTGGAACTGACCCTCAGCAATGCAGTCAAAGGGCCCAGTCCGTGTTCCTCTTGGTGCGAACAGGAGTTTGGCCAGTGACTTCAGGGGGAGCAGGGTCAGACGCAAAAGAAGCAGTGGACCGTGAAAGCTGAGCTCCTCCGCTGTACTCCGAGGGAGTAGCTGTACTCAGAAGCAAGCCATCTCTGCCTGTGCGAAGCACACAATGAGCTCACGCACACACACGGAGGCTCTCAGCCTTCATCCAATTGGAAACTCTTAGCAGGACCAACCCTGGCGTGCTGTGTCATTAACACCACGGCTTAGGAGATCCGTACCCCGCCAGCCCCAGAAATAGCACCCGGTCAGCCATTTATAATGCTGCCATCCTCCTGCCACTCCTTGGTTGAGCTCCTGCTAAGTTAGAGGAGATCAAACTCTTCAGCACGATGCAGAGCGCTCCCTGAGCCCAACTTGGGTGGTAACTGCACCCACCGCGCCTGCGTGAGGTGCGCACCATGGCCAAAGCTCCTGGGGAGAGGGCTGTGGGAGGGGGAAACCGTCAATCCCCCCTTTCCTACCAAGAAGGATGCTTTTAAAAAAAAACATAGTAGCTCTACAAAGCCACTGCCCGGTTGGCTTGTCTTGATTGTGTGTGTGTGGGTGTGTGTGTTCAGCCATCACCACTGCTCTGATCCTGCCTCTGTGGTGATATATACTGCAGCTGTGTTAGTGAGTCACTCAGGAAAACACACAGAGATCATTTGGAAAGATCCCATTCCCCGCAAACAACTGCTCTGGCTGGTTTACAAGAGGGAGAACGGAACAGCAGGACTCATGTCCGCCCTACATGCTGCACCTGAACCCATGCTCCAGGCTTTGTTTAACCCCTTGGTGGCTGTTGAATGCTGTAGCACATCCAGCAGAGCATGCCTGGCTCAGTGGAGAGTGGCTGTGGCTGAAGTGTTCAGAGCCTGCTCTGAAGCCGCTGCAGAACACACCGGGGTCTCAAGAGGCAGGCCAGAGCCTGGCAAAGGAAATACCCATTCGGAGCTCCCTGTAATTGAGAGGACTGTACTTTTGGGCAGCATAGGACTAGCAGAGGTCTGAGAAACAGCCACTGAATGAAGGCAGGGGAATGCAATCCATGGTTGGATCTGGAAGAGGTGGGGAAACTGGTGCATGTCCCTGTAGGGCCTGGGATTTTAGCACCTTGTTAATTGCCCTCTTGGGAAGCATGTCTTGCCTTTAAGAGTGATCTGTATCCTGGTAAAACCCTCCCAGGGATTTATGCCTCCCTTTGACTCTGACAGAGCAGGAATTTCTATTATCCAACTTCAATTTTTTTGTAGTGCTGCAGTGCACCATTAAACAGCTGCTGTCAGTCCACTGGGATTGCCAGGGCATGAGGTGGCAAAGCAGATGCAGTCAGTGAGAAGGGCAGAGCCATTCCAGCAGGTGCTGCAGTCTCCACTGAGCTGCTCGGAGCTGGGCTGATGTAATTAGTGATTAATTAGGCCTTGCATTTAATAATCATTATTACAAATGGCAAATACCTTGCATTTATACGACACCTTTCATCACCTTTCTCAAAGCATTGAAATGGCTAAGTATTATCGTCTCCATTGTACAAGTAGGGAAACCGAGAAGCAGAGGAGATAAGAGGCTGACCTAAGGTCACAGATGTCAGTGGCAGAGCTGGGAACAGAACCTAGGTCTGCTAACTTCCTGTTCTGTGCACTAAACCATTGATAAATTGGTGCCTTTCACTCCAAATGATATTAAAGTACATTACAAACTCTCTCTTTATGGGCTTTTTTCGCCCACTGCTGAAATGCTGTCACTTCTGGAGTGGAACAGGACGGTGTGCACACCAGCACTACACCAGCTAGAGTCAGGACACGAAGCGTACAATGTACTAGAATGTGGTCTGAATCCTCGAGCTAATTCTCCCCATTCTTGTACAAATGCACAAGTCCCTTTATGAGCACAGTTGGTGAGACCCTTGCTTTTACCTTTCATCCAGTTGATACAATCAGAGTTGGGCTTGAGACGTTCAGACCTGAGGTTTTGATTTAGCTCAGTTTAAAGGGAAGAGCCATTCTCAGTGTTTAGATCTGAATCTGAACTTCTCCGAACAGCATGGGGGATTGGATCCTTGGGTTTTGGTTTATGCCCATTATAGAGATATGTGACTCAAATGCAAGATTTGGACCTGGTGACTAGATGGGTGGTTTTGGTTCAGACCCATCTCTAGATACCATAGCAGAGGCATTTGGAAATCTTGGAAATACGTGTTTTGAATCTTCAGTGAGCATCTCTGGTCTTGCCAGCCTGATGTTTCGTCTTGAGCCAGTGCCATCTGGAAGGAATGGAAAAGGGACAGCACCTTTAGCCACGCTCCCTGAAGTGCCATCCATTGGTTTAAATTGTTCACATTCTGACAGCCCATCACAGCTTTAATCTGATGCCATGAAATTTCCTGTCCATGCATTTCCTTTGTTGGTTTTTTTCTAAATGCCAATTTAGAATGAATAACAGTGGAAGAGTATAAGAGCTGACATGATGAACCGTAAGAGACTTGACAATGTCCCTCTAAGCTTCTTTCAACCCCCTGCGATTTTGTGATCCTAACAGTAAATGCAGTAGCATCAGGGAGCCTGGCTTTCTCCCGGAGATATGTGATTAAGGCAGGTTTCAGAGTAGCAGCCGTGTTAGTCTGTATTCGCAAAAAAGAAAAGGAGTACTTGTGGCACCTTAGAGACTAACAAATTTATTTGAGCATAAGCTTTCGTGAGCTACAGCTCACTTCATTGGATGCAACCAATGGTTAAGGCAGACGCAGTTTAGCTGAGTATAGACTTTGGTGCTCACCTCTTCATTCTGCAGCAGCTTTTCCTCTGATCTTGCCTGCAAGGGAAGGAAAAAAAGTAACATCCAGCGAAGACAAGATTAGCGCAGCTTAGTGCTGACTTCTATTTGTAAATGTCTTACAGGACAACATTCTTGCATCTGAGTGCTATGGGAATGAGCTGCAAAGTTTGCATCATCCTGTTGGCACTTTGAATTGATGCATGACCCCTCCGCATCCTCATATTGTGAACCAACGTAAGAAACATATTCCTGTGACAATGCAAGGCCCGAGATAATTTTGGAGGGGCTCTTTTAGCTGGCAGGACAGAGCCAGGAGATCATCTTGAGATCCCAGAGATCAAGGGGAATTTGTCCTGAATAAAAACGTCAGAGTTTGTCCTTATGTTTCTGAGGCCCATTGACTGGCCGTCTTCTTGGTCGCATCTTTCCCAGTGCCAAAATACCGTCGTCTTTGCTCTGCTTTTGGAGTGCTTTGCAACGTCCATGTTAAAGGGCAGGAAATCCTTCCAATTTGCCTTTTAACAACATTTGACAGAAGCCACTCCAGTTACCTGGAAACCCATATGCCATCCTTTCAATGGACCGCATAGGTGTTGTACGTGCAATAAACCCTCTGTGTTCCTAGCCACCATTTACCATGTTCTGTTGAATGCATGTGTGACAGCCACCCTCTTGGCCAATGCACTGGGGATTGAACTGGGGACCTCTAGAGCTAGAAGCAGGAGCTGCTACAGTGTGAGCTAAAGAACCAAACTCGGTAGCTGTGGGCTGCAACAACTGGTAGCTTCCGTGGATCAACACTGAGGGAGGACCAGTTACACTCTCATCAGTGGGTTCACATGCATGCAGATGCATAGAGAAGTACAATTGCCAGGCTTCAAGGACACTTTTCCAAGTGTCCCAGAGAGAACCCCCCAGGTTTCTTAGCGTCCCAATGCTCCTCTTGGTGCTGAGAGAGAGCCCGACATTGAGCAACATCCTGCTTCATGCCATGTAGCGTCACGTACCAGGCCTCCATGCCTGTGCAGTTCACAAATTACCAAGAAGCCATAATGTAGGTGGGGAGCACTCCACATTAACCTCTGTGGCAGAGCTCAGATTCCCATCTCCGCCCCTTCTGTTATAAACATGTCAGCTGTGGGATGCTGGTGTGAGACCCACTGCATTCTGGCCAACAAGTTGTGTCTTCAAAAATGACTTACAGGTTGAATCCACTTCTGTACAATGGGCCAGCACAAGGTCGCAGCACCACTTCAGGTCTGCTTTGGCTCTTGGGGAATTCAGAAAAGGATCGGACACATAACAAATCATGAAGTGGCCTCGGGAAATGCTTGAAACAGCTGCTCTCAGCCTGATTGCTACTCATGAATGGTTGACAGCGTCTAACTCCAAAGGATATTTTTCACTTCTTGTCCTAAATAGTTGCATGGCATTGCTGTGCGCTGCTAAAATGCTGGCTTGTTCTACCCCAGATATGGCTGCATTTCAGTGGTATTGAAGAGATTCCCTCTGTACGTTATCTGTAAAGCACTTTGGGATCCTTCAGTGAAAAGTGTTCTGGAAATGTTAGCTATTTGCCTTAATTTAATGGACTTCATAGAGTTCCAAGATCCTGATACAGAAGAGGCTGAGAATCGCTGCACTAGGCTAACGACCTTCTCCGGAGTTTCCTGCCTGGAATCACTGCAGAAGCCAGCCTCAGTGTCTCCTCATCTCTGCCATCAGCCACCACATCTGACAGCTTTGCAGGAAAGTGCTTCAATTAGGCACTGTTATCCAGTGGTCCAGGCAGTCAGAAAAGATGAAGGACAATGCCTGGTGATGTATGAATTTCTCTTCAGAAAGCCTGACATTCTAAGGGAGGAGAGGGGCTGCCAGGGATGTGAAGGGAACAAAAGCCCTTGTCAGTCTGAATCCTCCCAGCTAATTGCAGCGCAGGACTGAATACTGTCAGTTCCATCACTCAAAGGCATTCTGCCTTGTCTGCCGCTCAGGCCGGCAGGTTAGCAGATCGCTGCGTTCCTCCATCTCCTAGCTGCTCTGTTCAATCACCGTTTTCCCCGTTGTTTAAAGATGGCACTGGGAAGCAGGTCCCAAAGGTAGGGCTTTACTGAGTTCTAGGCACAGCATTGAGCAGAGCGTAGGGTATAGGCGACATCGTCCAAAGTATAGCTCTGGGAGGCACGAGGACTCAGGCGTCCTTGGGTCACAGTCCTTCCCCTGCCCCCTCTCTTGCACGCGAGAAGGAAGTCAGTTACTGCAGCCCTTGATGGAGAGCCACTTTCTGCCCCTTTGAACCTTAGCATTGTTATTAGAGCTGGTTGAAAATTTTCCGACAGACCAGTCATCCCTCTTGGAAAATGCCGATTTGATGGAATAGAAACATTTTGTGGGAATGCATTGATTTCAGCAAAATTTCATTTAAAAAAAACCATCGGAGTGAAGCATTTTGATGCGGTTGAAGTGCTCCAGAAGTTTTGATCTTTCATTGCAAATTTTATTTTATGTCATATTGTAAATTATAATGTCAAATAAAAACAAGTCGAAATTGAAACAAAACATTTTGGTGGACCTGAAATGAAATTTTTCTGAAAATTTCCTTTCCTGGGAAATTCCAAATGTCAATGTTTCATTCCCATTCAGAATAAAAAGACATTTTGAAATCATGAAACTTTAATTCTGGTACCTGCACCAATCCAGGTGTTGTTTATTACTTCTAGTATTGGAACATCTAAGATCCCTAATCAAGCATCTGGGCCTCACTGTGCTGGTCTCTGTACAGACCAATAATGGGGATATTGCCAAGACTCCCCCACCTGCTCTGCCTCTCTCCTCCAACTTGTTCATAGCAGGAATATCCAGAGATCAAGGGGCTGCAAGATCTAATTCTGGCAAGGAAGTGAGGTGAAGGCAGTTTCCTCCTTTTTGCTCTCCTGCCTGGCTGAGTAGAACAATGGCAAAATCTGGCCCATAAGGTTTTGTAAATATTGAAATGGGTTTTGCAGAATGTGGTACGAATCGGCATGGATTTTCTTTTACTTCAATGCAAGCATTTTTCAACAAACACCTTTTTGCGGACAAATCCACAGAGCTTAGATTACTTTGTGCTAGTCCCTGAGAAGCCAGAAATGAAACTGACTATATATAAACATATGATACTGACTAGGGCTGGGTGCCATTTTCTGGCTGAAACTATTTTTCTGTGAAAAATGCAGATTCAACAACACTGAAATGTTTAGCAATTCCTGTCAGCTTTGCTGAATTGTTTGCATTGGGAAGAACAAAGAATCTGAAAACGTCAGAATGTTTCATTTTGACATTTTTTAAATGGGTCATTTAATTTTTTCAATTCAAAATGACTTTTTGTTTCAAAATTTCTTTTTAAAAATTAAAGAACTTCAGACTTCACATTCTGGGTCAAACAAAACATTTGATCTGTCCCAAACACATTTTTTAGACATATTGATTTGCCAAAAATTTCATTTTCAGGTCAACTTGAAATGAATTTTTTCAGATTTTTCAGAATTGCCAATGAACCAAAAAAGCCAGTTATTTGTCCAGCACTAGTACTGTGCAGTCTGTGGTGTTATACCATTCATGATAAGTGTAATGCACAAATCAAACAAACACCCTCAAGAGAGAACTTCTGTGTACGGTATTATTGGGACATGCTGTGATTTTCTCAGGTCTAAGCCGCCTTTGCAGCGATGCTGGCCATTGGGGTGACAGTGCCGCTTGGGTAACTTCTTTTCTCTCTCCTTGTTTTCCAGCTGCTGGCTGTCATTAGAAGGAGGCCTTCTCTACGCCTTCGTGGGACCAGCAGCTGCAGTTGTTTTGGTATTCGCTCTCACTTGAGAGTTTTCTTTTTTCCCTCCTGCCTTCCTCACTCCCCCCCCCCCCCGCATTCCTTTTTATCTCCCTTTCAGGAGAAACAACCCTGTAGGAAAAAGCAAAAACATGAGAGGCCAGAAATGTGCTGATTTCACTAGCACCTAAGCATGCCACTTGCACCAACTGACCAATTTGGCTCTGAAATGTAACATATCAACTCTGAGCCTCCTTTTAGAACCAAGCTGGTTAAAGCTGCCAAGTTGTGGCCCGAACTGGATGGGATCACAGGGCAGTGGTGGGAAATCCTGCCAACCTCTTTTAAAAATTGCCATTCCCCATTGAGATCGAACCAAGCTAAGCCAGTACAGCCAGTGTGTATGTGACAGGTTTCAGAGTAGCAGCCATGTTAGTCTGTATTCGCAAAAAGAAAAGGAGGACTTGTGGCACCTTTGAGACTAACAAATTTATTTGAGCATAAGCTTTCGTGAGCTACAGCTCACTTCATCGGATGCATCTGATTAAGTGAGCTGTAGCTCACGAAAGCTTATGCTTAAATAAATTTGTTAGTCTCTAAGGTGCCACAAGTACGCCTTTTCTTTTAGTGTGTATGTGATCACTCTTCCAGACTGGAAGTGCATGCAGGAGATTTTCTTTTTCAGAGGCTAAATGAAGCTCTTGAAATCAGCGGTCAGACAGTGCTGAACAGGTCCTGTGCAGGTCAGTAGGCAAGCCCCCTTTGGTTTCAGCTCACAGTATGATCCAGAATGCATGGATGGGGGAGATCCACTACTACATTAAACTAAATTAAACCATGCTCATAAAGAGAATCTGTGGTTACTTTCCAGTTACTTTGCCTGCTTTCAGGCAAAGGGGCTGCAAAGGCACTCTGGGTGCTGGAGAATCTCTGGGAGATGGGGGTTTTAGCAATGTTTGATGTTACTTTCCAAATCAAGCTTTCGCTTTTTTCACTGTATGGGCATACGTGACAATCCCACATAGACAGGAGTAAATATGACAAAGCTGTGGCCTGCTAGGACATCACTGTGCGTCGTGCCCTGGCCCTATGCAATTTCGTAATGATGGAGAAGATAGAACTCAGGGTATTCTGCTCTAGAACAGGCTTCTAACAGCTAGGCAAAAGGAAATTTGACTCTCTTTTAGTTGCTAGCAGTATAAGGCCTATGGCACGCAGTCGAGCAGTTCAGATTACATTCAGTAGAGGGCAGTGGTACACCGATATACACACTAACCAGCACATTATACCTCATTGGTTGCAGGATCAGTTGGGCTTTACTTAATAATGTTGCAGTTGGGGTCATTTTTATTGTAAAGCAAATTATTCTTATAGTCAATCCTAATTAATAATAGTATGATACAGTGTCAGTGCAGTGACTTTGCGGATTTGGACACATGCCAAGGACAAATGAAGGGCACCTGGTGAAGATAGCATGGCAGGAGTGGGTGGCAGGAAAGAAGCCCCAAGGAAAGCTGAGGACATGATGGATGATTCCATCAAAGAAGATGGCAAGCAGGTGGACCTTAATACTTCCATGGGGAGATGAAGATGGCAGATGCTTGCACAGTGACCTGATGCCAGTTGATGGGATACAGAGAAGAAGAAGAAGAAGAAGTGCTTTCAGATTAGCCAATCACTTGCCCTTGTACCATATTTTTAATATGGTTTGGTGGCCAAGATAAGTTTAAACCATACTTGATACACATCCCTGGTGGGTAGGAAGTGACTTTTGGGAATATCCAGAGAAACTGGAGTCATTTTCACTCCTCCAGCCAATTTGCTTTTGCTGTGTTGATGAACAAGACACTAGGGAGGAAGGGAACTAAATCCTCCAGTTTTTCTTAGAACGGGATTTTCTTTGACTTGAAAACAGAAGCATGGTACTTTTTCCCAGTACATCTTTTATTATTCTCCCTTTCCAACCACCTACAGTCCTGTCCTTATTGGCCTCCAGAAAGGGAGTGTCTTCTTGAGCTCAGTGTATTCAATGCATTCTCTCTGCTGGGCGGCAGGAATTTTAAAAAGCCAGGCCTGTAAATTTTAAAAAGCCAGGCCTGGACAGCCTCCTCACTGTCCAGATGATGTAGAAAAACCCCTGTTTGGTTTACCTCAGCACTGCCAACCCAAAGCATTCAGAAATCATGAGAGTCTCTTGTAGAAACAAGAAGTCGGGTTCTTTTTATTTGCCTTGGAGTTTGAGCCTTTAGGGTTCACAGTTTTAGTCTCTTTCCCTGCAGTCATGACAGCTAGAAATTTACTTTTTTGCAAGTCAAAGCTGCTGTTCTCATGTGATCACATGACTCCATGAGATGAGGCTTTAAGAACAGCACTAAATATTGCAAGGCTCCTGAGAGCTTACCAATACAGGTATCACCATTACTCCAGGCTTCTCTCTGGCTGTGTAAATCTTCCATTAGTTCATATTCCCTTTCTCCTTGTTTATTCTTCTCCAGCCCCCCAAGGCGGTTTCTCTTTTTGGGTATGTCTACAGAGAGAGAAATAACCCAAGTCATTTGAATTCTGCTCATGAGGCTCAGGCAGTATGGCTAAAAAGTGCTGAGTAGGCGGCCGGGCTCGGGCTGGATCCTCACAGGGTCCCAGATCTCGGGTTTCAACCCAAGCCTGAACTTCTACACAGTGATTGTTCAGCCCCGAGCCCAAGTCCCATGAGCTTCAGTCAGCTGTCCTGGGCCAGCCGTGGGTTTTGTACCCCCATGTGGATGTACCGATGATCACTACTGGTGTTAAAGTAGCACCAAGAAGCCCCTAACAGGAACCCATTGTACTGTAGATTCATAGATTCATAGATACTAAGGTCAGAAGGGACCATTCTGATCATCTAGTCCGACCTCCTGCACAGCGCAGGCCACAGAATCTCACCCACCCACTCCTATGAAAAACCTCACCTATGCCTAAGCTATTGAAGTCCTTAAATCATTGTTTAAAGACTTCAAGGAGCAGAGAAGCCTCCCTCAAGTCAACCATGCCGCATGCTACAGAGGAAGGCGAAAAACCTCCAGGGCCTCTCCAATCTGCCCTGGAGGAAAATTCCTTCCCGACCCCAAAATGGCAATCAGCTAAACCCTGAGCATATGGGCAAGATTCACCAGCCAGATACTACAGAAAATTATTTCCTGGGTAACTCAGATCCCATCCATCTAATATCCCATCTCAGGGGATTAGTCCTATTTACCCTGAATATTTAAAGATCAATTACTTACCAAAATCCCATTATCCCATCATACCATCTCCTCCATAAACTTAGCAAGTAGAATCTTAAAACCAGATAGATCTTTTGCCCCCACTGCTTTCCTTGGAAGGCTATTCCAAAACTTCACTCCTCTGATGATTAAAAACCTTCGTCTGATTTCAAGTCTAAACTTCCTGGTGGCCAGTTTATACCCATTTGTTCTTGTGTCCACATTGGTGCTGAGCTTAAATAATTCCTCTCCCTCTCCTGTATTTATCCCTCTGATATATTTATAGAGAGCAATCGTATCTCCCCTCAACCTTCTTTTAGTTAGGCTAAACAAGCCAAGCTCCTTAAGTCTCCTTTCATAAGACAAGTTTTCCATTCCTCGGATCATCCTAGTAGCCCTTCTCTGTACCTGCTCCAGTTTGAATTCATCCTTTTTAAACATGGGAGACCAGAACTGCACACAGTATTCTAGGTGAGGTCTCACCAGTGCCTTGTATAATGGTACGAAAACCTCCTTATCCCTACTGGAAATATCTCTCCTGATGCATCCCAAAACCGCATTAGCTTTTTTCACAGCCATATCACATTGGCAGCTCATAGTCATCCTATGATCAACCAATACTCCAAGGTCCTTCTCCTCTTCTGTTACTTCTAATTGATGCGTCCCCAACTTATAACTAAAATTCTTGTTATTAATCCCTAAATGCATAACCTTACACTTCTCACTATTAAATTTCATCCTATTACTATTACTCCAGTTTACAAGGTCATCCAGATCCTCCTGTATAATATCCCGATCCTTCTCTGAATTGGCAATACCTCCCAGCTTTGTATCATCTGCAAACTTTATGAGCACACTCCCACTTTTTGTGCCAAGGTCAGTAATAAAAAGATTAAATAAGATTGGTCCCAAAACCGATCCCTGAGGAACTCCACTGGTAACCTCCCTCCAACCTGACAGTTCGCCTTTCAGTAGGACCCGTTGCAGTCTCGCCTTTAACCAATTCCTTATCCACCTTTTGATGTTCATATTGATCCCCATCTTTTTCAATTTAACTAATAATTCCCCATGTGGCACGGTATCAAATGCCTTACTGAAATCTAGGTAAATTAGATCCACTGCATTTCCTTTATCTAAAAAATCTGTTACTTTTTCAAAAAAGGAGATTAGGTTGGTTTGGCACGATCTACCTTTTGTAAAACCATGTTGTATTTTGTCCCATTTACCATTGACTTCAATGT